>NC_134356.1:681239667-681561167 GCF_048569485.1 Anomaloglossus baeobatrachus
ACAGTGTAAAACAGTCCAGATAGTGTCTGACTTGTCTGTAATTGTCGCTCCCCAAAAAAACCTGTTAGGTTATTATTGCGTCCGTGCTTGGTTTTTAAAACCGCACGTGTGTGCCTGTTGGTGGCAGCGTACAGGTGCACTTGTGTGCAATTTCCACACACTTTGATATAACGCACAAGTAGTGAATATACACGTCAGCAGTGCACAGCATTGCAAAATGCGCAAGGGCATTGGCAAGGAACAAGGAAGTGGACGTGATGGTGGTGCAGGCAGAGGCCGAGGTCGTGGGCAAGCTCTAATTTCGCCACAACAAAGGGCCACATCTAGTCGCTCGCACGTCCTGTCCCAAATTCTTGGGGACCGCAGCAGTACACCGCTCTTGAACCAAGACCAGTGTCAACAGGTTGTTAGTTGGATAGCAGATAATGCTTCCAGTCAGATTG
Organism: Anomaloglossus baeobatrachus; assembly: GCF_048569485.1. Classification (NCBI taxonomy): domain Eukaryota; kingdom Metazoa; phylum Chordata; class Amphibia; order Anura; family Aromobatidae; genus Anomaloglossus; species Anomaloglossus baeobatrachus. The sequence goes on from NC_134356.1 coordinate 681,240,111, forward strand.
GCACCACCACAAACACTCTGTCTTCCACACGGTCAAGTGTCAGTAGCCGTGATACTGCACCGCACATTTCTGAACCTGATCCTCCTTCCTACCACCAGGCTGAGTACACGTCCTCCTCGGACATTAATGATCCCACACTTGGATACTCGGAAGAGCTGTTCACGTTTCCATTCACACATTCTGGCCTCTCGCCAGCTCATATTGAAGTGGGTCATGAGGAGATCGTCTGTACAGATGGCCAAATATTTGAGCAGCCACGTTCTCACGAAGTTGGCAACGTGTCTCAACAAGTGGTGGACGATGATGAGACACAATTGTCAGCAAGTCAGGAGGAGGAGCAGGGTGCGGAAGAGGAAGACGACGTGGTGGATGATCCAGTAACTGACCCAACCTGGCAGGAGGATATGCAGAGCGAGGACAGCAGTGCACAGGGGGAGGGAGGCGTAGCATCACAACAGGCAGTAAGAAGCAGGGTGGTGGCCCCAGGCAGAAGTCAGGCAACCGTTCCCCGGAACAACACGACGACACAAGGTGCCTGTACAAATGTTAGGTCTTCCCGAGTCTGGCAGTTTTTTAAGTTGGATCCAGATGATTCAAAAAAGGCCATTTGCAACACCTGCCGTGCCAGCATCAGCAGGGGTACCAAAACTAGCAGCCTGACCACCACCAGCATGATCAGGCACATGTCAGCCAAGCACCCGACTTTGTGGGAAGTACAACAGAGTCGAGGAGCAGTGCTTGCTGATGTCACTGCTACGTCTTCGCTGGTTGTGCATGCGAGCCAATCCTCTGTCCATGCTGCCTGCGAACAAGCCTCCTCCACTCCTGCACCTGCAGTTGCCTACGCAGAAAGAACACCATCATCAAGCACGTCCTTGTCCCAGCGCAGCGTTCAGTTATCCATTCAGCAAACCTTTGAACGCAGGCGCAAATACACTGCCAACACCCCACATGCCACAGTTCTAAATGCTAACATTTCGCGACTGCTTGCGCTGGAAATGTTGCCTTTTAGGCTGGTGGAGACTGAAGCATTCCGTGACCTGATGGCGGCAGCTGTCCCACGTTACTCGGTCCCCAGCCGCCACTATTTCTCCCGGTGTGCCGTCCCCGCGTTGCATAACCACGTGTCACAAAACATCACACGTGCCCTGAACAACGCTGTTTCACCCAAGGTCCACCTAACCACAGACACGTGGACAAGTGCTTGTGGGCAAGGCCGCTACATCTCATTGACGGCACACTGGGTTAATATTGTGGAAGCTGGGACCCAGTCTGAGCGAGGGACGGAACACGTCCTTCCCACACCAAGGTTTGCAGGCCCTACCTCAGTCAGTGTTTCACCCACACTCTACAGCTCCGAAATGTCATGCTCTTCAGCCTCCTCCTCCTCCTGCGCATCCTCATCCACTGTGCCCTCCACACCAGTCACAAGCTGGAAGCACTGCAGCACTGCTTCGGCGAAGCGGCAACAGGCTGTGCTGAAGCTAATCTGCATAGGTGACAAACCCCACAATGCAGAAGAGCTGTGGACAGCTCTGAAACAGCAGGCAGATCACTGGCTCACACCTCTGAACCTAAAGCCAGGAAAGGTCGTGTGTGACAATGGCCGGAACCTGGTGGCGGCTTTGAGGCGAGGCCAGCTGACACATGTTCCATGCGTGGCCCATGTGCTCAACCTCGTGGTTCAGCGGTTTATAAAGTCATACCCAGAGCTGTCTGATCTACTGGTAAAAGTTCGCCGCCTGTCTGCACATTTTCGAAAGTCACCTACTGCTTCAGCCGGCCTTGCCGGCTTTCAGCGCCGTTTGCATCTTCCGGCTCACAGACTGGTGTGTGATGTCCCCACGCGTTGGAATTCAACTCTGCACATGTTGGTCAGGATATGTGAGCAGAAGAGGGCAGTTGTTGAGTACCTGCATCACCTAAGCCGTCGGGAAATGGGTCAAACTCCACACATAACACCTGAGGAGTGGAGATGGATGTCAGACCTATGTACCATCCTCCAAAACTTTGAGGACTCCACCAAGATGGTGAGTGGTGATGACGCCATTATTAGCGTCACCATACCGCTACTCTGCCTTCTAAAACGGTCTCTGCTGAAAAACAAACATGATGCATTGCAGGCGGAGCGCGATGAGTTGCAGCAAGAAGTGGGTGTGGGTGATAACACACAGCCCAGCCTCGTCTCATCACAACGTGCAGTGGAGGACTATGACGAGGAGGAGGATGAAGACATGGAGCAACTCTCCGGCCAAATTGAGGATATGACATGCACACCAGTCATATCCTCGGTTCAGCGTGGCTGGCCAGAGGACAGGGTAGATGAGGAGGAGGAGGAGGAGGAGGAGGAGGAGGACAGCATGTTCAGTCATCTTGTTGGTCAGGCTACTGAAGTCCTGGCTGTTAAGAGTCTGGCGCACATGGCTGACTTTATGGTAAGCTGCCTGTCTCGTGACCCTCGCGTTAAGAACATCTTGGCCGACAATCATTACTGGTTGGTAACACTGTTAGACCCACGCTACAAGGAGAACTTTTTGTCTCTTATTCCCGTGGAGGAGAGGTCAACCAAAATGCAGCAGTTTCGGAAGGCCATACTCACGGAAGTAGGCAAAGCATTCCCCTCACAAAACGCTAGCGGCATAGGTCATGAATCAGTGGACAACCGAGGCGTACAGCCGAGAGAGGCACAAGTCCAATCCGCCAGAGGTAGGGGAACAGTCTTTAAGATGTGGGACAGTTTTCTCAGCCCCTCACGTACCACAGCCCCTGAGGTGCGGGGTAGTGCCACAAGAAATCCTAAGTTTGCCCAGATGCTGAAGGAGTACCTTGCAGATCGAACAACAGTACTCCGACATTCCTCTGTGCCTTACAATTATTGGGTATCCAAGCTGGACACGTGGCATGAATTGGCTCTCTACGCCTTGGAAGTCCTGGCCTGCCCTGCTGCTAGCGTTTTGTCAGAGCGTGTTTTTAGTGCCGCAGGTGGAATCATTACAGATAAACGCACCCGCCTGTCAACTGAAAATGCTGACAGGCTGACTCTGATCAAGATGAACAAGGGTTGGATTGGGCTAGACTTCACCACACCACCAGCAAATGAGAGCGGAATTTAAAGTTTGCCATGTACCTCCACTCACCCATGGGTACACACTTCTGGACTTTGGATAATCGCTGGACTCCTCCTCCTTCTCCTCATGCGCCACCATGATGATGACCGTTACAAATTGCAATACTTAGGCCTTTGTTTCAGGTATACCCCCAGTGGTAAATTTTTTCACCCATTCTTTGCAGAATGGACATTACAACGACAGGAGACCCGCTCCTTTGCAATGGGAACAATGTTTTGAGGCCCTCATGCACGTCTCTACCCAGGGACAACGTGGAGCCTCCCAATTTTTGGCTGCCCTGCCTAAGGGCTATACTATAATACACCCACTTCCTTAAAATGGACACTTAATGTTTTGAGGCCCTCATGCACGTCTCTACCCAGGGACAACGTGGAGCCTCCCAATTTTTGGCTGCCCTGCCTAAGGGCTATACTATAATACACCCACTTCCTTAAAATGGACACTTAATGTTTTGAGGCCCTCATGCACGTCTCTACCCAGGGACAACGTGGAGCCTCCCAATTTTTGGCTGCCCTGCCTAAGGGCTATACTATAATACACCCACTTCCTTAAAATGGACACTTAATGTTTTGAGGCCCTCATGCACGTCTCTACCCAGGGACAACGTGGAGCCTCCCAATTTTTGGCTGCCCTGGCAAAGGGCTATACTAAAATAGACCCACTTCCTTACAATGGGCACTTCAGGTTTACAGGCCATCATGCACGTCTCTATCCAGGGACAATGTGGAGCCTCCCAATTTGTGGCTGCCCTGGCAAAGGGCTATACTGAAATAGACCCACTTCCTTACAATGGGCACTTCAGGTTTACAGGCCATCATGCACGTCTCTATCCAGGGACAATGTGGAGCCTCCCAATTTGTGGCTGCCCTGGCAAAGGGCTATACTGAAATAGACCCACTTCCTTACAATGGGCACTTCAGGTTTACAGGCCATCATGCACGTCTCTATCCAGGGACAACGTGGAGCCTCCCAATTTTTGGCTGCCCTGCCTAAGGGCTATACTATAATACACCCACTTCCTTAAAATGGATACTTAATGTTTTGAGGCCCTCATGCACGTCTCTACCCAGGGACAACGTGGAGCCTCCCAATTTTTGGCTGCCCTGCCTAAGGGCTATACTATAATACACCCACTTCCTTAAAATGGACACTTAATGTTTTGAGGCCCTCATGCACGTCTCTACCCAGGGACAATGTGGAGCCTCCCAATTTTTGGCTGCCCTGCCTAAGGGCTATACTATAATACACCCACTTCCTTAAAATGGACACTTAATGTTTTGAGGCCCTCATGCACGTCTCTACCCAGGGACAACGTGGAGCCTCCCAATTTTTGGCTGCCCTGCCTAAGGGCTATACTATAATACACCCACTTCCTTAAAATGGACACTTAATGTTTTGAGGCCCTCATGCACGTCTCTACCCAGGGACAACGTGGAGCCTCCCAATTTTTGGCTGCCCTGGCAAAGGGCTATACTAAAATAGACCCACTTCCTTACAATGGGCACTTCAGGTTTACAGGCCATCATGCACGTCTCTATCCAGGGACAATGTGGAGCCTCCCAATTTTTGGCTGCCCTGGCAAAGGGCTATACTGAAATAGACCCACTTCCTTACAATGGGCACTTCAGGTTTACAGGCCATCATGCACGTCTCTATCCAGGGACAATGTGGAGCCTCCCAATTTTTGGCTGCCCTGGCAAAGGGCTATACTGAAATAGACCCACTTCCTTACAATGGGCACTTCAGGTTTACAGGCCATCATGCACGTCTCTATCCAGGGACAATGTGGAGCCTCCCAATTTGTGGCTGCCCTGGCAAAGGGCTATACTGAAATAGACCCACTTCCTTACAATGGGCACTTCAGGTTTACAGGCCATCATGCACGTCTCTATCCAGGGACAATGTGGAGCCTCCCAATTTGTGGCTGCCCTGGCAAAGGGCTATACTGAAATAGACCCACTTCCTTACAATGGGCACTTCAGGTTTACAGGCCATCATGCACGTCTCTATCCAGGGACAATGTGGAGCCTCCCAATTTTTGGCTGCCCTGGCAAAGGGCTATACTGAAATAGACCCACTTCCTTACAATGGGCACTTCAGGTTTACAGGCCATCATGCACGTCTCTATCCAGGGACAATGTGGAGCCTCCCAATTTTTGGCTGCCCTGGCAAAGGGCTATACTGAAATAGACCCACTTCCTTACAATGGGCACTTCAGGTTTACAGGCCATCATGCACGTCTCTATCCAGGGACAATGTGGAGCCTCCCAATTTGTGGCTGCCCTGGCAAAGGGCTATACTGAAATAGACCCACTTCCTTACAATGGGCACTTCAGGTTTACAGGCCCTCATGCACGTCTGTATGCAGGGGCATTGGTGAACCTCACAATTTTGGACTGCCCTGGCAAAGGAAAATACTACAAAGACTCACTTCCTCAAAATGGGCACATTAGACTCAAGAGGCCTTCATGTACGTCTCTTCTCAGGGACATCGGAGTGCCACACAATGTTTTCACGTAAAATCTTTCATGTATTAATCTCAAAAAGTAACATACACCAGCTCTATCTCACTATAGGGTATGTGCCCTTAACATTTCTGCCATGAAAAATCATTTTGGGGTCATTTTGGAAGGTTTTCTGGTGAGTCCGTAAAAATGGCGTGAAACGCGGACAAAATTGTTCACAGCTGTGACTTTTGAGTGATAAATGCTTCAAGGGGTCTTCCCCATGCTGTTGCCATGTCATTTGAGCACTCTTCTGAGACTTTTGTGACATTTTTAGGGTTTCTCCATGCTGCCGGGGGGTCATTTCAAAAAAATACTCGGGTCTCCCATAGGATAACATTGGGCTCGTTGCTCGGGCCGAGTACACGAGTATCTTGGGAGGCTCAGCCCGAGCTTCGAGCACCCGAGCTTTTTAGTACTCGCTCATCACTAGTCATATACAAACTGAGTTGAAAAAGGACAGATGCTGGTGGAAAGGGGAACAGGTGTGTTGGAAAGGGTAAAAAAGTTTGTGTCCGTGGGTTTGGTGGTTAAGCAAAAGTAACATTTGATGAAGAAACACCATCTGTTACGGTGGGACTGGCAGATTTGGATAAGGTGGTATATACTATGTTACCGCTATATAACGAAAATTAATAAGAAAAGAAAGAGAAAGGTATATATCCCCATCAGCAGTCAGTGTCCACCGTGCTCCCAGATGGAAAAGGAGAGGTTGGCAACTGGAAGGTTCGGTGGAGGATATGTGAAGCCCCGCAGGTGTTGTGTCGGTGCGTTACCTTCAGGGACTCCACGTTGCTGGATCTCCGTCACTGGTAGGAAATCTTCTGTTTTGATCGTGACGCCACTCTCAGTATTGCGGCCAGTAGGGACCGCCACTGCAGGTTGAGGGTCGCCTGGGGCTGATGGTGTGTGCAGTTAGATGTAGTAGCCTCCTGAGAGTGAGGCAAGCCCCAGGGCCCTGTGTAGGTTTGTAGTACCACAAGTCGCAGAATGACCACACAGGCAGGATGTCTTTCAGGGTTTTTACTCACTTCAGGTGGCAGGGTGAGTAACCCGGGCGTAGCTGAGATGAACCAGGTGGGAACCAGGTATCCTTCAGGCTGACTTTATGAGGGTGACTACTGACTCGCCTTCCTTAGCCCTTGGTGGTTTGGGGTGACCCCGACTTTGAGTCCCTATGGGGGTCACCCAGGGAAGATGCTCCAAGCCTCTCTCCCCTTCTTGTTTGCCGTGTGCTTGTTCCCCGGACCAGGCCACTCCAGCCTCTTGCCTCCTATGACCTATGGGCCTTCACTGCGGTTACGTGGCTGCGGCTTTTGTAGTGTTGTGGTGTGGGCTTTAAGAGCCCCACACCGGCAGGTTTAGCAGGGAAAGGTGAATCTATCCTCGCTTCGGGATCTGCCGCCCGGTTGGGCCTGGTGCTCTCTAGCAGTCTCCTTACTTCCCACTCCGTGCACTCTCTAGCTGAAGCTGGCTTTCAGGCAGCACTCCTAGTTGACCGTTCTCCCCCGTCTGTAGCCACTGCGCGGGCGCTGTTAGACAGCAACAGCCCCACAGGTCTGCTCCTCACTGAGCCCTCTGGAGTTCTGCTCTAACTGACTCACTGCCCCTCCTCTCCTGTTCTTGCCTACGCCACCTAGCAACCAGACTCTCTTACCACACCCCCTGAGAGGAGATGGAGGCTCTACCCCCTCCACTATTCCAGTGAAGGTGAAGGCTTGCCCCCTCCTGGGATCCCCAGGGGTCCTCTCATGGGTACATGTGTGAGACCTGATCACTATGCGCCTGTGTTCCACACCCCAGTCAGCCTTCTGGATTACCTGTATTGTACTGTCCCCAGCATGGGTGCAATACTCAGTGGTGCCTGACCAGGTCAGGGGCGCCACATTCCCCCTTAGTTATCACCAGCACGTCCTCGGGCTGCAAGACAACATTTTAAAATGCATAAAACATTAAAACATGTAAAACATTTTTAAAACCACCAGATATCAGACATCACCACCCTCCACCCACAAGTCCGTTAACCCACCCAAAACCCTCTCAGGAGGCAGGTCACCGGTCCTGTTGGTAACCAGGTCTGGGCCATCCGTTTCCCCAGACCTTTCCTCCAATCTTCCTCTCCCGTTGGCCGCGACTTCAGCCACTTCTGGCAGGATGTAGAGGCGGCTTTCATGGGCTGGTGGTTTCAGGGTATACCTGGCCTGGTGGATCCGCGCCTTCAGCCTCTTCTGGCAGGATGCAGAGGCGGCCTCCACAGTTGGTGCTGACCAGGTACCCTCTTTGTGGTGGTGAGCCAAGGCCCCATAAACAGGCGTGCTCTCTGGTCGCAGGTGAGCCAAGGCCCTATATACGGACGGGCCCCTCCTGGTTGCAGACGAGCCAAGCCCCTAAACAGGCTGGCCCTGGTGGTGGTGCCACTGGCGTAACTTTTTACACTGCGAGAGTTTGTGGCTATAGCAAGTTCATAGCCTTAAAGTTTATTTCTCACAATAGTTTTTGTGGGCGCATTTCTTAAACGTTGCAAACAAAACTTTTCAAACTTTAACTGGTCAAATCTTCTTACTTTCCTTTACTTTACTCCTCTTTTTCACTAGGGCGTGGGCATGTAGGGCACCGGCACCTGTGACTTTCTTGCTCTCCGTCGTCGTCCGTGGTTGTTTCATCTGTAGGATCTTTGTCTGTGGTTGTCTCATCTGTAGGATCTTTGTCTGTGGTTGGCGTCGGATTCAGCCCTTCTGCTTCCTGGCCTCCTCTCCCCCTTAGTTCTTCACTGCACTCTGGTTGTGGCAGTGCTGGGGATGGGCTCTCTTCAGCTGGTCTGGGCGGTGGACTCTCTGGCGCGGCTGCAGGGGTTGCCTGAATCTCCTTGGGGGTATGCGGAGGGAGCAGGTACCGATCCACCATCTCTTGCGGGAACTGGGCCTCCAGATCAGCCTTCAGCTTCCAGTATGCGGGGTCCTCTCCTATCAGGGTCTTCCTGGCAGGGACCTCTCTGGACTGGGGAGCGGTGTCTGCTCTGGCCTTGCAGGCCGGGGAAAATAGTGAGGTAGTCTTCTCTTCTTGGCGGGCCGCGCCCTGTATGGCGGCGGCCTGGTCTTGGCGGGCCGCGCCCTGTATGGCGGCGGCCTGGTCTTGGCGGGCCGCGCCCTGTATGGCGGCGGCCTGGTCTTGGCGGGCCGCGCCCTGTATGGCGGCGGCCTGGTCTTGGCGGGCCGCGCCTGGCATGGCGGCGGCCTGGATCAGTGTCGCTGTTGCAGGGGGCTCTGTGCAGGCTGGGCTGGACGTCGCTGCAGCGATCGGAGCTTGGCGGGCCGCACCTGGCGGGGCTGCGGCCTGGTTCAGCATCTCACTTGCGGCGCGAACGAGCGTCGCTGCTGCGGTGGGGTCTTGGCGGACCGGGTTCAGCAGGGTGGCAGCCTGGGTCAGCGTCACACCTGCAGCACGGATGAGCACTGCCGTGGTGGTCGGAGCCCTGCGGGACAGGCGGGGCATCGCTGCGGCGGCCTGGATTTGGCGGGCCGCTTCTAGCGTGGCTGCGGCCTGGTCCAGCGTCGCCGCGCCGGGCGCCTCTTCTGGGACCGCGAGCGTGGCAGCAGGGGCCGGGGCACTTGCGCTGGCCGGGGCATCACTCGACTCACCCATCTGTGGCAGCATCGGGGTCTGCGTCGTCGCCGCTCGGTCTGGCAGGCGTCGCGCGGCTCCCTCCTCGTAGGTCCGCACCGCCGCAGCCATCTCCAGGAGCTCCGTGCGTTCTTCCCTGAGCTGTCGCACAATCCTAGCCTCCAGCTGGTCACAGAAAATAGCAAGCTCCCGGCACCACCAGGCAGCGGAGCCTGGCTCTGGATCTCTGCTCTCAGACGCCATCTTCATTAGCAAGCTGCTGGCTTCCCTTCTGCTCCGCCGTCTCTGGACGCTTCCGCTCTCTTCATCAGCGAGGTCAGGACTCTGCAGGGGATCTCTGGGTAGCCACACCTCTTCGTGGGCGGTAACTTCTCCCAGCGCGGGCTGCTGTTGTTTTTCAGCGCGCTTTTCATGGTGGCAATATGGCGGCGCTTCCAATTTTTCAAGCGGACCGCCTAGGCACATGGTCACCTGTCTGAACAGGTCTAGTCCTTATCCTGTTCGTGACGCCAGATGTGAAGCCCCGCAGGTGTTGTGTCGGTGCGTTACCTTCAGGGACTCCACGTTGCTGGATCTCCGTCACTGGTAGGAAATCTTCTGTTTTGATCGTGACGCCACTCTCAGTATTGCGGCCAGTAGGGACCGCCACTGCAGGTTGAGGGTCGCCTGGGGCTGATGGTGTGTGCAGTTAGATGTAGTAGCCTCCTGAGAGTGAGGCAAGCCCCAGGGCCCTGTGTAGGTTTGTAGTACCACAAGTCGCAGAATGACCACACAGGCAGGATGTCTTTCAGGGTTTTTACTCACTTCAGGTGGCAGGGTGAGTAACCCGGGCGTAGCTGAGATTAACCAGGTGGGAACCAGGTATCCTTCAGGCTGACTTTATGAGGGTGACTACTGACTCGCCTTCCTTAGCCCTTGGTGGTTTGGGGTGACCCCGACTTTGAGTCCCTATGGGGGTCACCCAGGGAAGATGCTCCAAGCCTCTCTCCCCTTCTTGTTTGCCGTGTGCTTGTTCCCCGGACCAGGCCACTCCAGCCTCTTGCCTCCTATGACCTATGGGCCTTCACTGCGGTTACGTGGCTGCGGCTTTTGTAGTGTTGTGGTGTGGGCTTTAAGAGCCCCACACCGGCAGGTTTAGCAGGGAAAGGTGAATCTATCCTCGCTTCGGGATCTGCCGCCCGGTTGGGCCTGGTGCTCTCTAGCAGTCTCCTTACTTCCCACTCCGTGCACTCTCTAGCTGAAGCTGGCTTTCAGGCAGCACTCCTAGTTGACCGTTCTCCCCCGTCTGTAGCCACTGCGCGGGCGCTGTTAGACAGCAACAGCCCCACAGGTCTGCTCCTCACTGAGCCCTCTGGAGTTCTGCTCTAACTGACTCACTGCCCCTCCTCTCCTGTTCTTGCCTACGCCACCTAGCAACCAGACTCTCTTACCACACCCCCTGAGAGGAGATGGAGGCTCTACCCCCTCCACTATTCCAGTGAAGGTGAAGGCTTGCCCCCTCCTGGGATCCCCAGGGGTCCTCTCATGGGTACATGTGTGAGACCTGATCACTATGCGCCTGTGTTCCACACCCCAGTCAGCCTTCTGGATTACCTGTATTGTACTGTCCCCAGCATGGGTGCAGTACTCAGTGGTCCCTGACCAGGTCAGGGGCGCCACAGATACAGAGCTGTGTGGCTATGAAACTAATAGTAGCCTGAACCAAGTTAGACGCCACTCGGATCTTGAGACTGGGAGCCCTGTTAGCGTCACAGGGTCCACACGCCCACCCAGCCCAGGAACTCCCTGTTAACATCACAGGGGCCATTCAGTACGCTGACCGTGTGCATTGGGGCCACACCTGTGGACAGCAGGCGCATCAGCAGCAGCAGGCCTGTTAAAGCCACTGGGCTGCACAAGCAGGACTTGTAGGACAGGAGCTGGTCTTAACCGTTCTGCGTTACCAACTGTGGTGGCGGCCTGCATCGACGCCCTATCCCTGCCTACCTCTGGCCTAAAGCCGCAATGGGTTCAACACATGGAGGTGTGCTCTTTCGGAGCATAATAGAAGACTGCGCACCTCCTTGTTGTCTCCAGCCTCTTTTATAACCTGGGTCCGCCCTAAACCAGGGTGAACCACAATGCACCTCCTGGAGACAAAAGCAGAGTGATACGTCATGAGTGGCATAACTAGCGTCCTATTTGGAACCGCAACTTCAATGATGACCTCATGGCTGTCATGACCCAAACACCTCACCAGTCATCGTCTGACCATCAATAATGAGGTGACAAGTCATAGGGGCGGGCCTCTGCAAGCCATTTGGGAGTGGCCTGGCCACATCGTCAGGACACCTGATGCCCTGTGGTCTAAATGGGCCCCCCACATCAGGGGCAGTGCCAAAGAGTTCATTACCGGACCTAGTCTCTGATGCAGTAAGTGCCTGACCATGGTCAGTTGCATGAAATACAGACTCTGAAAAAAGACTATCAGCTTTAGCATGGTGTCTAGGCACAACACAGGACTTAGACATGGCACGGAGTGCAAGTACCTGTGCAAAGAGGCTTTTCGCACTAAGTGTGGGAGCATGCGCTGTAGCCCGAAATGAAGACTTAGCCTCAGGAATGGCACAGTCAGGCTGAGCATACTCACTAGGCGAAACACTGGAGTTAGGCTGCGGCTGGGGTAAATCGGCACACGCATGCGCACTAGCTGCCTCTCCACACTTAGACGTGGAGGAGAAAGCAGCCAGCTGGACAACCCGAGGCACAGGCCTAAATGGCAGCTGATGCCTGGGCACAACTGAAACCGCAGCAGGCTGCTTGCGTTTAAGGCGTCACCGTTTTGTAACAACAAATACCATTCAAAAGAACAGGTGTACTTCTTCCTATGGATAATCTGATATGATCCCTTTTTCATGGACACGACCATCGCTAACAAATGTAGATGAGGCCAAAACAGCAACTGCTTCAATGGATCTGAAGTGCTCCATAAAGTTGCCTCTCCTCCACCCCAATTTCAAGATCCCAAATACTCCATTCCTCTGTGGTGTCAATCCAATCGCACTTGCTTCCTAACAGCTCTCAAGTTTCCACCAGCCCTGCTGAGTATGGGGTGACAGAGATAGTTGAGTTTGCATAGCTGTTCAGTCGCACTATAGCCTGGGAATCAGAGGTCTGCTCCAAAGCTGCAATGAGTACAGACAAGGAAGTTATTATTATTTTTATTATTATTGATTTATAGAGCACCATTGATTCCATGGTGCTGTACATGAGAAGGGGGTTACATACAGAATACATATACAAGTAACTATAGACAGACTGGTACAGAGGGAAGAGGGCCCTGCCCTTGCGGGATTACATTCTAAAGGATTTTTGGGAGGAGACAGTAGGAGTGGTTTAGGTTGAGCGTCAAGTATGTATGGTGGTGGTGTCATTGAAGGTTATAGTCATTTCTGAACAGATGAGTTTTCAGATTGAGTTTAAAGCTTGCGGGTGTAGCAGATAATCTGACGTGTTGAGGTAGCGAGTTCCATGAGACAGGGGAAATGATCTGCGCAGATGGCCAGAAGCTTTGTGAGTGGGATCCAGGCCCCGATGAAGAAGGTGCTGAGCCTAATCTACACCCTCATTTCCAAAAAGTAAATCCTCCTGGTGGAGACAATGGGGAACATGATGAGGAGCACAGATACCTGATTGGAATGACAACTTTACTATTCGGTCAGGGCAGGAAGAGGTTGTCTCGGAGGACTCAGGACGAGGGGAATGAAAACACACAGGGTTATTGATGAGGTTGGAGACCACACTTACTGTCAAACCAAAGTCAGCCAGTCGATGAGGTCAGCAGAGGAGGTGGAGGAGGATGCTACTGACGACGAGGTTACGTTGCGTCTTCCTGGCCAGAGACAAAGTACTGGAAGCACGTCAACAACTGAATCCTGGACCACAACTTTGACTCTGAGCAGAAGTCGTGTTGGCTATGCAGGTCGCATGGGCTGTAAGCCTTTCCTAGCCTGTGAATTTTTGGACATCGCAAAGGATCACCCAAGTCATGGAATCTGTAAGATTTGTCAACAACCTGAAAGTAGAAGGCAAAAACTCACACTTTTGAGTACTTCCTCCATGAAGTATCACATGGATATGAATTGACAGCGTGAAGGTGTATTGTTCAGCTTTAGCAACTGTCAACGCAATATGCTTATTTGCCGTTCATTGCATGCATTGTTGCAGACTACACACAAGGGGCTGCTGTTTTTTTGGATCTGCCTTTGGTCACTATAGCAATATAAAATTGCTCTTCGGGTGTGGACTTGGAGATGCTGTCTATGAACAGAAGGAAAAGCTAAAAGTGTGTGTTACAGCAAGGAGCCACCGCGGAAACACTTCGTTCAATTGTGAGGGGAGTTGTGTTGTACTTTGATGATGAGCACTGTAACGTCAGTGAGCAGCATCCTGTGCCACAGACCAACATTCTTACAGTGCTGTCTATACTGTTTACCATGAGAGGAGCGTAAAGTCTGTATTTCTGGCAACTGAACATCACAGTACCCGGGTACGGTAGGCTGTGCCCAGACAATAATGCGGGCACGCAACACTTTGTTTTATTAGCAAAACACATATCTGTTCTGGGTAGGCCGACTATATAGACAATAAAGTGGGCTTTACACGCTACGACATCGCTAATGCGGAGTCGTTGGCGTCACGGAATTCGTGACGCACATCCGGCCGCATTAGCGATGCCGTTGCGTGTGACATCGATTAGCGATTTTGCATCGTTGCAAAACAGTGAAAAATCGCTAATCGGCGACACGGGGGTCCATTCCCAATTATCGTTACTTCAGCAGTAACGAGGTTGTTCCTCGTTCCTGCGGCATCACACATCGCTGCGTGTGACGCCGCAGGAGCGAGGAACGTCTCCCTACCTGCCTCCTGGCCGCTATGCGGAAGGAAGGAGGTGGGCGGGATGTTACGTCCCGCTCATCTCCGCCCCTCCGCTGCGATTGGGCGGCGGTTCAGTGACGTCGCTGTGACGCCGCACGGACCGCCCCCTTAGAAAGGAGGCGGTTCGCCGGTCACAGCGACGTCGCCGGACAGGTAAGTATGTGTGACGGCTCTGGGCGATGTTGTGCGCCACGGGCAGCGATATGCCCGTGTCGCGCAACAGATGGGGGCGGGTACCCACGCTAGCGATATCGGGACCGATATCGCAGTGTGTAAAGTAGCCTTAAGACTTGCTGCCTCTGCACTGTCAAATTGTCACGTACAGTTTAAATCATAGAGGGACAGCAACACATGTTTGCATTGACTGTTGCTTTTCAAGATTTCCATGACTGTGTTGCAGAGCTGTGTGGTTTGCATTCACACTGTTATCATCTGCAATATCTGTGAGGCTTCAGCTAACAAGGGTATTTAGGGGGGGTAATGTGTTTTGTCTATGTTTAGGTAGGTAACTTGGAAGCTCTTGTGATGCGCCACTGATAAGTCGTGTTTGCACACACACACACACACACACACACACACACACACAAACACAAACACACAATTACTGCTACGCAGAGGTATTAGCAGGTAGTAGGCAACAGAATAGATTGTTCAATTATTTAAATTGTATGCATGGTTCTTATTGTTTCTTTTGGTAAAGTTAAACAATCATTTATCAACCCAACTGCCTAGAGTCCTTTTCCTGTTGCCTGGTTTTGCTGCATACTGGGGATCACACCCTGTACACGACTTAAAATGAAGCATAAGTCGCAATGTGAATTACACTGTGCTACAATGCGGCCTAGCATGCCTGTGCAACCACCGCCTGCCCCATCAAGTGCATCTGCATGCTCTTCATCCTCTGTGACTGTGGGGACAGCAGTCACACATGGTTTTTCACACTGAACTTCCACCCCTTTACCCGCAACAGGGAGTGTGATTGGCAGGTCATCACTTGTTTTGGAAGTGGAAACAGAAGGTATTGTTGAGCTGTCAGACATCGAGAGAACCATCATTGGATGCAGGCTACATTATATCCACGCCTGCACCTTCGTCACAGATTGGCTGGACTACCTGCAGTTAATAATTGCATTCCAGAAATGGAAAGGAGTGTAGAATGCACATGTGTTGTACCTTGCTTGGCAGCAAAGGAACACTAACTTAGTATTCCAGACAATTGTAGGAAGGCAGAAAAAGAGTCAGCTCTTTGGGCAAATTAAATAGCGTGGCAAAAGTGGACAGATGGGTACAGTGGCCGTGTGGCCGTGTTCTGTGGGTACCAGGACAGTAAAAGAAACTTCACTTTCTATCCCTCCTAATGATCAAATGCAGCAAGGAATTCCCTGAGTTTGCTATAAAATTAGCATAGCAAAATGTGCATGAGGGTGTAATGCAGAGGTGCTTGAGATTGCTTGGCACAAGTGGCACAATAAAGGAGTCCAACAGCCAGTTCTATGATGCCACTAAGTTGCAGTATTTTTTGCTATCATTATAGCTTATTAAAAACAGAGCAGGAGGGTGTCATGCAGAGGTGCTAGAAATAGCTTGGCACCAGTGGGGCACTAATGGAATACAACAGCCACTTCTTGTATGCCACTACGTTTACTCAATTTTTGGTATTATAATGTATTAGTAACAATGAGTTTGAGTGTGCAATGCAGGCAGACGTGCTGCAAATATCTTTGCACTACTGGGACTATACAGAAGTCCAACGGCCACGTTTAGGATGCCACTAGGTTCACTGAGTGTTTGCTAGTATAATGGCTTAGTTATAATGAGTTTGAGTGTGCAATGCAGGCAGACGTGCTCTGCAAATATCTGTGCACTACTGGAACTATACAGAAGTCCAACAGCCACGTTTAGGATGCCACTAGGTACACTCAGTGTTTGCTAGTATAATGGCTTAGTTATAATGAGTTGGAGTGTGCAGAGGACAGGAGGGTACAGTTCCAGGGTTGTGGGTCTGGGTAGAGGAATGGAAGCCTGCCTTTCTATCCCTCCTAATGGGGAAATGCAGGGAGGAAATCCCTGACCTTAGCTACACAGACGCTGTCACTGTTTTTAGGACCTGTCACCTATGGCTCTGACCCTGCCGGTACGAGCCCTTAAAAGGACTGATAGAAAGTGCTATCCCTAAGCTGTCCAGCGCTGTGTATGGAGCGCATACAGCAGTATCGGCGATAGGACTCAGGACGGAGCTGCGCCAGTGATGTCTGACACCAAGGACGCAGAAGAGATAATGGCGTCCTGGAGGAAAATGTCCGGTTTTATAATGCAGGGACATGTGACATGGACATCCTATCACACATGCCGTTGCTTCTCTGGCTAAAAGTCCACTTAGCTGTGTGTGTGTCTGGGATTGGCTGACATGCTGGCCCGCCCCACTACACGCGCGCGCTTAGGGAAGGAAGACAAGGAAAAAAAAAAAAAAAATGGCGATCGCCATTATACAAACAGCAGTGTTCTGAAGGCGCTGTTCACGCACACTATACACTGAAATGTCATAATAGTGTGATTCACAGAGTGACTTACACTATTACAGCGGAAAGCCAGCTAGGAATTAGCTGTTTTTTTTGCTGCTAGAACCGTTCTCGAACGTTTCTAGAACTATCGAGCTTTTGCAAAAAGCTCGAGTTCTAGTTCGATCTAGAACAGGCCCCAAAATCACTCGAACCGCGAACTGGAGAACCACGAACCGCGCTCAACTCTAGTCATGACATTTAGGACGTAATTTTACTGCCCGCGGTCGTGAAGGGGTTAAAGAACCCCATTGGATGAAATGGAAGGCCAAACAAAAGTCGAAGAAAACACCTTTAGGAGGGTCAAAAACAGCATATATATGTTTAAGAGTGAAGTACCACTGTTTTGGCATAGCTATTAGCTTCCTAGACTATTGAGATAAGAAATATAGAGGTGGATGAGAGACAGGTATAGGGCTAATGCTCCCATACCCCTACTGGTACAGATAAGACACAATGTGGAGACTAGGGATGAGTGAGAACTGTAATATTTGTAATCGCTATACTCACAACGAGTACTTTGTAATACTCGCGTATTTGTTCTGAATAGCGATTACAATGCAAGTCAATTGGAAATGGGAGTCATTTTCTGCTGGACCCAACATAGAGGTCTGTGGGCCTAAAGAAAAGGCTGAAATGGATGGGAAAGTGATGAAACTGAAGATGTCTGCATGCATTTCTGACTCACATATGGTTTCTGGGAATAAGGATGTCATATTATTACGCCAGATTTTTCCTGCATAATCATTCGTACAGTATATAAGGCTAAATAATTTGGAGAAACAAAAATATCCCTTTTAGTGGTTGTTCACACGTAGTGTATTGAATTTTTTTTTACTTTTACAATTGAGAGGCCCCTGATTTATACATTTTGTAGGTCCCTCTGGCATACATAATTTCTAGTTAGCTATTCCCCAGTACTTCACAAGGCCATCTAGAATGTGCTCATTGGTATGTTGATCTTTGACCTGATGGGCCTCAAATGGTACTGTAAAATACATTTTGAAAGGACTGCTGTTACTTATACATTTGGGTAGGGCCTCCATCATTGAGACTCAGGTAGTGGAATACATATTCCACAGCAGTTTACAATGTGCCCATTGTGGCGGTGGGCTTTACCCTCCTCCTCCATGTCATTCTGCGGCCCTCAATTCAAGTTTTCAGAGGCTCTCACATGTCAGAAAAGCTGAGTTTGGTGAGGGCCCAATAACATACGTTTGGGAGGGACTGCTCTTACTTAAACATGTGGGCAGTCGCTCCCCCATTGAGACTCAGATGATGGAATACATATTCCATAGCAGTTTACAGTGCACCCATTGTGGCATTGGGCTTTGCCCTCCTCCTCCTCTTCCTCAATTTTTCCAGTCTGGAATGTAAATGTGTGTGTAAGCCAGAAAAGCAAGAGCAGATTCTGTCTTGGATGGCAGCCAACAAGGTCTCTTCACATTACTCAAGCAGCAACAAATCTTCCATGACCACATAGTGTACTGTGGATATACAGAAGGCTGGCCCATCCAATCCTCAACCTGGTCCTCCTTCCTCCCCCCATCATCAGTCACAGGAGACATATGACCACAAGCTTGGCCACTCTGAGGATCTGTTTTGTACGTATCCTTTGGTTGGCTCTGGCCTCCCACCATGTAGCATTGAAGAGGGACGTGAGGAGGTTGCTTTTATTGCTGTGCAAGTATTTGAGGACCTACAGCCAGAAGAAAGCCGGTTTGAGGAACCTGATTTACTGTCTCCAGTGGTGGAAGCTGATGATGATGACGATACACAGTTGCCATCAGGTCAGCCAACAATCTCACCTGGGAAGGACGATGAGATGGAAGACGAGGTAGTCGATGATGAGTCTACTGATCGGATCTGGACCACTGACATGCAAAGCCAGCACAGCATCACAGGGGGAAGATGGATATGTAGCACCAACACAGGCACCAAGGGGTAGTGGTTTGCCCAGAGTAAGAACTGGGTCATCTGTTCCGATGAGCACCCACTCTGTGGCCCAAGTCAGGGCAAGGGGGCCTTCAGCCATTATCTGGAAGTTTTTTCTTAGAGTCCTTCAGAGAAAAACATTGTACTCTGTAGCATCTTCCATCCAAGTTGAGCAATAGCCAGGGCAAAGGCAACCTGAGAACCACCAGTATGCGGAACCACATGGCAGCCAAGCACCTCAGTAATAATAATGATAATTATTATTATTTCTATAGCGCCAACATATTCCGCAGCGCTTTACAATTCACAGGCTCATATACAAGCAACAGTTATAGAAAATACAATAATTATAGCAAAAAAGGCAACCTTGCTCATGAGAGCTTACATCTACAATAAAATCAAACAGTCTCTCAAACTTCGGCACTCAAAAGGAAAAAAACAAGATTCTTTGTTTGAAAAATTCGTCACTTTATTCACAACAAAAAGATTTTTAGATCATCCAGAATTGACAGTTGTATAAAACGTTTCGGCTAATAACATCAATTGCCTTTTTCAATAAACTGTCTAAAATAAAACACAACAGAAATCAAATCATGAAAAACCATTTCAAAAGGAACTTCCAACATATTTTGTGAACAAAAAAATTTTTTGTGAATAAAATTTTTCTATTTTTTATTATTTTTTTTATTTTTCATATTTCTATGTAGTGGAGAAATAATAATGAATTTCTATCATTATGGCGAAAAAGAAAAAATAAGATGAATCTTGGTGCTTTCTATAAAGTCATGTGAATAACGTGAGCTAAAACAGTGCCATAACAGTGAGCACTATCAAGCGGTTATCTGTATATAAGTGAGCAATCATGAGAATAGAGGGACAGGAGAGAGTACCTGATCTTAATTTCTTGATATTCAAGTATATGTCAGTAAACCATGGAAAAAAAATTGTTTGCAAAAAAAAACAAAAACAAAAAAACCCCCTCTCTTTCACAAAATGCTAGAAAAAAATATGAAAAGAGAAAAGCATTCAGGCCAATGTCAACTAAAATCAGGCAGCAAAAAAAATCAGGCAGCAGTCCTGCTTTGTATTTGCAAAGACCACTAGCAATGTATTAGTATAGCTGATGTGGAAAGACGGCACAAGCCAGGCTGTGAATCCCTAAATATTGTGTAAACAGGAACGGTGCTTTACTGTATCAGGCAGCACTGATTGCTAGAGCACGGCTTTGTATTTGCAAAGCCAGTAGCTACGTATTAATGTGGCTGATGTGGATGCGACAAGCCAGGCTGTGAACCCCTAAATATTGTGGAAACAGGACTGCTGCATTTACTGTATCAGGCAGCACTGATTGCTAAATCACTGCTTTGTAATATTTGCAAAAGCCACTAGCAATGTATTAATGTGGCTGAACTGGACGCAACAAGGCAGGCTGTGAACCCTTAAATATTGTGGAAACATTCCCTACCTAATCCACAATCTCTCCCTCCCTACTGTGACTTTTTCAGTGCTATCAGCTCTTAAAAGAGCTATTGTATCTGGTTTCTCTAGGTAGTGACAAACACTGCTTAAACACTGTCCCTGCATGGAAATCTGTCCCTTCATACGCTACACTAACCTACACTGCTGGTAGCCCTGAAACGGGCTTTTTTGTGTTATTAAGAGGTCTACAATCTCCTTATCAGCTGCTCGCGCTATCTCTACGCTGATACAATGCTGGCTCTTGATGCAATGTGTGCAAAATGGCGGCGGAAGGTCTTTTATAGACCTTATGATGCTGAGCGGCTAGCCATTCACAGTAATACAACAAACAAGATGGCTGCGGCATTACTGTGATTGGTTAAGAAGCTCTGCTTGTATATTGGTTGCACATCGGGCGCTAAAATGGCTAAGCCGGACATCCGAATATAGTGAGGTGAATACACCATTACTCGCAATATATGAATAGCCCAAATAATGCACTATTCTGCAAATAGCGAATAGTGATGAATAGTTGAATACATTTGCTCATCACTAATGGAAACACATCTTGGAGTCTCGACATTGAAAAACCTTTCAGGCAGACAGCAGTATTGCAGCATCAATACCCCCCCGCCCCATAATGTCTTTGCACAACGGTCAGGTATGGTCCAAACAACACACTGGTTGTGGCCCGGCATTTCAATTTTAAAAAATGAGCCCACAGATACCTTGCCTTCTGCAGTAGTGACTCATGACATAATAGTATCCTAGAAATTTCTGAACAACTAGGTTGATCCATGCCGTGCATATGTGATGTCGCCCAGGCGTAGTGCCGCCACTAGGTTTGCACCGTTATTGCACATGGCCTTCCCTGATTCCAGGTTCAGTGGCGACAGTCATTTATCAAACTCAGCCTGGATAATGTTCCACAACTATGCAGCTGCGTCACTTTGTTATCCGATGCATATTCATTTAATCTCTGCCCAATTGTGATGACTTACACACAGGATGTGGCATGGCATTTCAATTTTAAAGTTCAACAGATACTTGAGAGACAGCCATAGGCCTCTTGCTTCCAGAAAACTGGCACTATAGACAAAAGCAAACTTGGAGACCCTACTTGAAGTATCCACATTTCCAAAAATTAAAGGTAAGGCAACAGGAAATGTGCAACAATTGGCACACTACAAATATTCCAACTAAGCAACATGACTGCATGGGACTTCTCCTGGAAAAAGGCCTGAACCAGCATTTCTATTTTCACCAGAGACAGCAAGATGACAGACCGGCGTATGCCTCTTGCATTCTGACCACTGGCACTACAGAGAAAAGCAAACTTGGAGACTCTACTCTACTCGGAGTCTACACATTTCCAAAAATTAATTTACTGACAACACCAAACTATGTAGGATATTCAAAATGAACCATGATAATACAATTGTAAAAAAAGATCTGTAAAAGATGTCCGAATAGGAAGACATTTGGCAAATGATATTCAATTTTGATAAACGTAAAGTAATGCACCTAGGACGGAGTAATCCTATAGCTGCATATACATTAAATGGAAGTAAACTTGGGACTACAGAACATGAGAAAGTTTTGTGCATTTAGATTACAAGTAAGATGAGCAGCAGCGCTCAATGTCAGGCAGCAGCTGCAAAAGCAAACACAATTTTAGGGAGTATAAAAAGACAGATTAGATCCCGTGATCCCAACATTTTGTTACCTCTCTATAAATCACTTGTAAGGCCACATCTGGAATATAGGATGCAGTTTTGGGCTTAACATTTTAAAAAGGATATTAAGAAGGTATGGTTAGTAAGGCAGGCAATTAGATTATTGAAAGGAATGGAAGGCCTCAAATATGATGAGAGGTTGAAAGAGTTGGATTTGTTTAGCTTAGAAAAAAAATACGTCTCAGAGGAGATCTCATTTACATGTATAAACTAGCTGTAGTACCTGGCGTTGCCCGGGATAGTAACAAACTTTCTCTCTGTCTCGCTCACTCTTCCTCTCTACCACTCTCCCTCTCTCCCTCTCTGACTACTGGTTTCCCTCTCTGACTGGTTGTCTGACTCTCTGTCTCCCTCTCTTTCTGTCTCCCTCTGCCTGTCTGCTTGCCTCTCTGTCTGTCTCCATCTCTGTCTCTGTCTGCCTCTATCTTTCTCTCTGTGTCTGTCTCTGTGTGTCTCAGTCTCTGTGTGACTGTCTCTGTGTGTCTCTTTCTGTATGTCTGTCTCTGTGTCTTTGTCTCTTTGTGTCTATTTGTGTCTCTGTGTGTGTGTGTGTGTGTCTCTGTCTTTGTGTCTGTCGCTGTGTGTCTGTCTCTGTATGTCTGTGTCTCTGTGTGTCTGTCTCTGTATGTCTGTGTCTCTGTGTGTATCTCTGTGTCTCTTTCTCTGTGTGTCTCGGTTTGTGTCTCTATATATGTATCTCTGTGTGTGTCTGCCTCTATGTATGTCTCTGTGTCTGTCCCTCTGTGTGTCTGTGTGTGTGTGTGTCTCTGTTTCTCTGTCTCTGTGTGGCTATGTGTGTCTGTCTCTGTGTGAGTCAGAATCCTGCTGGGACCCTACTTCGTCCAGGTCAGGATCGAACTCACAAAGATTTTGGGTATCAGTAAAAATGCTTTTCTCCTCTTCAGTCTGGGAATCTTTGAAGCACATGGGATAGAATATGTCAACAGCTCTTGAGACTCACTCATGTGTGGTTCCCCACAGTAGGTTTTCTGGTTGGCGATTTCTCATTTCTCAGGCCGATATGGTATAAGAACTCAATTGCTGATGGACACTGCCCCATAGATTTGCACTGGTGGGAGAGCAGTCTGATGTTTTATCAGATTGCTCTCATCCGTGCCAAATGCAAGTGAATCTGTACCCTAAGCGCAGGCAGAGTTATCTGCCAGTAAAAAATGCTCCTTTATGTAACATTATATTTAATACGAACTAGCACTTAACCAACCATGGAGTCAAAACTCATAGTTTGAGAAGTGTTGGCTTAGGCCGGTTTCACACATCCGGCTTTTCGCTTGTTTGCCGGATCCGTCGCTCTCCCATACAGTGACTACAGTACAGTGACAGCGCAACAAGCGCCGGTCACATGCTGTCATGTGACCGGCACATGTGACCCGGAAGTTACAGCGCTGTCACTGTACTGTATTGTCTGTACGGGAGAGCGCCGGATCCGGCAAACAAGCGAAAAGCCGGATGTGTGAAACCGGCCTTAAAGTGTGGAAACATCAAGGTCATTTTAGTTGTCAAACCACAGGGCTCAGATGTTGCAATTAATATATTACTAACTTTATTTACATGGGAAAAGGTATGTTGTTGGGAAATGGTGCCATGAGTAAGAACTGTGCTGTTTCCAGTGAAAATTGTTTCGTAAAATGATATTACAAGGACTTTCAATGACTTTAGGACTTAAAAACAACTTTGCATATAAAGAGAACTACTAATTCTAAAGGCTGCTTTACACTCTGCGACATCCTTAGCCATGTTGCTAGCGAAAGCTCCCGCCCCCATCGTTTGTGCGTCACGAGCAAATCATTGCCTGTGGCGAACAATATCGCTAGGACGCATAAAACGGACTTACCTTCCTAGCGACGTTGCTGTGGACGGCGATCAATCTCTTTTTTAAGGGGGAGGTTCGTGCACTGTCACTGCGACATCGCACAGCGGCCACCAATAGAAGCGGAGGGGCGGAGACCAGCTGAATTAATGAAATGCCCACCTCGTTGCCAGAGGACGCAGGAATGCTGTTGTTCGTCGTTCCCGGGGTGTCTCACGTAGCGATGTGTGCTGCCTCATGAACGACGAACAACCTGCGTCCAGCACCAGCAACGATATTTTGAAAATGAATGACGTGTCACCGATCAACGATTTGGTGAGTATTTTTGATTGTTAGCGGTCGCTCGTAGGTGTCACATGCAACAACATCGCTAATGAGCCCGAATGTGCGTCATGAATTCCGTGACCCCAGTGCTATCTAGTTGGCGAAGTCGCCGCGTGTAACGGTGCCTTAAGAGTAACCTATAGAAACAGATATCTTTATGATCTGCACTATTATAGGGGCAACCATTAATATCTATTTATTCCCTGTACTACTATATTATAGTTTTCTAGCCCTAATAATTGTACCTGCATATGTAAACCTGACATAGGGTTAGAACAACCAACATACACGGAGTGTCAAACCGTGCCATAATAGGTACATGGATGAAGCCATATACAGAGCATGAATGCAAAAAGGAAAAAAGACTGTACACAAGGCTTAGAGAAAAGGTATAAATTTATTAAATCCAGAAAGTACAAAAAGAATAAAAGAAGTTAAAATAGGACTTTTAGTGAGAGGACCAGCAGGTGGTGTACTCACACCACAACTCAGTGATCAAGATAAGAATGAAAAGATGGCTGAACGACTGCACCATACAGAAATGCCCGCCAAACACCGCATATATAATTATATGGTTTCCTCTTTTTTCCTTGATCCTCATCTCATCAACTCAGTTATATGACTCATTTATTACTGTGCTGAAGAGCGTTTCAGCTCATTCACTTGCGCCTACTGATGTGTACTCTGGCACCGCATATTTTGTTGTTACTTGGACATTTGGTCCTTAGAGCACGTCTTATGGCAGCTATTTACAGTCATATGAAAAAGTTTGGGCTCCCCTATTAATGTTATCCTTTTTTCTTTATAACAATTTGGGATTTTGCAACAGCTATTTCAGTTTCATATATCTAATAACTAGTGATGAGCGAGTACTAAAAAGCTCGGGTGCTCGAAGCTCGGGCCGAGCCTCCCAAGATACTCGTGTACTCGGCCCGAGCAACGAGCCCAATGTTATCCTATGGGAGACCCGAGTATTTTTGTGCAATGACCCCCCGGCAGCATGGAGAAACCCTAAAAATGTCACAAAAGTCTCAGAAGAGTGCTCAAATGACATGGCAACAGCATGGGGAAGACCCCTTGAAGCATATATCACTCAAAACTCACAGCTGTGAACAATTTTGTCCGCGTTTTACGCCATTTTTACGGACTCACCAGAAAACCTTCCAAAATGACACCAAAATGAATTTTCATTGCGGAAATGTTAAGGGCACATACCCAATAGTGAGATAGAGCTGGTGTATGTTACTTTTTGAGATCAATACATGAAAGATTTTACGTAAAACATTGTGTGGCACTCCGATGTCCCTGAGAAGAGACGTACATAAAGGCCTCTTGAGTCTAATGTGCCCATTTTGAGGAAGTGAGTCTTTGTAGTATTTTCCTTTGCCAGGGCAGTCCTAAATTGTGAGGTTCACCAATGCCCCTGCATACAGACGTGCATGAGTGCCTGTAAACCTGAAGTGCCCATTGTAAGGAAGTGGGTGTATTATAGTATAGCCCTTTGGCAGGGCAGCCAAAAATTGAGAGGCTCCACATTGTCCCTGGATAGAGACGTGCATGAGGGCCTGTAAACTTGAAGTGCCCATTGTAAGGAAGTGGGTGTATTATAGTATAGCCCTTTGGCAGGGCAGTCAAAAATTGAGAGGCTCCACGTTGTCCCTGGGTAGAGACGTGCATGAGGGCCTCAAAACATTAAGTGTCCATTGTCAGGAAGTGGGTGTATTATAGTATAGCCCTTAGGCAGGGCAGCCAAAAATTGGGAGGCTCCACGTTGTCCCTGGGTAGAGACGTGCATGAGGGCCTCAAAACATTAAGTGTCCATTGTCAGGAAGTGGGTGTATTATAGTATAGCCCTTAGGCAGGGCAGCCAAAAATTGGGAGGCTCCACGTTGTCCCTGGGTAGAGACGTGCATGAGGGCCTCAAAACATTGTTCCCATTGCAAAGGAGCGGGTCTCCTGTCGTTGTAATGTCCATTCTGCAAAGAATGGGCGAAAAAATTTACCACTGGGGGTATACCTGAAACAAAGGCCTAAGTATTGCAATTTGTAACG
Source organism: Anomaloglossus baeobatrachus (assembly GCF_048569485.1). Taxonomy (NCBI): domain Eukaryota; kingdom Metazoa; phylum Chordata; class Amphibia; order Anura; family Aromobatidae; genus Anomaloglossus; species Anomaloglossus baeobatrachus. The sequence goes on from NC_134356.1 coordinate 681,266,172, forward strand.
GTCATCATGGTGGCGCATGAGGAGAAGGAGGAGCAGTCCAGCGATTATCCAAAGTCCAGAAGTGTGTACCCATGGGTGACTGGAGGTACATGGCAAACTTTAAATTCCGTTCTCATTTGCTGGTGGTGTGGTGAAGTCTGGCCCAATCCAACCCTTGTTCATCTTGATCAGAGTCAGCCTGTCAGCATTTTCAGTTGACAGGCGGGTGCGTTTATCTGTAATGAATCCACCTGCGGCACTAAAAACACGCTCTGACAAAACGCTAGCGGCAGGGCAGGCCAGGACTTCCAAGGCGTAGAGAGCCAATTCATGCCACGTGTCCAGCTTGGATACCCAATAATTGTAAGGCACAGAGGAATGTCGGAGTAAAGTTGTTCGATCTGCAAGGTACTCCTTCAGCATCTGGGCAAACTTAGGATTTCTTGTGGCACTACCCCGCACCTCAGGGGCTGTGGTACGTGAGGGGCTGAGAAAACTGTCCCACATCTTAAAGACTGTTCCCCTACCTCTGGCGGATTGGACTTGTGCCTCTCTCGGCTGTACGCCTCGGTTGTCCACTGATTCCTGACCTATGCCACTAGCGTTTTGTGAGGGGAATGCTTTGCCTACTTCCATGACTATGGCCTTCCGGAACTGCTGCATTTTGGTTGACCTCTCCTCCACGGGAATAAGAGACAAAAAGTTCTCCTTGTAGCGTGGGTCTAACAGTGTTACCAACCAGTAATGATTGTCGGCCAAGATGTTCTTAACGCGAGGGTCACGAGACAGGCAGCTTACCATAAAGTCAGCCATGTGCGCCAGACTCTTAACAGCCAGGACTTCAGTAGCCTGACCAACAAGATGACTGAACATGCTGTCCTCCTCCTCCTCCTCCTCCTCCTCCTCCTCCTCCTCCTCCTCATCTACCCTGTCCTCTGGCCAGCCACGCTGAACCGAGGATATGACTGGTGTGCATGTCATATCCTCAATTTGGCCGGAGAGTTGCTCCATGTCTTCATCCTCCTCCTCGTCATAGTCCTCCACTGCACGTTGTGATGAGACGAGGCTGGGCTGTGTGTTATCACCCACACCCACTACTGTTTCTTGCTGCAACTCATCGCGCTCCGCCTGCAATGCATCATGTTTGTTTTTCAGCAGAGACCGTTTTAGAAGGCAGAGTAGCGGTATGGTGACGCTAATAATGGCGTCATCACCACTCACCATCTTGGTGGAGTCCTCAAAGTTTTGGAGGATGGTACATAGGTCTGACATCCATCTCCACTCCTCAGGTGTTATGTGTGTAGTTTGACCCATTTCCCGACGGCTTAGGTGATGCAGGTACTCAACAACTGCCCTCTTCTGCTCACATATCCTGACCAACATGTGCAGAGTTGAATTCCAACGCGTGGGGACATCACACACCAGTCTGTGAGCCGGAAGATGCAAACGGCGCTGAAAGCCGGCAAGGCCGGCTGAAGCAGTAGCTGACTTTCGAAAATGTGCAGACAGGCGGCGAACTTTTACCAGCAGATCAGACAGCTCTGGGTATGACTTTATAAACCGCTGAACCACGAGGTTGAGCACATGGGCCACGCATGGAACATGTGTCAGCTGGACTCGCCTCAAAGCCGCCACCAGGTTCTGGCCATTGTCACACACGACCTTTCCTGGCTTTAGGTTCAGAGGTGTGAGCCAGTGATCTGCCTGCTGTTTCAGAGCTGTCCACACCTCTTCTGCATTGTGGGGTTTGTCACCGATGCAGATTAGCTTCAGCACAGCCTGTTGCCGCTTCGCCGAGGCAGTGCTGCAGTGCTTCCAGCTTGGGACTGGTGTGGAGGGTACAGTGGATGAGGATGCGCAGGAGGAGGAGGAGGCTGAAGAGCATGACATTCCTGAGCTGTAGAGTGTGGGTGAAACACTGACTGAGGTAGGGCCTGCAAACCTTGGTGTGGGAAGGACATGTTCCGTCCCTCGCTCATACTGGGTCCCAGCTTCCACAATATTAACCCAGTGTGCCGTCAACGAGATGTAGCGGCCTTGCCCACAAGCACTTGTCCACGTGTCTGTGGTTAGGTGGACCTTGGGTGAAACAGCGTTGTTCAGGGCACGTGTGATGTTTTGTGACACGTGGTTATGCAACGCGGGGACGGCACACCGGGAGAAATAGTGGCGGCTGGGGACTGAGTAACGTGGGACAGCTGCCGCCATCAGGTCGCGGAATGCTTCTGTCTCCACCAGCCTAAAAGGCAACATTTCCAGCGCAAGCAGTCGCGAAATGTTAGCATTTAGAACTGTGGCATGTGGGGTGTTGGCAGTGTATTTGCGCCTGCGTTCAAAGGTTTGCTGAATGGATAACTGAACGCTGCGCTGGGACAAGGACGTGCTTGATGATGGTGTTCTTTCTGCGTAGGCAACTGCAGGTGCAGGAGTGGAGGAGGCTTGTTCGCAGGCAGCATGGACAGGGGATTGGCTCGCATGCACAACCAGCGAAGACGTAGCAGTGACATCAGCAAGCACTGCTCCTCGACTCTGTTGTACTTCCCACAAAGTCGGGTGCTTGGCTGACATGTGCCTGATCATGCTGGTGGTGGTCAGGCTGCTAGTTTTGGTACCCCTGCTGATGCTGGCACGGCAGGTGTTGCAAATGGCCTTTTTAGAATCATCTGGAGCCAACTTAAAAAACTGCCAGACTCGGGAAGACCTAACATTTGTACAGGCACCTTGTGTCGTCGTGTTGTTCCGGGGAACGGTTGCCTGACTTCTGCCTGGGGCCACCACCCTGCTTCTTACTGCCTGTTGTGATGCTACGCCTCCCTCCCCCTGTGCACTGCTGTCCTCGCTCTGCATATCCTCCTGCCAGGTTGGGTCAGTTACTGGATCATCCACCACGTCGTCTTCCTCTTCCGCACCCTGCTCCTCCTCCTGACTTCCTGACAATTGTGTCTCATCATCGTCCACCACTTGTTGAGACACATTGCCAACTTCGTGAGAACGTGGCTGCTCAAATATTTGGCCATCTGTACAGACGATCTCCTCATGACCCACTTCAATATGAGCTGGCGAAAGGCCAGAATGTGTGAATGGAAACGTGAACAGCTCTTCCGAGTGTCCAAGTGTGGGATCATTAATGTCCGAGGAGGACGTGTACTCAGCCTGGTGGTAGGAAGGAGGATCAGGTTCAGAAATGTGCGGTGCAGTATCACGGCTACTGACACTTGACCGTGTAGAAGACAGAGTGTTTGTGATGGTGCCAATCTGACTGGAAGCATTATCTGCTATCCAACTAACAACCTGTTGACACTGGTCTTGGTTCAAGAGCGGTGTACTGCTGCGGTCCCCAAGAATTTGGGACAGGACGTGCGAGCGACTAGATGTGGCCCTTTGTTGTGGCGAAATTAGAGCTTGCCCACGACCTCGGCCTCTGCCTGCACCACCATCACGTCCACTTCCTTGTTCCTTGCCAATGCCCTTGCGCATTTTGCAATGCTGTGCTGACGTGTATTCACTACTTGTGCGTTATATCAAAGTTTGTGGAAATTGCACACAAGTGCACCTGTACGCTGCCACCGACAGGCACACACGTGCGGTTTTAAAAACCAAGCACGGACGCACTAAGAACCTAACAGGTTTTTTTGGGGAGCGACAATTACAGACAAGTCAGACACTATCTGGACTGTTTTAGACTGTGTACACCAGCCCCAGATATGATGAAGGCTGGTATACGGTCACCACTAGGAATGGCTATATATACCCTGCCTGCCTGCCTGCCTGTATACTGCTACAATAGTCCTGACAAGGACTCTTCTGGTCACTAGCCTGTATTCAGACCTGGCTATACCCTGCCTGTATATAGCAACAATAGTCCTGAGAAGGACTCTGCTACTGTACTCCGACCTGGCTATACCCTGCCTGCCTGTATACAACTAGAATAGTCCTGAGAAGGACTTTTGGTCACACTGTTTGCAGCCCTGCTACGGAAATAACTATAAAGGGCCGCAAAGCTTTCCCTGAAGCAGCAACACTCTCCCTGCACTGACTGTCTGGATAGCTGTGAGCAGAGCACAGCGCGCCGGCCGGTATAAAGGCTCGGTCACGCTGTCCAGGCCGGCCAATCACTGCAATTCCACAACTAACAGGGCTGTGGCATTGCAGTGGTCTGCCAGCCAATCCCTGCATGAGGGCTGGCTCTCAAAAGAGCGCCAACATGCAGAAATGAAGACCACGAGTACAGCACGAGTATCGCGAGATTACTCGGTCCCCGCCGAGTAGACCGAGTACAGTGATACTCGTGCGAGTACCGAGTAGTAACAAGCATGCTCGCTCATCACTACTAATAACTGATGGACTGAGAAATATTTCTGGATTGAAATGAGGTTTATTGTACTAACAGAAAATGTGCAATCCGCATTTAAACAAAATTTGACCGGTGCAAAAGTATGGGCACCATTATCAATTTCTTGATTTGAACACTCCTAACTACTTTTTACTGACTTACTAAAGCAGTAAATTGGTTTTGTAACCTCATTGAGCTTTGACCTTCATAGGCAGGTGTATCCAATCATGAGAAAAGGTATTTAAGGTGGCCACTTGCAAGTTGTTCTCCTATTTGAATCTCCTATGAAGAGTGGCATCATGGGCTCCTCAAAACAACTCTCAAATGATCTGAAAACAAAGATTATTCAACATAGTTGTTCAGGGGAACGATACAACGATGTCTCAGAGATTTAAACTGTCAATTTCAACTGTGAGGAACATAGTAAGGAAAAGGAAGAAGACAGGTACAGTTCTTGTTAAGCACAGAAGTGGCAGGCCAAGAAAAATATCAGAAAGGCAGAGAAGAAGAATGGTGAGAACAGTCAAGGACAATCCACAGACCACCTCCAAAGACCTGCAGCATCATCTTGCTGCAGATGGTGTCAATGTGCATCGGTCAACAATACAGCGCACGTTGCACAAGGAGAAGCTGTATGGGAGAGTGATGCGAAAGAAGCCGTTTCTGCAAGCACGCCACAAACAGTCGCCTGAGGTATGCAAAAGCAGATTTGGACAAGCCAGTTACATTTTGGAAGAAGGTCCTGTGGACTGATGAAACAAAGATTGAGTTGTTTGGTCATACAAAAAGGCGTTATGCATGGAGGAAAAAAAACACGGCATTCCAAGAAAAGCACTTGTTACCCACAGTAAAATTTGGTGGAGGTTCCATCATGCTTTGGGGCTGTGTAGCCAACGCCGGCACCGGGAATCTTGTTAAAGTTGAGGGTCGCATGGATTCAACTCAGTATCAGCAGATTCTTGACAATAATGTGCAAGAATCAGTGACGAAGTTGAAGTTACGCAGGGGATGGATATTTCAGCAAGACAATGATCCAAAACACCGCTCCAAATCTACTCAGGCATTCATGCAGAGGAACAATTACAATGTTCTGGAATGGCCATCCCAGTCCCCAGACCTAAATATCATTGAAAATTTGTGGGATGATTTGAAGCGGCTGTCCATGCTCGGTGACCATCAAACCTAACTGAACTGGAATTGTTTTGTAAACAGGAATGGTCAAATCTACCTTCATCCAGGATCCAGGAACTCATTAAAAGCTACAGGAAGTAACTAGAGGCTGTGATTTCTGCAAAAGGAGGATCTACAAAATATTAATGTCACTTTTATGTTGAGGTGCCCATACTTTTGCATTGGTCAAAATTTGTTTAAATGCGGATTGCACATTTTCTGTTAGTACAATAAACATCATTTCAATTCCGAAATATTACTCAGTCCATCAGTTATTAGATATATGACACTGAAATAGCAAAAACCCAAATTGTTATAAAGAAAAAAGGTTAACATTAATAGGGGCGCCCAAAGTTTCTCATATGACTGTATATATAATAATATGTGCAGTGTTTGGCGGGCATTTCTGTATGGTGCAGTCGTTCAGCCATCTTTTCATTCTTATCTTGATCACTGAGTTGTGGTGTGAGTACACCACCTGCTGGTCCTCTCACTAAAAGTCCTATTTTAACTTCTTTTATCCTTTTTGTACTTTCTGGATTTAATAAATTATACCTTTTCTCTAAGCCTTGTGTACAGTCTTTTTACCTTTTTGCATATGTAAACCTGAATAGGTTAGTGATAGTAGCTCTGGTTCTTTAAGAAAGAGACATTGAGATTGATTGAAGTTGGGCTTTCTGCTCTCTCAGTATTTTGACTTATATTTCTTTGTGGGTGCAGACTAGGAATGCAGAGCGTGATGACATATTAGAGATATTGTAGCGTCGGCATCCCTGCACTGCTAGCCCTCCTCCCTGCAGGGATGCCACTCACTCACTGCCGTCACCCTCCCACAGCACGCTTCATGGCGTCCTCCATGTGGGTGTTCTCTAATTCCTCCTCCTGAGGCCCAGATCAGGGTTTGCTTAGGGTGAGGTATCCAGCTCAGCAACAAGTGCAGAAGCTGTATAGGGTCAGGGAGGGCAGTGAGAGTGGGCTGCAGGTTGTTGTCAGGGGTCACCATTTCCCCTTTCTATTGTATTATATGGCCGGTATAGTTTTTATCCTTGGCTGTGACAGTAGTATAGTTCAAGCAGAATATGTTTAGCTCACATAACATTTTTTCCAGAGCAGGACTCCAGCAACCGAACTCCATAAGAAATATAAATTTATTCACAACGTATTAAATAATTTATGTGACGGCAATAAATATATCCATAAAAATGACAGGTTAGATCAAAAAGACGCGTATCGGATATTATTCCTTATTCATTTTTTAGTGGAATTACATCCCGACCTCACTGATTTTCACGTAGTGGCTCTTGGTGTTTCATTCTCTGGGACTTTTAGTAATTGCTCAGTGTCACCTCCTACATCCCACTTTAGCCTAAGGGCGGCTTTGCACGTTGCGACATTGCACGTGCGATGTCGGTGGGGTCAAATCGAAAGTGACGCACATCCGGCGTCGCAGTCGATATCGCAACGTGCAAATCCTTTTTGATACGATGAATGAGCGCAAAAGCGTCGTTATCGTATCATCGCTGCAGCCTCCGACATTTCCATAATGCCGGTGCAGCGACAGGTACGATGTTGTTCCTCGCTCCTGCGGCAGCACACATCGCTGTGTATGAAGCCGCAGGAGCGAGGAACTTCACCTTACCTGCCGCCGGCTGCAATGAGAAGGACGGAAATGGGCGGGATGTTTACATCCTGCTCATCTCCGCCCCTCCACTTCAATTGGCCGCCTGCCGTGTGACGTCGCTGTGACGCCGCACGACCCGCCCCCTTAGGAAGGAGGCGGGTCGCCGGCCAGAGGGACGTCGCACGGCAGGTATGTGCGTGTGAAACTGCCGTAGCGATAATAATCGCTACGGCAGCTTTCACTAGATATTGCACGTGCGACGGGGGCGGGACTATCGCTGCAGCATCGGTAACACATTGTTACTGATGTCGCAGCGTGCAAAGCCCGCCTAAGACCCGCACTGAAGAACAAGGCAAGATGGACACTTATAGTCAGATAATCAGCCTCAAATATTATTGCAGTGTACGTCAACTGGACCTTTTTTACTTTCTGTCCCATGATACATATACAGCTGTAAATTATTTCAACATTTCCTTCTGTTTTTTTATATATATTTTTATTTTATACTCTCATAAGCTTTTCAAAATCAGCTGACAGCAAATTACATTCCAACATATGTCTAAAGCCTGCTTTACACGCTCCAAGATATCTTACGATGTGTCGGCGGGGTCACGTCGTAAGTGACGCACATCCGGCATCGTAAGGTATGTTGTAGCGTGTGACAGCGACGTGCAATTGCGATTGAACAAAAAAAAGTTCATCGCATGCATGTCGTTCATTCCTGATTAATTGAACGTGAAGTTGTTCATCGTACCCGGGGTAGCGCACATCGCAGTGTGTGACTCCCCGGGAACGATGAACAGCAGCTTACCTGCCTCCTGTGGCTCCCGGCCCACAATGCGGAAGGAAGGAGGTGGGCGGGATGTTTACGTCCCGCTCAGCTCCACCCCTCCACATCTATTGGCCGGCTGCCGCGTGACGTCGATGTGACGCCAAACGTCCCTCCCACTCCAGGAAGTGGACTTTCGCCGCCCACATCGAGGTCATATGGAAGGTAAGTACGTGTGACAGGGGGTTAATCGTTTGTGCGGCACGTTCAACAAATTGAACGTGCTGCACATAAGATAGGGGAGTTGCAAATCGCATACGATACGACCATAGAGACCAAAACTTATAACAAGAAATGTGCGTTTTGAGCTGCAAATTGATTGGATTTCAAATTTACCGAAATTCACCGGTCCCAACAAACGTGAACAAGGTGTGAATTGATTTGTGAGGATTGAAAGTAAAAAGAATGCTCAGAAAAAGTTCAAATAATGCTGAAGAGGGCAGCAGCCAAAGAGTGAAGTCCTGATGTCAGAAACAACCACACAAGATTACCTACTGTTTGATGCCAAAGACTTAGAGGTACTTTGCACGCAGCGACATCGCTACTGCGATATCATCGGGGTCAAATCGAAAGTGACGCACATCTGGCGTCGGTAACGATGTCGCAACGTGTAAAGCCTAGATGCGCCGATAAACAATCACAAAAGCGTCGAAAATTGGTGACCTGTGTCGTGTCGGTCATTTCCATAATGTCGCACCAATAGGAGATACCATGTTGTTCCTCATTCCTGCGGCAGCGCACATCGCTGTGTGTGAAGCCGCAGGAGCAACGAACATCTCCTTACCTGCCTCCACCGGCAATGCAGAAGGAAGGAGGTGGGCGGGATGTTTAGGAAGGAGGCGGGTCGCTGGCCAGAGCGGCATCGCAGGGAAGGTAAGTGCGTGTGAAGCTGCTATATGCAATAATGTTCGCTACGGCAGCTATCACAAGATATCGCATGTGCGACAAGGGCAGGTACTATCGCGCTCGGCAAAGTACCCCTTAAGGCTGCTTTACACGCAGCGACATCGCTAGCGATGTCGTGGGTGAAAGCACCTGCCCCCATCGGTTATTCAAATCACTGCTCGTGGCGCACAACATCAATAGGACCCGTCACACTATACTTAGCTGCCTAGTGACGTCGCTGTGGCCGGCAAACCGCCTCCTTTTCACACAACAGCTGTCCAATTGAAGCAGAGGGGTGGAGAGCAACCGAAAGAAAGTGACGCCAAACTCGTTGGTCACAGGTAGATATATCCTTACCCTAGGATAGACCTACCTTTGTAACCCAGACCACAGCATCATGGTCATGAAATTGCTGGTATTGAAAGGTAACTTCAAGTCCCAGAGAGACAGGAGACTATGGGAGTACAAACTTATGATTACCTTTGACACATTCAGAGCAGGCATGAATGTGTCTCATGGATTCATGTATTTTTACATCAATTAAGAGATGGGCTCCTCAGACCATCCAGGGGCATCACAGCCCTGGACCAGACCTCAATCAGAGGACAATAAAACTTTCACACTGAACTGCTGCAATATTTAAGGCCGCAACAGTTTGCCCCCTTGCCATACTGATAGTTCTGCTTCACATAACTTGTTTTATTTACTGCCCCATTCTATGTCCTGTTGTGTATAAATATGTGACTCTTCAGATTTTGTGTTATATTTAGCCTGAAGAAGAGACCTGAGAAGTCTTGAAAGCTTACTATTATTACCATCTTTTCAGTTAGCCATAAAAAGGTATCAACCACTGAGGACTTTAGTTCTGATATAATACTATTTAATGATTTTGATTATGATATGATTTTATGATATATTACTAATATTATTATTTTTTTCAGTCTAATGATGTTCTCTTTCTCTTTCATTGAGAGCTCTTTGACCGCATGTTGTGGGTTTGTGGGTTCACAGCAACAGCTTCCAAATGCAAATGCCACACCTGGAATCAGCTCCAGACCTTTAAAATGCTTAATTGATGGTGGATTAATGACAGAGTAGCTCATCCAGCCAATTAAGCAGCTTTGAGATAATTGTGCAATTACTTTTGGTCCCTTAAAATAGAGACAGCTACATATTTAAAAGCTGTAATTCCTAATCTCTTCCTCCAACTAGTATGTGAATACCCTTAAATTAAAGCTGAGAGACTGCTTTTCAAGCCCATATTGATTATATAACTGTATCTTGAATATGTATTGATAAATGGTTAAAATGAAAAAACTTTTGCCACTGTTAAAATTTTCTGGACCTATGCCTTTCATAAGTCACATGGTATAACACAGCCTATGAAGGGGAACTATAACAAAGACTATAAAATATATATTAACAGGCAAAGCAGTGGTGATTTCTGTATTTTAAAACCTAGGGATACTAAGTAAGATCACAAGGCTATAAAGGCCTAAGTCTGATTTTGTTCTGCTAATGCAGGTCTGAGACAGATTGAAAATAAGAGTTGTAATCTAAAGGGTACTTTACATGCTGCAATATCGCTAGCGAGTGTACCCGCCCCCATCGGTTGTGCAACACGGGCAAATTGCTGCCCATGGCGCACGTCATCGCTAGGCCCCGTCACACGGACTTACCTTCCCTACGACGTCTCTCTAGCCGGCAAACCGCCTCCTTTCTAAGGGGGCGGTTCGTGCGGCATCACAGCGACGTCACATGGCAGCCGTCCAATAGCAATGGAGGGGCGGAGATGAGGGGCCGGAACATGCCGCCCACCTCCTACCTTCCTCATTGCCGGTGGACGGAGGTAAGGAGATGTTCGTCGCTCCTGCGGTGTCACACATAGCGATGTGCGATGCCACAGGATTGATGAACAACATCGCAACTAAGCAGATAATGATATTTGGTGTTTGGACGACCTCTCCAAAACCAACGATTTTTGTCTGTTTTGCGATCGTTTATGGTCGCTCGTATGTGTCACACGCTGCGATGTCGCTAACAACGCCGGATGTGCGTCACAAACACCGTGACCCCGACAATAAATTGTTAGCGATATCACAGCGTGTAAAGTACCCTTAAGTCTGAATAATAATCCAAGATTCAAGTGATAGGAAGGTGCTGGACCTGCACAGTCAGTGTAAGGTAAAGTTCACACAGGGCATTTTTGGTCAGGTTTTGCAGCATTTTTTAGCTGCAGATTTGCCTTGGTTTTATGCAAATCCATGCTAATAAAATGCTGCTTTTTACAGTACCAGCAAAGTCTATGATATTTCTGTAATTTCATGCACACAAAAACACATCATGATTTCTTCCTACCGGTTTTGTGAAATACCACCGGTTTTGCTGTGTTCTGAAAAGAATGAACATGTCAATTATTTTCAACGCTTTTGCTACGGTTTTTCACCCTAGTGTCAGGTGGACTCACAGATACCCTGCAAGTCCACATTCACTAGATACCTGTAATTGATCCAGGGTATCTGGCTGGCACTTAAATGGTGCTGGGGACAGGGAGATTGGAGCAGGCTCGCAATTTTACTGAATCACCGGCGAGGCTGTACCTCCCACAGCCCCTCCACTTCCCCGCTCATTCCATATTCACTGCTTTCATCTGTGATTGGTTGCAGTCATATGTGCCCCCAGCATCTGACTGCAACCAATCACAGACCCAGTCTGTGGGTCTACATAGAGAGTGAGTGAGCCGCTCATTCACCGGTGATCTCACTCAGGCTATTCTTGGTCACAGGTATTGCCAGCTGTGACTAGGAATCAGCTGAGTGAAGTGACCACTGATCGTGTGGCTCATTCATCCTCTGGAGATCACAGCAGGCAGTCCTTTTCTATGGCACTCGCTGCGATCTTCAGATGTGGCAGAGCTGAATCGCCGTGGGACCTCGTGTGGATTACTTCAGAGCTGCAGGGTATTGGGGGTTAATAGAGTGGTGAAAGAGGGGGCTTTTGCATTTTACTTCAAATAAAGGATTTTTTCAATGTTTTGTTTATTTCTTTTCATTTATTATAAATTGGTGATGGGGGGTCTCATAGACGCCTGCCATTACCAATCTAGGGCTTAGTCGCAGCTATGAGCTGCGATTAACCCCTTATTACCTCGATTGGCACCACACCAGGGCAATTCGAGAAGAGACAGGTAAAGTGCTGGGATTGTCATATCTAATGAATGTGACAATGCTGGGTGGCTGCAGGCTGATATTTTTAGGCCGGGTCTCTCCAGCCTGAGAATACCAACCCCCAGCTGTGGGCTTTATCTTGGCTGGGTATCAAGATTGGAGGCGACCGCACACTGTTTGTTTTTTTAATTATTTACTTAAATAATTAAAAAAACAGCTGGGTCACTCTTATTTTGATACACAGCCAAGATAAAGCCCACAGCTGGGGGCTGTAGCTGTATGCTTTGTCTTGCTGGGTATCATAATATGGGGGACCCTACGTCAGTTTTATTTATTTTTTACTGTACAATAGATTCGCAGACTCCAGTTGGGGAGGGGGAAAGCAGTGAATATTCATGAGGCTAATGAGCGACATTACAAGTAGGAGGGGCTGCGGGAGCAGGTATGGATGATCCTAGAATGTATGGGCTCTGTCCATGTTAGTGGCGTGACCATGTGATAGCGGCCTGTTTGAATGACGTCATACCTGGAAGGAGCCCATACACTCTAGCATCTACAGAGACTGGTAAGTATAGCATGCTTGCTTTACTTTTTTTTTTTTTACTTCTACCTCTTTTTTTTAACTACCCGAGTGCCGGATCCAGGTCAATACCGGCCCAGCCCAGCACTCGGGTACTCTTAAATCCTTTCAGGTCTTGACATCACATAAAAAAAACACTGTAAAAATGCCACAAAAAATGCCACCAAAACTGCAGATGACTCCCAGGGGACATCCTGCCACAAGGTCAGGTTTTGGTCAGGAAAAAAATGCTGCAAAAACGTCCTGTGTGAACATAGCTTAACTGTGAACTGATTGATCTGTGATAAACTGCACACAAAATGTGCTTCTTGGTTTGTGAGATTTTCTTTTTGCATTTTTTCTTTCTTCTACTGTTTTTTTTCTCCAGAATCTTCCAAAATTGTAAATGCAGCTATCCAGCTCATAAAGGGAGCCGCTTGCAGTGTTTGAATGGTGTGCACTGAGGGTAACAACAGCGCAATCAGATGTAGTGTACACCAAACAAAAAGAAAATCTACCCTCCCTCCCTGGAAGTGGTCTGTTTATGGCTGGCTGCATTTGGGCGGAGACCTGAACTGCCCAATCAGTGACTTCCATTGGATTTCAGGTCAAGTCCAGTCCAGAACAGAACTTTATATAAAGTCCGGCTGAACCCGCAGAACCCAAACTTCCACAGTTCTGCTCATCTCTGAGGGTACTTTAACACTTGCGTTGTTTTCCTTCCGTCACAATTCGCCCTTTTGGAAAACAGCGGAATCCGTTAACGGATTCCACTGTTTCCCATAGACTTGTATGGATGACGGATTGTACCAAAAGGACCTGCGTTGTTTCCGCTGGGCAAGACACTGCGTTGCTTACGCACAGCGGGAGGAACGCAGCATGTAACGTTTTTTTGAGCAGCGGAATCCTTAGGATTTCACTGCGCATGCTCTCTCAGGCTCCCTGTACCCATAACTAAGGTAAATATCGGGTAACCAAGCAAAGTGCTTTACCCGATATTTACCCTGGCCACGTGTGCAGGGAGCCCGACACTTCCCCGCTCGGCTCTGCCCCCTCCCGCACTCCACTCCGCATGTATATATATACACACACACACACATAAACAGACATACACACACACACACACACACTCACCTGTCCTCAGCGCCATGGCCCTGCTCGGCACCACCCACTCCGCACTCCGCCCCCCGCACACATTCTCGGCGGCCAAGCGATCAGCTGATCACCCGGCGGCCGGCTACTGGGAGCAATCAGCTGATCACCCGGCGCTGGGAGCGATCAGCTGATCACCCGGCGCTGGGAGTGATCAGCTGATCACCTGGCGACCGGCTGCTGCTGGGTGCGATCAGCTGATCACCCAGCGACCGGCTGCTGGGAGCGATTAGCTGATCGTTCACAATAGTCTGCCGCCAGTGAAACTGTGTAAAAAAAAAAAAAAGGCTGATTCCGTTGTTTTGTACGATCCGTTGAATCCGTTGTGCCACTATATGCAACACATACCGATACCGTTCAACGCAAGTGTGAAACTAGCCTAAGTATGTGGCTCCATTGTTATTTTGCCACAAGATAAGGAATCTGATTCTTCCTGCACAACCCCTGGTGGAAGGAATTATACATCAGCTCCATTATTGGAGTCGTGTATGTTTTACTCTGATGCTGCTGCATTTCAGATAAAATATTAATTTGTGACCAGGATGCGGAACCCAGGAGGCCAGTCCCTGCAGCTTCTCCCTGCTCTGCTGCCCTGGACTGTGCTGTGTCTATGCTGGGTTTGACAGTCTGCACACTGACCTGCTGCACTCCAATGTGATATACACTGTTAGGATTCCACTTTCAGTGGTCGTCATGTGATCACTCACATGCGATTTGCAATGTGCAGTCATCTGCTGAATGATGTCTCCTGCTGCTTCTCTCATTGTTATAATTTTCAAGTGAGATAAACAGGAAGGTAGAAATCATTCGGCACATGATCACTCGAATCTGCAAGTAAAATCCTAACAGAGCACATATTACACACCTTTAGGATACGGCAGGTCAATACTCAGAATTATTAAAAAATGATGAGAAGTACTAAAGGACCTCATTAAAAAGTTAGTAAGCAACAACTTCAGTGAACATATGAAAAAAGAAAGAAGAAAGAAGTATTTACATATTTTAAAATACTCAGAATTACAAACATGTAAATTCAACCAATATATAACACACATTCACATTACACAGGTGCAGGGCATAAGCAGGGTGTATAAGTATAAAAGAAATAGCAATAGCCTAACATCAGTCACAAGCCCGGTCATTGTGCCTCTGCCTATATTATTGTAGCGCCCCTGAAGACCTCAGGGCACAGCAGGGAACTGCATCCTCTCCAAGGATGCAGGGCCTACCCCCTGGGACCTGGAGCACCAGTGACAGCAACAACTGCACACCTCAAATCCCAGTCTCCTCACTCCACACCAGGGGTCACTGCTAGTTGGACAGCACAGAAATGGCCACCCAGAGGGCGGGGTCAGTCCAGGGGACTAGACAGCCTGGTGGGAGGGGACAGTCAGTTCAGTCAGAGAGAGTGAAAGAGGAAAGACGTGCCTAGAGATGGGTCATGTAAGCAGTGACCCGGGGGCACAGGAGAGAGGTCGCCAGGGCAGGTACACCCACGTACCGCTGGGACCTGTGCATGCACAGGGCACAGGGCCCTAAGTCAGGCATCAGTTTCATACAGCCTGGCAAATACCTGCACAGTGAGGGGACCTTCGCGGACCTCACTGACCCACAGATCCGGGGGCATCAGCAGTAAAGAAAGGATCGGGGATTGGAACACAGTTCGGCCCCACAGGGTCCATACTGCCCGCCGTACGGACAAGGAGGCTACCAAAAGGACAGTTGGGACCCGCAACAGCTCCGCGCTACGGAGTTCAACCACACACTCAGAGTGCCGGGGACAAAGCAACCGAGTCAACAAGCTGGCACTGGAACCACAGGGACCTGAACCAGCCGTCCGTGGGCCCCAAACAATGAGTAAGGGAAAGATAACTTACAACTATGGTGTGGTCTCCTTCTCTTGGCGAAAGCTCCACCATACATGTCCCAGGGCTCAGCCCTACCTGCAGAGGGCCTACCACCACAACTGTCATTACTATCAGCCCTAGGAAGCACCCATCCAGCAGCGGTGGTTCCACCATTTTGGCCGCAACCCGCAGGTGGCATCACACTGACTATCCTCCCTTGTAAATACTCCCTTTTAAAAAGAACCCCAGGGCACAGAACCGGGTCACGGCCAACTGACACCTGTGACACAGCATCCCCTGTATACGTATGGCCCGGAAGTGAGTACACCATATCCCTGGGCGATACATTATACCCTATACGTGACACACATAGATAGATACTATATAAAGTGATAGATAGATAATAGATCGATACTGTATAAAGGCATAGATAGACATTGCACACTATACAGGACACACACATCTTATACATAACACATGCAGACAGCACATAACACATGATCACATTATACTCACCTACATAGAAGTCATTCAAGGAGAGCAGTGGATATTTTCAGCAGCTTCTCCGGCTGGAGCATATGAGGTGCTTCTCTCCTCTCTCTCAGGTGAAGATGGGAGCAGACAAAATACAGAGCACAGAAGAGGGGAGGGCACCTCCTGCTGGAACCTGTGCACTGCAGGAGCAGCAAATAAAAGTGAACTTCTCACCCCTTGCAGAGCCCCCTCTGTTGTCTACCGGTTCCCTTTGCAACCCCACTAGTGCCACATAGCTGAGGCCAGCCATGTCTTCATGCTCCAAACTGCTTCCCAGTGATACCAACGATGAGCTGGACTCTTTTACTTTGTTCACTTTTGTGTGCTTGCTGACTGCACTCACTTTTTGGGCTGGCTGACTGTATTCCTATGTTCATCTTTTCTGCAGGCTGAAAGCATTCACTTTTTGTACTAGCTTAATAAGTTCAATGCATTTACGTTCTAAGACTGCTGACTGCTTTCACTTCTTTTGCTGTTTGAATGTGTTTATTTTATGTGCTGGCTGAGTGCATTCACTTTTAGTGTTGGCTGACATGTTCACTGTTTGGGGTTGCTGACAGCGTTTATTGGTTGTGATGGCTGACTGCGTTCACTGCATTCACTTTTTATGTTGGCTGACTGTTAATTTTTGTGTTTGCTGTCTGTGTTCACTTATTGTGCTGCCTTATTGCATTCATTGTTTGTGCTGGCTGATCCAGTTTACGTTTTGTGCTGGCTTACTGTGTTCACTTTTTGTGCTGGTTGACCACATGTACTTTTTGTGCTGGCTCACCGTGTTCACATTTTATGCTGGCTGACCGCATTCACTTTTTATGCTGGCTGACCGCATTCACTTTTTATGCTGGCTGACCGCATTTACTTTTTGTGCTGGCTGACCACGATCACTTTTTGTGCTGGCTGACCATTTTTACTTTTTGTGCCGGCTTACCCCGTTTACTTATTGTGATGGCTGATCATGTTTACTTTTTATGCTGGCTGACCGCGTTCACTTTTTGTGGTGGCTGACTACATTCGCTTTTTGTCCTGGCTGACCGCATTTATTTTTTATGCTGGCTGATCCAGTTCACTTTTTGTGCTGACTGACCGCGTTCACTTTATAGAACATAGGCAGGACTTGTTAGAGGAGGATGGTGCCCACTCAGGGTTGAGTGACAGCTTTGATTTTCAGCTCTTCTGCACACATCCTCACAGCTCTGTCTAGCTCTTCATTCAAGACAGGTGGAGAGGCAGTCTTTCTGTGTCCTGACTTCATGCACCACATACAATGGCATAATGGGCTGGAGTTTGCTCATGGGCCTTGATTTGACACCTTGAATGTATAGCCTCCTCCTTAGAGGAAGAATTCTATACCAGCCTTCATTGTCACATGGGAAATGTAATTATTTATTTCAGAGGAATGTTAAAAGTCATGTAATCTATCATGTAAACTTTCTGTGTTTTGCAAAATATAAGAAAACAATTTAAAGAGTTTAAGTATATAATATCTGACTCCTAGTTTACACTTTGTCTTTTCTCCACGTCTGACCTATGTTGGAGCTATGGAGAGTGAAGGGGCACCATGGAGCACATCCAGTGCGACTAGAGGAAAATCAATTTGCTCTTAGCTCATATTTATGAGTTTGATCTATCCTGGGCAACTAAAGTTGTCCTTTTATCAATGCTACCACTGCCATATAAAGTGGCCAAGTGTGTCAGACTGCTCCATTTCATTCTCTCTAATAGATTGATTAAACCTTGGCTGTGAAATTTTGAGGATACACCTTCCCGACTTGCATTTGTGGAAGAATCCAACAGAATTTACATAATAAAGATATGCTCATGTATGAATCACTTAAATACTTGAATGGATAGCTCAGAAGTCTCCATCTTTTCTGCTAATGGCTCAACATTTGGTTTAGCTTACTTCTGGCACCCATCAACAAAATTGTTGATCGTTTCTCTTCTTGACACCCTTGATGTCTGCTATTTTCTCCAGTTTTCTACAAATTCTCTCTCTGCTTTGGGCCTTCACTTAACACATCCATATGTGCCCTAATCTGTCATCACTAAGCATTTGGCATGTCATGTATTAAGTGACTACCCCAATATCTTTCGTTAATGGTTCTTTTTTTGTGCAACATTTGTGTCCTTTTTTGCTAAAACTTCTTAGCATCATACTTTCAAATTCTGATTTTACATTTATATTGGATTAGACATTTGCACGATTTACAGTAAACTTGTTGGGACATGTTCTTGATATTAAATTTGAGACACTAAACTAAATTTTAGCTTATATGCTAAGACAATGTTTTATGGATATATTGATATATAAGTTAATTTATAAATATCCATAAAAGAGGTTCATAAGTTAGACTGTCCCGCTGGTGGTTCTACCTCCTGTGCTCAAGTTGCAATTGAAACACTTAGTAATTCATTAACCACATAAAACTCTTCAGTAGAAAGTGCTTGTGGTAGATCATCGATGTATTGTGGAATTGTTAGGATCCAGCAAATTCTTCTTCTGACCATTGAGTCTATTGAACATGATAATTATTCCAACCAGGAAATGTGGTAGATGATCAGAACCTTCTTGTTTCTCTCCTATATGATTATTTCCTCTTTATGGTTTGTGCCATCTTTTTTTTTTTCTTTTAGGCTGTCATGCTTCTCAGATACTTCCATCTTTGTTGCTTAACATTGTTTTCACTTCCTCTCTTGCAAGATTATAGAAATATCTGATTTGGCAATACTTGCTTTACTAACAATTCTTGGAATTTTAGCTCATTTATTTATTTTTGTAAAAATTTCATTACAAGAGTAATGCAGCTATTTCTAGGCAGAAGTCTGTCTGAAAAGTCTTGGGGGACTGTGATAGTGTTAGCTGTCCATAGTTCAGTGAAATAATATAGCTGAATAGAAAAGAGGACTGAGTCCTAATCTAATTTGTATGCCTGTCTTCATGTTCAAACTGATCTCTTTATGGGCTAGAAAAGAACCTGCAAAATAAAAATTAAAACACCTGAAGTAACTGGGAGGAGTGCACAGACAAAGGACATGACTCCATAGTATAAAATAGAAGAATTGACCGCACTTCCTAAACTTATAGTCTGAACTAGGGCAAACTGAACATAGCAGGTTTGCTGGTTCTTTTCTAGCCCATAAAAGAGGTCAGTTTGGACATGATGAAAGGCATAAAAATTAGATTAGGACCCAGTTGAGAGTTACACCTTGACGTGGTAATTGGGCTTAAGTAAATTTAGCCATTTTTATTTGCTGTGTAACTCATTTTTCCCAAAAAAATGTTTTCTGTGCAATAATGCATATTCACCTTCCAATGTTCACTATTTACATCCTTCCATTTTTTTCTTCTTCCCTTTACTTGAGTGCAACTGTTTTTTTTGATATCTTATATTATGTTCAGTTTGCACCAGTTCAGACTAAGTTTAGGAAGTGCCTAAAACAATTCTGAAATTCTTCTACAACCATTCAGAGTAGACACGAGTGAATCTATTGAAATGTGTAATCACCTGCTTGGCCAATTAACTTTTTTTACTCAATTCTTATAAAATTCATTTGCACAAATTTAAATTACTGAAAAGCCTCCAAATTGTTAATAGAAAATGTGTATAACACTCTAGGAATGTGTTCTAGAGTTGGGTAATAAGAAGACACAGTCAGCTAAGAAGAGAACACACACAGGTAACCTTTCATAGTGTCTGCAAGAAATATCACCATCTCCTGGCTAAAGGTAATAAGAACAAAGAGGAACTAAAAGAGTTGAGTGTGTGTTTTCCATGAGGAAGAATTTATAGAAGATGCCAAATCAGGTCTCAGTTGAGTTGCAGTTACTAAATCTAAAAAGGCCTTGCCAGGTCAAGAGGGCAGGATTTGGTCCTAGAATCCTGTTTGAGGAAAGTCATGTGGCAGTGAAATGGGCTTACAGCCCCATCACTACAGAAGGGTTTTAGAGAAGTCAGATCCCAGAGAAGGCCGGAGCTGAGAGGAAGATTGGTGACCTAGGTTGAGAGTAATATCTGTGACAGAGCTGGGAGGAAGATTGGTGACCTCCATGACCTGTGACAGTAGAAGCCCATGATCAGCGCTAGTAGAAGCCCGTGAAAGCCAGAACTGTCAGAAAAATCATACCATGATCTCATGCTGCTAGGCAAAAATGTACAAAACTCACCATAAGGTTCTTAAATTAATATTTTATTAGATTCTATGGAGCTCGTTGCTATGTCCCGACAAACCTCTCTGTATGAATCTAGCCTAAGAAGGTGCAGCGCTGTGTGTTACCCACTATTGCTGTGCACCTGAATGGTGGGTAACCTGGTTGCCCATTAGCAACTATATTGCAAGACTGAGCCCCCATGAATTCGGGCCACAAAGCCACAGCAACAAAGGCCATGAAACTACACCAACACCAAGTGAATAGATCTAAAAAACTCACCTTCACATGTTCTCACAATGAGTTGAAAAAAAAGAAATAGACCAAACCCCTCTTGCGGTCTCCTGCTAATGTAAAAATACCTAGGTCAAAAGGGAGGAGTGCTGGAGCACACAAAACAAAAAAGAGGGGACAGTAATGCAATATAGAAGAACTGTAGAAAACAGAAATGAACAGAGTATCCAAAAATCATACAGTGTAAAATGTAAGGACTTGGAAGGTTCTTATTTTAACCAATCACCTTTTAGCCTGACTTCACCTTCCTAACAAGGCCAAATTTTACAATTCTGACAAGTTTCATTTTACATGGAAATAACTCTGGAATGCTCCAATAAATCCCAGGGATTCAGAGATAACTTTTTGGACACCTTGTACTTCATGTTATGGGTAAATTTTGGATTGGTGATTCTATATGAAAATATTATTAAATTGACATAAAAATGTGAAATTTTTTAATTTTCAAACTTTGAATTTTTATGCCCTTAAACCAGAGAGTTATTTCACACAAAATAGTTGATAAATAACATTTTCCACATATCTACTTTACATCAGCATACGACCCAAAAAAAGTTTAAAAAAATAAAAAAAAACCACAAACCTAAAAGGTTCAAATCACCCCCCTTTTACCCCATTGAAAATTAAAGGGTTAAAAAAATATTCACTTATTTGATATCGCGCATTTAGAAATGCCTGATCTATCAAAATATAAAATCAATTAATCTGATTGTAAAATGGTGTAGCAGCAAAAAAATTCCAAACACCAAAATTACGTTTTTTGGTCACTGCAAGGTTTGCGCAAAATGCAAAAAGAGGAGATCAAAAAGTAAAATCTGCGCAAAAATGATTCCATTAAAAACGTCAGCTCGAGACGCAAAAATTAAGCCATCACTGAGCCATAGATCCCGAAAAATGAGAACGCTACGGGTTTCGGAAAATGGCGCAAAACGTGCGCCACTTTTATTGGACAACCTTGTGATTTTTTTTAACCCCTTAGATACAAGTAAACCTATACATATTTGGTGTCTACAAACCTGTACCGACCTCAGTCATCACAATTACGCATTAGTTTTACCATATAATGCACATGGTGAATAAAATATCCCAAAAACTATTGTGCGATCACACTTTTTTTGCAGTATGTCCACACTTGGAATTTTTTTACTGGTTTCCAGTACACTATATGGTAGAACTTATGGTTTAATTTAAAAGTACAACTTGTCCCACAAAAAACAAGCCCTCATATGGCAAGATTGGCAGAAAAATAAAAAAGTTACGGCTCTCAGAAGAAGGGGAGCAAAAAAAAAACAAAACAAAAACTGAAAACGCCCGGGGGCTGAAGGGGTTAATTTTTTTTTCTTTTATTAGGAAGTTGGAAGAGTTAAAAGTGGACATGATCGGACCTGTTGAATTTTGGGTTTGTTGGGTTCAGCCGGACTTTAGATAAAATTAATTTTGAGATACTGTCTTGACCTAAAAGATATTGATTGGGCAGTCCGGCTCTCCGCCCACATACAGCCAGCCATAAACAGAACACTTCCATAAGATGGAGGGTTTGGTTTTTTTCATCTTTTTTTGTACACACTACATCCAATAAAGTTGTTTTTACCCCCATTGAGGACTATTCAAACAGTAAGTGGCTCGCACTGGGCTGGGCACTGTTGCGTACCCGAGCACAGCGATGCTTGATTAAGCGGTTAGCATACGTAAAGCACCCAAACTCATAACCGGAACACTGATTTTCTTGTAAAGTTCGTTTTTGGTGCAAACACCGAAACTTACGGTTTAGGTTTGCTCATCTCTAGTTAAAAAAAATTATCAGCATTTCCCATTTTTCCAACAAAATTTAAAAAACAATTGTTTTAGGGACCACATCACATTTGAAATGATTTTGAGGGGCCTATACAACAGAAAATACGGAAAGTGACACTTTTCTATGAACTGCACCCCTTAATCTACTCAAAACCACATTCAAAAATTTTATTAACCTCTTAGATGCTTCACAGCACTTAAAGCATTATGGAAGTAAAAAAATTAAAATGTTACTTTTTCACACAAAAATGTTTAACCCCAAATTTTGCATTTTCACAAGGGTAACTGAAGAATATAATTTGCTGTGCAATTTCTCTTGAGCATAGTGATACCTTATATGTTGTGGAAAACTACTGTTTGGGTGAAAAGAAGCGCTCAAAAGGGAAGGAGCACCATTCAGCTTCTGAAGCGCAAAATGGGCAGAAACACTGTAGATAGCATACGCCATTTAACATTTGCAAAACCTTTGATCTGCATAAGCATGGTAATGTACAGCTCTGATCAGGAGAAATGAACAAGCAATTAGACTGCTGATCCTTATAGGCCCCTAGGGGGACTAGTAAAATAAATAAAAAAAAAAAGTTAAAAAAAATATTAAAAAAAACCCCTAAAAGTTCAAATCACCTATATATGTTTGGTGCCTATGAACTCGTACCGACCTGAGACATCGCACTGACACATCAGTTTTACCATATAGTGAACAAAATGAATAAAATAGCACAAAAACACACAATCACGCAATCATACTTTTTTGTAATTTTTGCTCATTTTTCCAATACACTCTATGCTAAAACTCATAGTTTCATTTCAAAGTACAACTCGTCCCACAAAAGGCAAGCTCTCATATGGCAAGATTGACGGAAAAGTTCCAGCTCTCAGAAGCAGGGGAGAAAAAAACAAAAATGAAAAAAAGAACAAAACAGAAAATCACCGAAGGGGTAAAGGGTTAACCAAAATATATGGTAATATAAGGGGATTGTCATAAAGTAATAGCTGTCATCAAGCCTGAGATTAGTAATGGGGATGGATCACCCCCCTGAGGGATTACCACTAGAGATGAGCCACCCCCCTAGAGTTCGAGTTCGGTTCCGTTCGTCAAACGGTGCCCCGTTCGACGATCCGTTCGACGAACCTCTCGAACCCATTGAAAACAATGGGAGGCAATTACAAACCCCTAAACACACCTGGAAAACACTATCAAAGTTGTCCAAAAGGTGCCAAACAACTCCCAAGACAACACAAACACATAAGAAAGTAACAAGGACAAATACTCATGCGAATACTAAATAGCTGGACGAGGAAAAAGAGGAGGACACACAGATATAGGCATGGCATGCCCTTCTAAAATCATGTAAAACACAGCAAGGGGACTTCAAGCAGACTCTCCCTATTTTCCAAAAATTGGGCCCCACAGACACCACTTCAGTGGAAGCACTTGTTCCCTAGTTGCAATCAGGATGTTTTGATTTGCACCAAGCACATTCCAAAATATGCCAGCCTTAGCTGTCCCCAGGATGACACCGGGGTAGGTAGCAAAGTCTTTGCTGATCCCAGATCTGTTCATCTTGGATCATTTTTGAAAACAACGCAAGGGTTACTCCAAGCAGAGTCTCCCTTTTCCCAAAAATTGGGCCACACAGACACCCCTTCAGTGGCAGCACTTGTGCCCCAGTTGCAACCTTGACAGGTAGATTCGATTCAAGCACATTAAAAAATACGCCAGCCTTAATTATCCCCAGGATGAAACTGGGGTGGGTAGAAAAGTCTTTGCTGAACCATGACTTGTTCATCTTGGCTCATTTTTAAAAACACAGCAAGGGTTACTCCAAGCGGAGTCTCCCTTTTTTCCAAAAATTGGGCCACAGACACCCCTTCAGTGGCAGCACTTGTGCCTCAGTTGCAAGCAGGATGTTTTGATTTCCATCAAGCACATTCCAAAATACGCCAGCCTTAGCTGTCGCCCGGATGACACCAGGGAAGGTCTAAGAAAGTCTTTGCTGATCCCATATCTGTTCATCTTGGCTCATTTTTAGGGGGTTACTTCAAGCGGAGTCTCCCTTTTTTCCAAAAATTGGGCCCCACACACACCCACCCCTTCAGTGGCAGCACTTGTGCCCTAGTTGTACACTTCGCAGGTACATTTGCATCAAGCACATTCCAAAATACGCCATACTTAACCGTTCCCAGGATGACCCTGGGGTAAGTATAGCAAAGTCTTTGCTGAACCATGACTTGTTCATCTTGGCCCATTTTTAAAAACACAGCAAGGGTTACTTCAAGCGGAGTCTCCCTTTTTTCCAAAAATTGGGCCCCACAGACACCACTTCAGTGGCAGCACTTGTGCCCTAGTTGCAAACTTGACAGGTAGATTTGCATCAAGCACATTCCAAATCCACAAGCATTTACTCTCCCCAGGATGACACATGGTTAGTAAAGTCCTTGTGGATCCATGACTTGTTCATTTTGATGAACGTTAGTCTGTCCACATTGTCACTGGACAGACGCGTGCGCTTATCTGTCAGCACACACCCAGCAGCACTGAAGACACGTTCAGAGACAACGCTGGCAGCTGGACACGACAAGATTGCCAAGGCGTAACTGGAGAGCTCTGGCCATTTTTCAAAATTTGAAGCCCAAAATGAGCAAGGCTCCAGTTGCAAAGTCATGGCATCGATGTTCATTTGGAGATACTCCTGTATCATCCTCTGCAGCCGTTGACTATGTGTCAGACTTCTTGTCTTTGTTGGCCTTGCAAAGGATGGTCTAAGAAAAAGGAGCCAGCACGATCTGAAATTGGCATGCATCATATAAAAAGTGAAAATTCACAGATTTATTCCAACTGTACTATAATAAAAAAAATGAGATTTTTAGCAAATAATTGATCAATTCTTTGAGCCACCCCTGCCAATGTCACGGCAAATCTCAATAGGGGGGTCCTAACCTATATTACGTATTTCATGTGCCATGCGGCCTCCTAGATAAAGTTAAAAGCAGAACCATAATGGAGCACACATACCTGAAATCTGTATATATAACTGCTTCTATGTTGCAAAAGAGGCAATAGTGGATAGAGGCCAGCCCATGTCCCAGCATGTGGAGCAAGCTCCACACATACCAGGACTATATCAGAACTGACCCTCCCAGTACCAGACAGCAACCATTGATAAAGGCGGACCAGATCCAAGTATGGTGCTTAATTAGCAATGCCTGTGGAAAGGGTGAGGCAACTGAATGTGAACAGCTACCAACAGGAGGAATATATTGCAAACCAAGATCAGGCATGCATGGTATGGTGATGGTCAGTCACCAGAATTTGTAGCATAACTACAGTCAGTCAGGGCCAGTTCTGATATAGTCCTGGTATGTGTAGAGCTTGCTCCACATGCTGGGACCTGGGCTGGCCTCTATCCACTATTGCCTCTTTTGCAACATAGAAGCGGTTATATATACAGGTTACAGGTATGTGTGCTCCATTATGGTTCTGCTTTTAACTTTATCTAGGAGGCCGCATGGCACATGAAATACAGAATATAGAGTAGGACTCCCCTATTGAGATTTGCCGTGACGTTGGCAGGGGTGGCTCAAAGAATTGATCAATTATTTGCTAAAAATCTCATTTATATTACAGTACAGTTGGAATAAATCTGTGAATTTGCACTTTTTATATGATGCATGCCATTTTTCAGATCGTGCTGGCTCCCCTCTCCCAAAGGATGGTCTAAAAAAAATATGAAACGATTCAATAAAATTGCTGTTACCAGCAGCAGATACGGTGCTGCTGGTACGGTTAGACTGTTGATGATGAGACCGTCCCATGTTTCTCAAGTTACAACTGGGAGATTCACTCCGTGCACCACTGGGGTTTGGTGGAAAAGCCGAGCTAAGATCGAGTAACAGCTTCTGCTGATACTCCTGCATGCGTGCGTCCTTTTCTATAGCTGGAATTATTTCACAAAATTTGGACTTCTACCGGGGATCTAATAGTGTGGCAAGCCAGTAGTCATCATCACTTCTAATTTTGACAATCCGAGGGTCATGCTGTAAGTAGTGCAGCAAGAAGGCACTCATGTGTCTTGTGCATCCATGCGGACCAAATCCTTGCTGTGTTTGTGGCATAGAGGAACCGTGCTTTCTTCCTCTGACATCTCCCCCCCACCTCTTTCAACTGAAATGTAAACAAGGTCTCCCTCGTCTGCTGAGTCTTCCATGTCCATGGACAGTTTGTCCTCCATTTCTTCATGTTCTCCTGCACCTTCCTCAACATTTCGCCTGCTACCATGCGCCCTTGTTGATCCCTGTCCCCCACCGTCCCATGCCTGCCGCCTTGGTGATGATGAACATCTGGACCTTGGTGATGTTATTATCCCTTGCACATATGAATCCTCATGTACTTCCTCCCCTTCCCGTTGAACCACCCCCTGACTCCGAATAGTGTTTAGCGTGTGCTCCAGCATGTAAATGACTGGAATTGTCGTGCGGATGATGGCATTGTCAGCGCTAAACATATTCGTCGCCATGTCGAAACTGTGCAGAAGGGTGCATAGGTCCTTGATCTGAGACCACTCCAACAGGGTGATCTGCTCCACCTCTGCATCTCATTGGCCCAGGCTATACATCATGACGTATTGCACCAGTGCTCGGCGGTGCTGCCACAGTCGCTGTAACATGTGGAGAGTCGAATTCCAGCATGTCGGCACATCGCCTTTAAGGCGATGAACCGGCAGGCCGAAAGACTTCTGGAGCGATGCAAGTCGCTCAGCTGCGGCGGTTGAATGGCGGAAGTGAGCAGACAGTTTTCATGCAGAAGGCCATCTAGGCCGGGATAGTGTGTTTAAAATTGCTGGACAGCAAGGTTCAACACATGAGCCATACAAGGCACGTGTGTCACCTTTCCCAGGCAAAGGGCCACACCCAGGTTTGCAGCATTGTCGCACACGGCCTTACCTGGCTGCAGGTTGAGTGAAGACAACCATTTATGAAACTCGAACAGCAGAGCTGCCCACAACTCAGCCACTGTGTAACTCTTATTTCCAAGACATTTCAAGCTAAAGACCACCTGATGCCATTGCGCTCTGCTACCAGCATAGTAAGGAGGTGTGCGTGATTCCTTGTGCGCAGTTACAACGCTGGTGGCCTGACCAGGCAGGCTTGGGGCGGAGGTGGAGGACCCAGATGAGGTTGAAGAGGCAGAAGCGTTGGAGGAACTTATACATACAGAGGATTGACGCACAAGTCGTGGGGACAGCAAGACTTGTTCAGCAGACCCTTCACCATCTATCACTATAGTTACCCAGTGCCCAGTCAGCGACATGTAACGCCCCTGTCCATGCTTACTGGTCCAAGTATCGGTGGTGAAATGCACCCGTTCACAAACAGAGTTTCTCAAAGAAGCGGTGATGTTGTGTGTGACATGATGGTGTAGCGCAGGCACACCTTTCTTGGAGAAGTAGTGGCGACTGGGCATCTGGTACTGGGGCACTGCGACGGACATAAGGTCTCAAAAATCCTGTGTGTCCACCAGGCGGAAAGGAAGCATTCCGGTAGCCAAGAGCTTACAGAGGGATAAAGTCAACCTCTTAGCTTTGTCATGGGTCGCAGGAAATGGCCTTTTATTTGTCCACATCTGAGGGATAGAGATCTGGCTGCTGTGTGTAGACGGTGGTGAGTAGTGTGTCCCTGGAAAAATGCAGGTTTGTGAGGAAAGTGCAGGCGTAGACATGATGTTGCCTTCATCCAACGTTGGTGCTATCGATGTCTGAGAGAGCTGTACACCCGCACTTGTTTCCCCTTCCAAACCAACTGACGACCTACCAAGCAAACTGCCTGTTGCGGTTACAGTGGTGGAAGGTGCGCGTGGAAAACCAGGTGTGAGAGCTGTCCCTACAGTAATAGAAGATGAAGAGCGCGTGGATGCACTGGAAGGGGCAGGTGGTGGTTGGCCTGCTACGCTAGGCCACATTGCAGCACAGTGAGCTTCCCACTGGGAATTATGCTTGTATTCATATGAGGATTCATTGAAGAAGTTGTCAAACTGGTGAGCTTTTTGCCTCTACTAATAGATTCACTACAAATTTTACAGATCACATTATTTGGGAGATCCTTTGCAAGGTCAAAAAAGGACCAGGCTAGGCAAGGCTTAGAGGACATGCGACCTGCAGAGCCACCCCGACTTGTGCTCAGAGGCAGAGTGGTGGCAGAGGATGCAGTTGTAGACGTGCTACCAGTACTCTGACTTTGTCCAGGAAGGCACAAGGTAACTTCGTCGTCAGTTGCTACCTCCTCCACCGCCTCTGTTGACCTCCTCAAGTGTGACATGGACAGCCTATGACACATGCCCTTGCTTGTCTGGCAAAAATGACCACTTAGCTGTGTGTGTCTCTGGGATTGGCTGACATGCTGGCCCGCCCCCCTGCACACGCGCTTAGGGAAAAAAAAAAAAATGCTATTATCCCAGCAGCACTGATCTAAACGCGTCTCCCCCGCACACTATACGCTGAAATTAGATAATAGTGTGAATCACAGAGTTACTCACACTATTACAGTGAAAAGCCAGCTAGTAAATAGCTAGGCTTTTTGCCGATCGAACAGTTCTCGAACGTAACTCGAGCTATTGAGCTTTTAGCATAAAGCTCGTGTTCAATCTTGAGCACCCCCAAAATCCCTTGAACATGAAATTGGCTAATCTCGAACATCGCTCAACTCTAATTACCACATCATTACTAATCCTGCAAGTCAAAAGAAATAAACACAAAACAAAGCAAAAAATCCCTTATTAAAAAAGCCCACACTCTTTCTCCAATGTTTAACCCCCAATACACTCCTGCAGATCATGCGTAATCCATACGAGGTATCACAATGATCTTGGCTCTACTGCATCCTGAAGTCACAGTTCGTGGTTATATTAGACATCTTGACAAAGCATTGCGGCATCAGGGACGCATTGCAGAGTCACAGTTGTGAGCAGTGACATAAGTGAGTTCCCACATTAGGCCAGTTGTGACCTCAGGTGAACTGCCCTGAGGTAAACTCATTAAATTTAGTGACCTCACCTCAGGAGAACTCATTGAACTTAATGCCAGACTACCGTATCTGACTATGTGAGCACATTGAGCATTTGGTTGCAGAAATATCTGCTTTAAATCTGCAGCTCCTAGCAAAAAACCCAATGCCAAAACCGCATCAAAATGCATGTGGTATCAGTATGTTTTTTTCCAGGAGATGCAGATTTAGTGCAGAATTATTATCCATTATGAATAGTCAAATATTCTGGTTTCGATTCTTCATGCCAAATAATTTCTATTGTCCATGTATTTGTACCAAATAACGAACCTAATCCAAGTCAATGAGAACCTCAAATAATTTTTCTGGAGGAACTTGGGAGGCCTAGAAGGGGTGTAAAAATGCTGCAGAGAATGGGAAAGTGTTGAAACTGAATGGGAACAGCACGATTTCCCGGCTCACCCTCTGTGCCAGTGTATGTGATTGGTTGCCCTGACTAGAGTTGAGCGCGGTTCGTGGTTCTCCAGTTCGCGGTTGTTGTGATTTTGGGGGCTGTTCTAGATCGAACTAGAACTCGAACTTTTTGCTAAAGCTCGATAGTTCTAGTCACGTTCGAGAACAGTTCTAGCAGCAAAAAGCCAAGCTAATTACTAGCTGGCTTTCCGCTGTAATAGTGTAAGTCACTCTGTGACTCATACTATTATGAAATTTCAGCGTATAGTGTGCGGGAACAGCACATTCAGATCACTGCTGCTGGGATAATGGCGATCGCCATTTTTTTTTTTTCCTTGTCTTCCTTCCCTAAGTGCGCGTGTGTAGTGGGGCGGGCCAGCATGTCAGCCAATCCCAGACACACACACAGCTAAGTGGACTTTTAGCCAGAGAAGCAACGGCATGTGTGATAGGATGTCCATGTCGCATGTCCCTGCATTATAAAAACGGGCATCTGCCCGTCCGGACGCCATTATCTCTTCTGCGTCTGGGTGTCAGTCACCGCTGGCGTATCTCCTGTCTCCGATACTGCTGTGTACGCTCCACACACAGCGCTATACAGTATAGGGATAGAAGTTTCTATTAGCCCTTGTAAGGGCTAATTACAGCAGGCTCAGAGCCATAGGAGACAGTCAGGGCCGTGGAAACAGATTTTAACAGCTACAGAAGATAACAGCGTCTGTGTAGCTAAGCTCAGGGACTTCCTCGCTGCATTTTACCATTAGGAGGGATAGAAAGTGAGGCTTCCTTTCCTGTACACTGACCCACAACCCGGCCACTGTACCCTCCTGCCCTTTGCACACTCAAGCTCATTGTTACTAAGCTATTATACTAGCAAACACTGAGTAAACTTAGTGGCATCCAAAAAGTGGCTGTTGTACTCCATTTGTGCCCCACTGGTGCCAAGCTATTTCTAGCACCTCTGCATTACACCCTCATGCACATTTTGCAACACTATTTTTATACCAAAACTCAGGGAATTCCTTGCTGCATTTCATCATTAGGAGGGATAGAAAGTGAGGCTTTCTTTACTGTCCTGGTACCCACAGTACACGGCCACTGTACCCACCTGCCCACTTTTCCCTCGCTATTTAATTTGCCCAAAGAGCTGACACTTTTTCTGCCATCCTAAAATTGTCTGGAATACTAAGTTAGTGTTCCTTTGCTGCCAAGCAAGGTACAACACATGTGCATTCTACACTCCTTTCCATTTCTGGAACGCAATAATTAACTGCAGGTAGCCAATCTGTTACGAAGGTGCAGGCGTGGATATAATGTTGCCTTCATCCAATGGTGGTTCTCTTGATGTCTGACAGCTCAACAATACCATCTGTTTCCACTTCCAAAACAAGTGATGACCTGCCAATCACACTCCCGCTTACGGGTAACGGGGTGGAAGTTCATCGTGAAAAAGCATGTGTGACTGCTGTCCCCACAGTCACAGAGGATGAAGAGCACGCAGATGCACTTGATGGAGCAGGCGGTGGCTGCACAGCCCCGCTAGGCCGCATTGTAGCACAGTGAAATTCCCTTTGCGACTTATACTTCATTTTAAGTCTTGTATTTGGTGGGATCGACACTATGCAGCAAAACCAGGCAACAGGAAAAGCACTGTTTGCAGTTGGGTTCATAAATAATTCTTTCACTTTCCCAAAACAAACAATAAGAACCATGCATTAAATTGAAATAATAGAACAATCTATTCAGTGGCCTACTACCTGCTAAGCCCTCTGCGTAGCAGCAGTAATTGTGTGTTTGTGTGTGTGTGTTTGTGTGTGTGTGTGCGAAGACAACTTACTAGTGGCGCATCACAAGAGCTTCCCAGTTATCTACCTAAACATAGACAAAACACATCACCCACTCTGAAGACCCTTGTTAGCTGAAGCCTCACAGATAATGCAGATGATAACAGTGTGAATGCAAACCATACAGCTCTGCAACACAGTCATGGAAATATTGAAAAGCAACATTCAATGCAAACATGTGTCGCTGTCCCTTTATGATTTAAACTGTATGTGACAATTTGACAGTGCAGAGGCAGCAAGTGTGATTGTCTATATAGTCGTCCTACCCAGAACAGATATGTGTTTTCATAATAAAACAAAGTGTTGCGTGCCCGCATTACTCTCTGGGCACAGCCTACCGTACCCGGGTACTGTGATGTCCAGTTGCCATAAATACAGACTTTACGCTCCTATCATGGTTAACAGTATAGACAGCACCGGAAAAATGTTGGTCTGTGGCACAGGATGCTGCTCACTGGCGTTACGGTACTCCTCACCAAACTCCAAAATGACTCCCCTCACAATTGAACGAAGTGTTTCCGCGGTTGCTCCTTCCTGTGTGCCGATTTACCCCAGCCGCAGCCTAACTCCAGTGTTTCACCAGCTGAGCATGCTCTGCCTGACTGTGTCATTACTGAGGCAAAGTATTAATTTTGGGCTACAGCGCATGCTCGTTTGGACTGTGCCTGAGTCATTCTGCGACCTGTGGCTCAACACACTTACACAGGGCCCTGGTGCTTGACTCACTCTCGGGAGGCCACTAAAACTAACTGCACCCAACATCAGCCCCAGGTGTCCCCTTACACTGCAGTGGCGGTCCCCACTCACCGCAATACCGAGAGTGGCGTCACGAAAATACATATAAAGAAGCAACCTAAGTGTGACCAGACTCTTCCTCCACGTGGAGTCCCTGAAGGTAATGCACCAAAACAATACCTGTGGTGCTTCACACTTACTGCAAAAAGCCTCTTTGCACAGGTACTTGCACTCCGTGCCGGGTCTAAGTCCTGTGTTGTGCCTAGAGAGCATGCTGAAGCGGATTATCTTTTTTTCAGAAGCTGTATTTCATGCTACTGAGCATGCTCAGGCACTTACTGCATCAGAGGCTAGGTCGGGTAATGAACTCTTTGGCCCTGCCCCTGATGTGGGGGGCCCATATAGACCACAGGGCATCAGGTGTCCTGACAATTTGGCCAGGCCACTCCTAACAGGCTTGCAGAGGCCCGCCCCTATGACTTGTCACCTCATTGTTTTTGGTCAGACGATGACTGTTGAGGTGTTTTGGTTGTGGCAGCCATGAGGTCATCATTCAAGTGGCTGTCAAAATAGGACGCTAGTTATGCCACTCATGACGTGTCACTCTGCTTTTGTCTCCAGGAGGTGCATTGTGGTCCACCCTGGTTTCGGGCGGACCCAGGTTATAAAAGGGGCTGGAGCCAAGAAGAAAGTGCCCAGTCTTCTATTATGCTCCGAAAGAGCACACCTCCATGTGTTGAACCCATTGTGGCATTAGGCCAGAGGTAGGCAGGGATAGGTCATCGACGCAGCCACAGTTGGTAACACAGAACGTTTAAGAACAGCTCCTGTCCTACCAGTCCTGCTAGTGCAGCCCAGTGGCATAAACAGGCCTGCTGCTGCTGATGCGCCTGCTGTCCACAGGTGTGTCCTCTACGCACACAGACAGCATAACCAATGGCCCCTGTGTTGTTAACAGGGAGTTCCGGGGCTGGGTGGTCGTGTGGACCCTGTCACGCTAACAGGGCTCCAAGTCTCCAGATCCGAGTTGCGTCTAACTCGGTTCAGGCTACTATTTGTTTGAGAGTCAACCTGCTCTGTATCCTCCACCTAACCTTCCAGTTGCCAACCTCTCCTTTTCCATCTGTGAGCATGGTGAACACCGAATGGCGATTGGGATATATACTTTTCTCTTTCTTTTCTTCTTAATATTTTTTATATAGCGGTAACAGTATATACCACCTTATCCAAATCTGACAGTCCCACCATACCAGATGTTGTTTCTTCAGCAAATGTTAATGTTGCTTAACCACCAAACCCATGGACACAAACTTTTTTACCCTTTCCAACACACCTGTTCCCCTTTCCACCAGCATCTGTCCTTTTCAACTCAGTTTGTATATGACCAAAAATGCAACTCTGCAGAGACACCGTACTCAACGTCGTCTCAGCACAGCAGCCAGCCCTCGGTCCCTCAGATGTGGACAAGTAAGACCATTTCCTCCTATCCATGACAAAGCATTGAGATTCACTCTGTGCACCACTGGTGTTTAGTGGAAAAGAAGATGTAAGATTGCGTAACACCTTCTGCTGATACTCCTGCATACGTGCGTCCCTTTCTATGGCAGGAGTTATTTTGCAAAATTTTGTGTTGTACCGGGGATCTAACAGTGTGGCAACCCAGTAGTCAGCATGACTTGGAATTCGAACAATCCGAGGGTCATGTTGTAGGTAGTGCAGCAAGAAGGCGCTCATGTGTCTTGAGCATCTAGGAGGACCAAGTCCTTGGTGTGTTGGTGGCGGAGAGGTGAGAATCGTGCCTCCTTCCTCTGCCCTCTCCCCACAACCTCGCACAACCAAAATGTGAGCAAGCTCTCACTAATCTGCTGAGTCTTCCATGCCCATCGCCAGTTCGTCCTCCATTTCTTCCTGGGCTCCTGCACCTTCCTCAACTGTTTTGCTGATACTATGCTCCCTTGATAATCCCTCTCCCCCACCGTACCATGACTGCCGCCAAGGTGCCGCTGACCGTCTGGACCTTGTAGATCTTATTATCCCTTCTGCATATGACTCCTCCTGTACTTCCTCCCTTCCTCTTGGACCAACACCTGACTCTGAATAATGCTTACAGTGTGCTCCAGCATGTAGATGACCAAAATTGTCACGCTGAGAATGTCATCGCCAGTGTTAAACATCTTCGTCGACATTTGTAAACTGTGTAGCAGGGTGCATAGGTCCTCGATCTGACACCACTCCAGCAGCGTGATCTGCACCACCTCTGGATCAAGTTAGCCCAGGGTATACGTCATACCGTATTTCAGCAGGGCTCTGCGGTGCTGCCACAGACGCTGCAACATGTGCAGATTAAAATTCCTGCGTGTCGGAACATCGCATTTCAGACGTTTAACCGCCAGAGCTTAAAACTTCAGGAGTGATGAAAGTTGTTGAGCTGCTGTGTGCGCACGATGGAGGTGAGCACATAGCGAGTGTGCCCGCTGTACAAGGCCATGTAGGCCGGGATGTTGTTTTAAAAATTGCTGGAGAATCAGATTAAACACGTGAGCCATACAAGTCACGTGTGTCACATTGGCCTGACGAAGGCACGCTGCCATGTTTGCATCATTGCCGCACACGGCTGTTAAGTCACCACCGTAGTCCGCTACGTCAATTTGTACTCCTGTCGCAAGGTGACAACGTGTTCCTTTCATGCATAGTGCTGATGATGGGAGAGGAGTCGACGCCAGCAGCGCAGGTGGACGCAGGTTATGCTCACCCACTGGGATGTGTTACCTTGACATATGCAGAACCAATGGCTGAATGTAGGTGGTGGGTATCTCACAGATGAAGTACCATCATTCAGCTACAACCAATGGGAAGACACCACACCCTTTTTTAGGCCCCTCCTGTCTGCAGACCACTGCCAGACATAGCTATGAACCTCTGGTTACTGTTACCCCCAGTTCAGTTTTATGATTTTGTGTGCTTGCTACCTGACTACTTTTCCTGCTTGCTTTTTAGGTACCTCATTGGCCGATTTGCATTTCACCTCTGCTTGTTTTCTGATTAAGTCCTGTCCCTCCCATTCTGTTCCTCTTCCTCAATTAATGTTTTGACCCTGCATGACTACTATTCTCTGGAACTGCAGCCTTCCACAGGTATTGATCAACTTGGGCCCTGTGTCATTCAACATCACTGTATAGGAGTTAAAGGGTTTCAGGGTTCTGGGTGTCCAGCTTGGTGAGTGGGTTCCATCTAGCCTATCCTTTACAGCCCGTCTGAGCGTGTCGATCCAGGCAGGCGTTACACCGTGCCCTCGACAGAAGGACATGTAGGCCGGGATAGTGTTTTAAAAATTGCTGGAGATTCAACACGTGAGCCATACAAGGCACGTGTGTCACATTGCCCTGAAAAAGGGCCGCAGACTGTTTAGCATCATTGTCGCACCCGGCATTCCCTGGCTGCTGGTTGAGTGGAGACAACCATTGATGAAACTCGGTCTCACTCTACAGCGCTAACCGTCCACAACTCCTCAGCGGTATCTCACATTGCCCCTACATTTCAAAGTAAACATTTGACCGCCTGATGGCCTTGAGCTCTGCTGCCAGCATAGTAAGGAAGTGTGTGGGATTCCTTGGGCGCAATTACAAGGAAGGGTGACCTGACCACACAGGGTTTGGGCTGAGGTGCAGGAACAACACGAGGTTGATGAGGCAGAAGCAGTGGAGGAACTTGTACATACAGATGAAGGATTGAAGCACACAACTCGTGGGGACGGAAAGACTTGTACAGCAGACACTTCTCCATCTATCACCATAGTTACCCAGTGCCCAGTCAGCGACATGTAACGCCCCTGTCCATGCTTACTGTTCCAAGTATCTGTGGTGAAATGCACCCTGTCACACACAGAGTTTCTAAAGGAAGCGGTGATGTTGTGTGAGACCTGCTGTGTTAGCTCGGGCACCCCTTTCTTGGAGAAGGAGTGGCAAATGGCCATCGGCTCTTGGGGCACTGCAATGGGCATAAGGTCTCGAAAATCCTCGGTGACAAAAGGGTGTAAAGGCAGCCTTTTTGTAGCCAACAAGTTTGAGATGCTGAAACTAAACCTCTTAGGCATGTCATGCCCTTCGAAAAGCATGTAAAAAACAGCGAGGGGACTCCAACCACAGTCTCCCTCGTTTCCACTAATTGGGCCACACACACCCCACTTTACTGTCTTCACTTGATCCCCCTTTTCAAAATGAAAAAGATACTTTGCATGAAGCACTCTCAAAAATACGCGTGCCTTTCGCCTCCCCTGGCTGACTCAGGGGAATTAAAGTCCTCTGAGATGCATGACTTGTTCATCTTGGTTCTTTTAGAAACACAGCGAGGGGACTACAACCACAGTCTCCCTCGTTTCCACTAATTGGGCCACACACACCCCACTTGACTGGCATCAGTTGATCCCCCTTTTCAAAATGAAAAAGATGCTTTGCATGAAGCACTCTCAAAAATACGCGTGCCTTTCGCCTCCCTGGATGACCCAGGGGAAGAAAAGTCCTCTGAGAGCCATGTCCACATTGTCAGTGGACAGACGCGTGTGCTTATCTGCTAGCAAACCCCCAACAGCACTGAAGACAGGTTCCGAGAGAACGCTGGCTGCAGGACACGACAAGATCCCCAAGGCGTACGTGGCAAGCTCAGGCAATTTATCCAGATTGGAAGCCTAAAATGAGCAGGGCTCAAGTTGCACAGTAATTGCATTGATGTTTCCTTGCATATACTCATATATCTGTGTCTCCTTCTCTTTTTCCTTGTCCAGCTCTTTTGTTTTCGCATGAGTATATGTCCTTGTCACTTTCCTATGTGTTTGTGTTGTGTTGTGAGTTGTTTGTCACCTTTTGGACACCTTTGAGGGTGTTTTCTAGGTGTTGTTATGTGTTTGCGATTGCCTGCCATTGTTTCCTATGTGGTTCGAGTGGTTCGCCGAACCGGTTCGCCAAACCGAACTCGAACGAGACCTCCGTTCGGTGAACCGAACTCGAGCCGAAGCGCGACCGGTTCGCTCATCTCTAGCCCTGACTTTAGATGTCTAGGTCAAGAAGTGGGACATAAAAATAAATAAATTATTTGGTAAAAAATGGCATAGGGTCCTCTGTGTATTGACACCTGGTGCAAATAAAGTAGTCAGCTACAGACTGCAGCCACCAGCTGTGTGCGTTATCTTGGCTCTGTATAAAAATAAGAGGGACTTCACACGTTTTGTTTTTTTTTATTTAAATAAATAATTAACAAAACATTATGGTGTCACCCATATTTTTAATTACCAGCCAAGATAAAGCAGACAGTTGGGGCTGTTACTCTCAGGCTTGGGAGGCCCATGGTTCTTGAATTGTTGCATCCATTATATGCACCAATTTCAAGGGTTACCCAGCTAATCTCGATTTCCTTAGTGCGGTGGCAATTGGGGAAATAAAAGAAATGAATGACACCTGTGATTTGTCAAAAAATCATAGCTACAAAACACATACAACTGCACTCTAAAATGCTAACAATGAATAAGGGAACTCTGGTTTTGCATTACTGCTATAGGAATATTTGGAAAAAAAAACAAAACAAAAAAAAAAACACATTTAGCTTATGTATTTACCATTGCATGTAAGCCTAGTAACCAGAGACAAGATATATCTCAATATACCAGGACCCTAACTCAAATGCCTCTATCTGGGTTAAAAACCTACATGTCTGGACAGGTAAGATGAAGCTATAAAGGGGTATGAACACAGCCTGGTTACAAGGTGAAGTGCTCAAGCAGAAAGAAATCTAAATACAAATATATCAAAAAGACTGACCCACACATCAAACAGGTGTGAACAGGTGCTAGGTGAAAGCACAACATAACTACAAAACACATACAGCTGCACTCTAGAATGCTAACAATGAAAAAGGGAACTCTGGTATTGCATTACTGCTATAGGAATATTTGAAAAAGAGATATTTAGTTTATGTATGCATGTGAACCTGGTAACCAGCGACAAGATTTATCTCAATGTACCGGGACCCTAACTCAAATGCCTCTATCTGGGTTAACAACATTCACAGCTGTCATCGATCCCAAGGTTAGAAATGAGGAGTGGTGTATTAAACATCTTCCATTATAAATCTTGTAAGTAGAAAGAAAGAAATACAAAACACACAGAAAAATTTGGTTTAAAAAAAACCCCACTACAAAACATCCTTTTTCTCCAATTTATGAACACTCAAAAAAAAACCTGCAGGTTCAATGTAATCCATAGGAGGTCCCCCAACAATCCCAGCTCTGCTATATTTTGAGGTTGCAGTATGTGGTCACATTAGAAAATATGACCATTCACAGCAGCATCAGGGACACACTGATGGAGCCACAGCTGTGGGTAGTGGCTTCACTTAGTTGACTGGAGATCACAGTTGTTAGTTCTCACACTACTCCAGCTGTAACCTCAAGTGAACTGACCTGAGATGAACTTATTAACCTCAGTGATATCACCTCAGATGATGTAATTTAACTCAACGCTGGATTAGGCTATGTGCACATGTTCAGTATTTGATTGCAGATATTTCTGCACCAAATCAGCTTCTCATGGCAAAACCCATACCAATACCACAGGCATGTTGATGTGATTTTGGGTTGGATTTTTTTGCCAGGAACTGGAGATTTGGTCCAGACATGTCTGCAATGCAAAAATGCGCGCACATTGTCTAATCTGGTCAGCTCAGTGACGTCATTTATCACAGCTGCAGCTCCGTCAATGTGTCCCTGATGCTGCAGTGAACGGTCACATTTTCTAATGTAGCAGCACATGAATACCTCTCAATGTAGCAGAGCCGGGATCCTTGTGGGACCTCGTGTACATTACGTTGGCATCGAAGGGCTGTTTTGTGGTTAATAAATTGGAGAAAGGGGTTTTTTTTTAATAAAGGATTTTTCTCAGTGTTTTGTGTTTATTTCTTATGACTTGCAGGGTTAGTAAGCGGTCTCTCATATACTCCTCCCCATTACTAACATTGGGATTGATGACAGCTGTGATTTTTTGATGAATCACAGCTGTCATTAATCCCTTATTGCCATAGCACCTAGGAAATCAGGATGAGCCGGGTAAAGCATCCAAATTGGTGCATCTAATGGATGCAACAATTCGGGGGTGACTTCAGGCTGCTATTTAAAGGCTGATGAGGGCCCAAGATCCATGGGCCTCCCTAGCCTGACAATACCAGCCCCCAGCTGTCCGCTTTATCTTGGCTAGGTATGAGACAACATTTAAATTATTTATTTAAATAAAAAAAACCTGCATTGGGTCCCTTGTATTTTGATACACAGGCACGATAAAGTGCAGAATAGAGGCTGAAGCCTATAGCTGTCTGCTTCATCTTCACTGGATATCAAAATACGAGGGACCCTACGCCCTTTTTAT
Organism: Anomaloglossus baeobatrachus; assembly: GCF_048569485.1. NCBI lineage: Eukaryota > Metazoa > Chordata > Amphibia > Anura > Aromobatidae > Anomaloglossus > Anomaloglossus baeobatrachus. The sequence goes on from NC_134356.1 coordinate 681,305,923, forward strand.
AAAATTATTTATTTTTACTCTCCACTTCTGGACACAAACAGCTAGTGTGAAGGCAACCAATCACAGACACTGGCACAGAGGGTGAGAGGGAAACGGGACTCCAACCAATCACAGAAATTGTTGCTGATGACAGCCACAGTAAAACTATAAAAGTATCATTCTCCTGCTTTAAGACCACACCTCATTTTTTATTTTTCTTCACTGCTCCGGCCAATCTCAGAATTGCCAGTAGAAACCCCTTTAACACTCACATTTTTCAGCTTCTTTCATTTGGTGTTGGTGCTGTGTGGTGGCCTTTGTTGTTGTAGTGCTGTACATGTGGATTGGTTTGGCCTGCAATTATGAGGAATCAGCTTTGCAACATGGGTGGTATGAGTCACCACCCTGCAGGTATACTATTGCTGTGAGAACGGTTGGCGCATGACTATAAGAAGTTAGGGACCCACTGAGAGGTTTACCATGATGTGGCAACGGACTTCATACAATCTGATCAGAAAGTTAAACTAAGAACTTCATGTTGAAGTTTTGTAAATTTTTGCCTTGCAGCATTAGATCAATATATGATTTTTAGATGTGTGGTCCTTGTCTTTCTAGACAGCTATGGAAAATACAGCCTAAATACTGTCATAATGACTTGAACATACAGTATATGGCTAAAAGTAAATGCATGGTGACCATTGTTTAATGCTGTGTTGTCAAACACTATCTGCACATTACACTCAAGTTCACCTCAAATAGCCGCTGCCTTTTCTGCATAGGCTTTTACACAAACTATGATAGTCCCTTCTGTAGGATGTCCTATTCCATGTGATGTAGCTGCAAGGCATTATGAGGAAGCTCCCGGATATGCCCAAGGTCATAAGAGCCCTCTCCTATCCCATGTGATGTACAGTACAGACCAAACGTTTGGACACACCTGCTCATTCAAAGAGTTTTCTTTATTTTCATGACTCTGAAAATTGTAGATTCACATTGAAGGCATCAAAACTATGAATTACAACATGTGGAATGAAATGCTTAACAAAAAAGTGTGAATTAACTGAAAATATGTCTTATATTCTAGGTTCTTCAAAGTCGCCATCTTTTGCTTTGATTACTGCTTTGCACACTCTTGGCATTCTCTTGATGAGCTTCAAGAGGTAGTCACCGGAAATGGTTCTCACTTCACAGGTGTGCTCTGTCGGTTTTAATAAGTGGGATTTCTTGCCTAAAGCGGGCTTTACACGCTGCGACATCGCTAATGCGGAGTCGTTGGGGTCACGGAATTTGTGACGCACATCCGGCCGCATTAGCGATGCCGTTGCGTGTGACACCGATAAGCGATTTTGCATCGTTGCAAAAACGTGCAAAATCGCTAATCGGCGACACGGGGGTCCATTCTTAAAAATCGTTACTGCAGCAGTAACGAAGTTGTTCCTCGTTCCTGCGGCAGCACACATCGCTGCGTGTGACGCCGCAGGAACGAGGAAGCTCCCCTTACCTGCCTCCCGGCCGCTATGCGGAAGGAAGGAGGTGGGCGGGATGTTACGTCCCGCTTATCTCCGCCCCTCCGCTTCTATTGGGCGGCGGTTCAGTGACGTTTCAGTGACGTCGCTGTGACGCCGCACGGACTGCCCCCTTAGAAAGGAGGCGGTTCGCCGGTCACAGCGACGTCGCCGGACAGGTAAGTATGTGTGATGGCTCCGGGCGATGTTGTGCAGCACGGGCAGCGATATGCCCGTGTCGCGCAACAGATGGGGGCGGGTACCCACACTAGCGATATCGGGACCGATATCGCAGTGTGTAAAGTAGCCTTTATAAATGGGGTTGGCACCATCAATTGTGTTTTGCAGACGTCTGGTGGATACACAGCTGACAGTCTTACTGGATAGACTGTTAGAATTTGCATTATGTCAAGAAAAAAGCAGCTAAGTAAGAAAAATGAGTGGCCATCATCACTTTAAGAAATGAAGGTCAGTCAGTCCGAAAAATTGGGAAAAAACTTTGAAAGTGTCCCCAAGTGCAGTGGCAAAAACCATCAAACGCTACAAACAAATTGGCTCACATGAGGACCGCCCCAGGAAAGGAAGACCAAGAGTCAACTCTGCTGTGAAGGATAAGTTTATCCGAGTCACCAGCCTCAGAAATCACAGGTTAACAGCAGCTCAGATTAGAAACTAGGTCAATGCCACACTGAGTTCTAGCAGCAGACACATCTCTAGAACAACTGTTAAGAGGAGACTTTGTGCAGCAGGCATTATGAGGAAGCTCCCGGATATGCTCAAGGTCATATGAGCCCTCTCCTATCCCATGTGATGTAGATACAAGGCATTATGAGGAAGCTCCCGGATATGCTCAATGTCATATGAGCCCTCTCCTACCCCATGGGATGTAGCTACAAGGCATTATGAGGAAGCTCCCAGATATGCTCAAGGTCATATGAGCCCTCTCCTATCCCATGTGATGTAGCTACAAGGCATTATGAGGAAGCTCCAGGATATGCCCAAGGTCATATGAGCCCTCTCCTATCCCATGTGATGTAGTTGCAAGGGATTATGAGGAACCTCTCGGATAGCCCAAGGTCATATGAGCCCTCTCTTATCCGATGTAATGTAACTGCAATGCATTATGAGAAACCTCCCGGATATGCCCAAGGTCATATGAGCACTTTCCTATTCCATGTGATGTAGCTGCAAGGCATTATGAGGAACCTCCTGCATTTGCAAAAGGTCATATGAGCCTTTTCTGACTTCTGTAATCTTCTGCGACGTTTCAAAAAGGGATTGAAACAAATTGAAAATTGATTGAATTCATCAAGTTCCGCAAATTCTTAAGAATTCAATACAGACATGATTTTCTTTAAATTATTTTGTTCTTCTTTATAGAGAACCTACAACTCTTCTCTTCACCTCGCTAAACAGACCTACCTCACCACCATTATCTCCTCACTATCCAGCAATCCAAAAAAGCTCTTTGACACCTTTCACTCCCTCCTCAGTCCCAAAGCACAGACCCCTATCACAGACCTTCATGCTGATGACCTGGCCTCGTATTTCACAGAGAAAATAAAAAACATCCGCAGAGAGATCAGCTCCCAGCCACCAAGCTTTGTGAATCCCATCCCTCCCCATATCCCATCCAGATCACTTTCCACATTTGACCCAGTCACAGAGGAGGAAGTCTCCAGGCTCCTCTCTTCTTCTCGTCCTGCCACTTGCCCTACTGATCCCTTTCCCTCATACCTTCTCCAGTCCCTCTCTCCGGTTGTCACTACTCACCTAATTAAAATCTTCAATCTCTCTCTCTCTTCTGGTATCTTCCCCTGTTCCCTCAAACACTCTGTCATTACTCCATTATTATAAAAACCTTCTCTTGATCCATCCTGCACAAGCAACTACAGACCAGTCTCCAATCTCCCCTTCATCTCCAATCTCTTGGAGCGCCTGGTCTACTCTCGTCTCACCCGCTACCTCTCCTCTCACTCTCTTCTAGATCCTTTACAGTCTGGCTTCCACCCTTTACACTCAACAGAAACTGCCCTTGTCAAAGTGACCATTGACCTATTGACAGCAAAACTTAATGGTGACCACTCTCTGCTTATCCTTCTGGACCTCTCTGCCAGCTTCGACACTGTTGATCACCATCTCCTTCTCTCTATGCTCCATTCTATCAGCCTAAAGGACACTGTGCTCTCCTGGTTCTCTTCCTATCTTTCTGGCCGCTCATTCAGCGTATCATTTGCTGGCTCCACATCTTCTCCTCTTGCTCTCACTGTTGGGGTCCCTCAAGATTCAGTCCTCGGCCCTCTTCTTTTCTCCCTCTACACTGCCCCAATTGGACAGACCATCAGCAGATTTGGCTTTCAGTACCATCTTTATGCTGATGACACACAGCTATACACCTCATCCCCTGAGCTCACCCCCGCTGTACTACAGAACACCAGTGACTGCCTGACTGCAGTTTGCAACATCATGTCTGCTCTATCTGAAACTTAACCTTTCCAAAACTGAACTTCTTCTTTTACCTCCATCTTCCAACCTTCCTAAACCTGACATCTCCCTCTCTGTGTGTGGCACAACAATAAGTCCTAGGCAGCAAGCCCGCTGTCTGGGTGTTATACTTGACACTGATCTCTCCTTCACCTCCCACATACAATCTCTTGCCCGCTCCTGCCGCTTGCACCTCAAGAACATCTCTAGAATCCGCCCCTTTCTCACAATGGAAACGACAAAAATCCTCACCGTGGCCCTGATCCACTCTCGCCTTGACTACTGTAACTCTCTATTAATTGGTCTACCCGGGCCCTAACTAGACTCTCTCCTCTACAGTCCATTCTTAATGCAGCAGCCAGGGTCACCTATCTGGCTAACCGCTACTCGGATGCCTCTGCTCTGTGCCAGTCATTGCACTGGCTGCCCATATATCACAGGATCCAATTCAAACTGCTTGTTCTCACCCACAAAGCTCTCCACAATGCGGCACCCCCTACATCTCCACCCTCCTCTCTGTCTATAATCCCACCCGTTCTCTATGCTCTGCAAATGACTTTCGACTAACATCCACACTAATTTGAACCTCCCACTCCCGAATCCAAGACTTCTTCCGAGCTGCACCAAACCTCTGCAATGCTCTACCCCAAGAAGTTAGGACGAATCACAACTTACTCCGCTTCAGACGCACCCTAAAAACGCATCTTTTTAGGGCGGCCTATCACAATCCCTAGCCAAACTAATTTCACCTAATCCCTCCAACTTCTCAGAAACTTACCCCACGTCAAACTCCATGGCACCCAAATGCATCTCAAGGCTCTGGCCAACTGATCCAGGAAGCCATTATCTATCTCCCATTTTCTTGAGATGCCTGGACTGTCATTGTAAATAAACACTTGTACCTTATCCCCCCCCATCTCATTGTAGATTGTAAGCTCTCACGAGCAGGGTTGTCTTTTTTCTATTTAAATATTGTATTTTCTATAACTATTACTTGTTTGTATATGATCCTCCTGAATTGTAAAGCGCTGCGGAATATGTTGGCGCTATAGAAATAAAGATTATTATTATTATTATTATTTCTCTTCCTTGTATGAAAGGAATCTGTGGTGAGAAATCTTTACACTAGTCCTGTTGCCAGAGGAAAGTAATTGCCTTTGTGATCGTCAAAGAACTATTGATGGAGGATAAACCCCGGGCAAAAGGATATTAATCCTTGCCACAAAGTTTCTTATCCTCCATGTATGCCAATGATGGGCAGTCATAAACAGAAAGTGTAAATGATAATTTACTTTACATTTTCATGGCAATGTCCTATCAGATCCTTTTTTGCCTTCTAGAAAGTGCTTACTGAAAACCACGTAGAAAGCTAAAAATACCTTCCCACGAGATACAACATGCCACTGTACGTACATTGTACATAAAAAAGAAGAACTCATGAGCAGAACTGTCAACCACACATTGTGATATCAAGGAAATGACTTGCGTTTACTCAAACCAATGCTAAGAAGGAAAAATAAAATACAGTCGGCAATCATGGAAGCGAGATGTCTCCTGCTGCTGCTCCTCACCATCCAAGGTCAGTTGTATGAATGGTTTGTCCTCCCTTTTGTGCTGCGTTTCCTGATATTTGGGAGTACTAAGGCAACTTAAGACATATTCTGTCCACATTTTGTTTTTCTTCCATCTTAATTTTAAGAACTGAAAATAACTAAAAAAATATTAAACTGCGTCCTTTCAATCTTGCCATCAATGTTTTAGGAAGTTATCTAGATGAAGCTTTAGAAGTAGTTAATGTTGACAGTCTTGTGCAGTATGTTGTAGATACTGTTGTATATTTAATTGGATATTCTTTTTTTAGCCAAGTTTAACTACACAATCTTTTGGTTGTCTTTTTGGGTTCTTTCACAAACCATGACAAAATCCGTTATCTTTGGAAGATGTGTGGGTGAACTTTCTTGGAATCCTTCTGCCCTGAGCTATTGGCTCTGGTTGTTCTTTTAACGTCACACACAAAACTGTGCATATTGTGGCTTCACAAATTAACCAAAAATGAGAACCTCAATTCACAGAAACCGTCAATTTCTAGAAAACTTTTAAAATCAAGGCACTGATTCATCATTTTCATTTCTGGTGGTATAAGTTCCCATTTTTGGTGTCAGATTCATCAAAACGGTGTAATAGATTCATGAGTTTAATACAACCTAAAAAATTTACTTCCTTAGGCTCTGTTTACATGTAGCATTTTTTATGCATTATTTGATACATAGTTACATAGGTTCAAAAATGCCCCTGGTCCATCTAGTTCACCCTTCCTTCACAAATTATATATTTCGTCACTAAATCATTTATAACCAACAATGTTGTGTGTAGTGAGGAAATCAGCCAGCCCTTTTTTAAAAGCTGTTATAGTATCTGCCATTACTATCTCTTGTGGTCGGCATTCCACAGTCTGACCGCTCTAACGGTAAAGAACCCTTTCCTATTTAGCTGCCGGAATCGCTTTTCTTCCACTCGCAGTGAGTGCCTCCTGGTCCTTAGTATTGTCTTTGGAAGGAATAAGTCATGTGCCAGTCCTTTATATTGACCACAAACAAATCTGTAGAGCAACAAATCTAGCACTGTTATACTTTACAAGGAATCTTATATTATAGTTCTTGAGTGGATACCTAAAAGGATACAAATAGGTCTACTAATTAGAAAGTATGTAAGGTGAACCTATCCTGAAGGTGGCTTTTCATGGGAAAATCAATAGAGGTAGGAGAACAGTTTACAGTTTGGAGATCTGGAGGCAAGGCTACATTCACAAAGTGGTTTGCTTTACGTTTTTATAGATCCATTGAAAAATCATCCGTAATGCTTGCTGCAAAAAAACCTTAGAAAATTCTCACTCTTGACTTCTATAAGAAATCCACTTTACTTTCATCTGAAGATATTTTGTACTTTTTCCTATATTTTGCCTGAAGAGGATTTGAAAAAACAAATGTAGGAAAAATAGTACGAAATGACTACCAATAGAATCCACTTAATCATAGGCATCGTCAAATCAAAAAGCTGCAAAAACATGAACAAAGTTCTTCCCAAACTCTGTAAAATAAATGCAGGAATTATTTCAGGAAAAAAAAAAACTCTCCTACAAAAACTCAAAAAAGTCAGTATATGGTAAACACACAAAAGGTCTTTACATTTTACAACATCCAGACAGAAAGGACAGATCCATCACATACGTCTCCACAATTCACCTGGGTATTAAAGATCTCCGTGCCGCCAGCTGCTTACCCCGACGTACGTTTCGCGCCCAGCTTCAACGGGGGGCGTGCTGGGTCGTCGGGAATGCTGGGTATAAATATACCTGAACTGCCAATCAGATGGTATCACCGGCGCTTACGTACATCTTCTTCCTCCCTCCTTAAAACGTCACCTCCTGCCGGGCACTCGTGGAACGCAGTCTGCGTGTCAGACACATGGAAGTGTCCGACATCACAGAGTGCCCCACGCTGTTTGTGCTCAGCATTTTGGTTCCGGGAGGCTTCAGACACCGTAAGCGCTCTAACTCGATCGGCAGATCAGTCTTTAACCATAACTAATCAATCATTTACATTTAAATATATCCTCCCCAGTGACCTAACCGTATTAAGTTATACAACCCATTTCATGACTAATATCCCATATCAAAATCTATATATTACCCATTATAAAAAATCATATTTACAATAATATTTAATAAATATCAGTTAAAATCCCCAATTCAAACATACAAAAATAGGTATAAATTTTATTAAACACAAACTTCATCTTAATTACTATTATTAGACAAAAAACACATGATTTCTCAGAAAGTTGCTAGTAGATATTCACATCAATATCACAATCAGAAAGGAATATATGACATTCTATAAAGAAAAACAAAATGATTACACAAACAAAAATTAAATAACCCATCATAACCCATAAAACCCAAAACACAATAAAACCACTTAAAAGCCGAATTGACAAAAAGACACAAATATTACTATTAGGGGGCATTACTTGTACCAATCTCATGGGAATCTACAAAAAGGCCCCGAACCCTAAATTTTCATTTAGCCCCTGGGGGCTTAAAGTGCCAAGCCTAAAAATCCATCTACTTTCGATTCTCGCCAAAACTTTGCCCAGATCCCCTCCTCTGATTCCCAGCTCCACCTGGTCAATGGCTTTAACTTTAAGGAGACACGGATTGCAATTGTGGAATTCTTTAAAATGTCGTGGCAGCGTTTTAAGCTGCGTCTTATCCTCTACCATTTTGGCGTTGGCAATGTCTCTGCAATGTTCACGTGTCCTAATTTTAAGTTCACGTGTCGTTAGGCCAACATATAGTTTCTTGCAAGGACACTCCCCTAGATAAATTACTCCTTTTGAAGCACAAGTGAGCCTTTTTCTTATTGAAAATTTTTTAGAACCATCATGGTTAGAAAAGGTTTTGGATTTTATGAGATTAGCACAGGCTTTACAAAGCCCACAGGGAAAAAATCCCTGATCTACTGAGGTCATTACCCTTTTTTGTTTTGTTTCTCTCTCAAAATGACTATGGACTAACGTGTCCTTTAAGGTCTTGGACCTTCTCGCTGTAACAAGTGGAATGGGAGGCAAAATGTCCCTCAAAATTTTATCAGAGCGTAAGATGTCCCAATGTTTGCTCAAAATATTCTTCATCTCTGCCCAGCGATTATGAAAAGTGGTAATAAACCGTGTTTGTCCCCTATTTTCTTCCTTAGTATTGCTACTTCCACCTTGTCGAGACTCATTAGGAAACAATAAAGAATCCCTAGAGCAGTGTGCAGCCCGCCAGTAACCTCTACGTATTACCTTCTTTTTATAGCCTCTTTCTAAAAATCTGCTAGCCAATTCCTTAGATTGCTTTTCGAACATGTCTTGATCTGAACAAATTCTTTTTGTTCAACAAGGAGTGTGTATCAAACACACACACACACACACACAGGAGTACTTTTTCCATAAAATGTAACAATCTTTATTTAGAACAATAGAATTATACATATACAAGGATTAAAATACATTTATTCATCAATTTATACAGGTATAAGGAGGACTTCTACTAGCAATCACCCCCCACAGCAGTATACGTATGGGCCCAATCAATAGACATAGTCTGCATAATACTTCCACCCCTGCCTCCAGCCTGCTGAGGAAGCAACTGCGATACGCGTTCAGGACTGGGAGCTGCTTTCTTTCCCCCCACTGTGTGCGCCCGCTGCTCCGTTCTATCCAAAACATGGGTAAGCTTTAAGATGATCTGGTTACAATTCTTGTATATCGTGATAGCTACCCTTGTCTAGTTTAGGAGCTTTACTCTCTCTCCTTTCTATATACACATAGTAGATTTACTAATTTGGTTCACTCTTTGAATTGAGAGATTTATTTGTGCATTGCTGCTATTATGCAGACTATGTCTATTGATTGGGCCCATACGTATACTGCTGTGGGGGGTGATTGCTAGTAGAAGTCCTCCTTATACCTGTATAAATTGATGAATAAATGTATTTTAATCCTTGTATATGTATAATTCTATTGTTCTAAATAAAGATTGTTACATTTTATGGAAAAAGTACTCCTGTGTGTGTGTGTGTGTGTTTGATACACACTCCTTGTTGAATTATATAGATGGAGTTTTTCCGGCTGACTAATCCTACACTGAGGGAATTATAACTATTGTGGGTGACATAATGTATTCACTGTATTTTCCCTTCTGGTCTTGGATCGTGTTTGTAAATTATTTTTGTTCGTAAGAACTGGCCCACAGGAATACCTGAAATTACTGCCTTCGGATGGGACGATGTGGCATGGAGAAGACTATTGGTTGCTGTGCTTTTTCTGAATATGGATGTTGATAAATAACCATCTATTCCCGCTTTAATAAAAATGTCAAGGAACTCAAGTTCTCTGCCTTGTTTAAATGTTAGCCTAATGTTTTGTTGGTTGTTATTCAAGGCTTGCATCATCTCATTAAGTTCGAGGGCGGAGCCATCCCAGATAAAAAGAATATCGTCAATGTAGCGCATCCAATTAAGGATGCGACTACAACCTGGGATGGCTTCACTTAAAAATATATCCCTCTCCCAAGCTCCTAAAAATAAATTGGCATAAGCGGGGGCACACGCCGCCCCCATTGCCGTGCCTTGCGTCTGTAAAAAAAATTTTCCATCAAAGGTGAACACGTTATGAGTTAGAATGAACTCAAGCAACATCAAAAGTAGTTCAACCATTGATCCTTCCAATGTACTGTTTTTTAAAAAGAAAGAAACTGCTCGCAACCCATCCACATGTTTAATTGACGTATATAGGGACTCGACGTCGGCTGTAACCAGAACCATACTGGAACTAAGTTGAATACCGTCCAGTCTACCTAATGCCGACGTCGTGTCCCTAATATATGATGGCAACTCTGTCACTAGTGGCTTCAGGTAGTGGTCAATGATGTTACAAATCACTTCACATAAACTTCCATTACCTGCCACTATCGGTCTTCCTGGAGGGTCACTGATGTTCTTATGTACTTTTGGAATTAAATAAAACGTGGCTAGCCGGGGGTGCAGGTTTTTCACAAAGTCCACCAATTTCTTGGGTATTATCCCTTGATCGAACGCCTGTGACACAATTGACAGAAGATCAGCCTGAAAATTTGGAAGAGGGTTAGATGTTAATTTCTTATAACATTGCCTCACATTCAGCAGTTTGTATGCCTGTCGTTCATACATAACAACCGGCCATACAACAATATTGCCGCCTTTATCGGCGGACTTAAAAACCACATCAGTCCATGATTGTAAATCTTTCAACGCTTCCCTTTCCTTTTTAGACAAGTTAGATGAACCCCGATATGTGGAAAAGCAATGTTCAAAATCCTGTGAGACCATTTTTGTAAAAATTTCAATAGCTGGACAGCTATTGAAAGCAGGAAATTTATTAGATTTTTTCAAAAGATCATGTGGAAACGTACTTACAGGCTGAGGAAGACTTTCATCCTCCAATGATTGAAGTACAGCCACAGCCTCTCTTTCCTCTTTTGTAAAAGTATCATCCAGTTGATGTGATTTATTATATAATCTCTTGAAAAATAATTTTCTCGAGAAGAGATGTAAATCCTTTATGGATGTGAACGTGTCTGCGGAACACGAGGGAGAAAAAGATAAGCCCTTCCCCAACAAAGAGATATGAGATTCAGTTAACACGTGATCAGATAAATTAATTACCTTCAACTGCTGATGTTCATTACTGCTCTCCTTATTGAAAATGTCATAAGGTCGCTTGTTAAATTTTTGTTTATTTTTGGAACGCGTATTAAACGTGTGTCCATGATCTAAAGACGTACTCGCCACGCTAGAGGTCCCAGACTGTATAGATGAACTCCTGGAACGATTTTGAGCCAATTCAAGTTTCCTATTCTGCCAACGGAAAATTTTATTATTTTCATAGTCTCCTACATCCCGAATAAACTTCTTCTGTTTGTCCGAGCTTATTTCCTTCTCCCACCTTTCCACATCTTTCTCCAAGAGGGTAATTAAATTTTGGAAGGATTCATTGTTTAACTCCTTCTGCAACGCTAATTGCGTGGATTCTATCTCTTTCTCAATTTTATTCATGGTCATAGAATTTTTTTCCATAATTATCCGTATGAATTCTAGGGAACAGGTGGTTGCAGCCGCCATCCATCTCTGATTAAGCCCTTCATCTTCCAGATCAAAGGAGGGGTAGATTTGAACCCTCAAGCCCCTAGGCACTATTTTCTGATCCAAATAATTTTCCAAGGACGTACGTGTCCACCATAATTTCATCTTTTTATATAGCATATTTTTATATCTTTTTGTCAATTCTTTATGTGCCACACCATTATCAACATTTACTGTCACATCACGTTTAAAAAGCCCTGTAGCTTTGGACTGCCAAGCTGTAAACTTAGCCTCAAAGTCCATTTTCAATTGACCACTCTGTAATAGAAACAGAAACAATGAGATTAACACACAAAAGGTCTTTACATTATCGGACACTCCCATGATAAGTTTATAGCAAATCCATGAAAAAACATTTGTCATATAGTATTTTTTCAAAAACGGAGCACTAGAATCCAAATATTAAATGGTAATCTTTATTACAAAATTAGACATACAATTAAAAAGATGTGCACAGTAAACAAACAAGCTGTAGCGGCATAATGGCGCACATAATGAGGTAAATCCAAGAACAAGGGGTGACATAAATCAAAGCAGTCCAAGGACGTAAAGGTATAACCTACTACAATGAATAAGATTATATTCTAGTTGGCAGGGACACTATATCTAGGATGAGGGGCTTGAATATCCAAATAAAGTTCCACCATGGAATATCCACTCTCAAGTCCCACTCCAGCATATAAGTAAACAATAGAAATCACCTGATCGCCAATATGTGAAGACACTGTTATTTAAACAGCAAACAAAACATCCAGGACTATATCCATTTCAAACTACGTGGATAATAGTAGTGGGTGACGGATCAGTCTTGTGTTCTAATCCTACCAGCTGCTATTGACTCGGAGTAATCACACAACGGGGATATCTCTGCTGAGCCATAAATAATTATACTGGTCATTATTTTATGGGTTATGATGGGTTATTTAATTTTTGTTTGTGTAATCATTTTGTTTTTCTTTATAGAATGTCATATATTCCTTTCTGATTGTGATATTGATGTGAAGATCTACTAGCAACTTTCTGAGAAATCATGTGTTTTTTGTCTAATAATAGTAATTAAGATGAAGTTTGTGTTTAATAAAATTTATACCTATTTTTGTATGTTTGAATTGGGGATTTTAACTGATATTTATTAAATATTATTGTAAATATGATTTTTTATAATGGGTAATATATAGATTTTGATATGGGATATTAGTCATGAAATGGGTTGTATAACTTAATACGGTTAGATCACTGGGGAGGATATATTTAAATGTAAATGATTGATTAGTTATGGTTAAAGACTGATCTGCCGATCGAGTTAGAGCGCTTACGGTGTCTGAAGCCTCCCGGAACCAAAATGCTGAGCACAAACAGCGTGGGGCACTCTGTGATGTCGGACACTTCCATGTGTCTGACACGCAGACTGCGTTCCACGAGTGCCCGGCAGGAGGTGACGTTTTAAGGAGGGAGGAAGAAGATGTACGTAAGCGCCGGTGATACCATCTGATTGGCAGTTCAGGTATATTTATACCCAGCATTCCCGACGACCCAGCACGCCCCCCGTTGAAGGTGGGCGCGAAACGTCTGTCGGGGTAAGTAGCTGGCGGCACGGAGATCTTTAATACCCAGGTGAATTGTGGAGACGTATGTGATGGATCTGTCCTTTCTGTCTGGATGTTGACCGGTATTGCATTTACACGGTAGTACGGATATCCCCCCAGGGTGGAGGTAATCTGTGCTGTAAGCAACCGGCACGCCGGCATTATATGGATAATGTCCCAATGTGGGATTAAGGTCTATTAATTTACGGGCTGATCCATCATCCACTATTCACTGGGTTATTTTGCACAGGTTGTATTTAATCTAGACATTTGTGGTGACATATCATGATTATAGAATATTGGTGTTGTGGCTGACTGATCAGTTATATGAATATGAATAATGACCAGTATAATTATTTATGGCTCAGCAGAGATATCCCCGTTGTGTGATTACTCCGAGCCAATAGCAGCTGGTAGGATTAGAACACAAGACTGATCCGTCACCCACTACTATTATCCACGTAGTTTGAAATGGATATAGTCCTGGATGTTTTGTTTGCTGTTTAAATAACAGTGTCTTCACATATTGGCGATCAGGTGATTTCTATTGTTTACTTATATGCTGGAGTGGGACTTGAGAGTGGATATTCCATGGTGGAACTTTATTTGGATATTCAAGCCCCTCATCCTAGATATAGTGTCCCTGCCAACTAGAATATAATCTTATTCATTGTAGTAGGTTATACCTTTACGTCCTTGGACTGCTTTGATTTATGTCACCCCTTGTTCTTGGATTTACCTCATTATGTGCGCCATTATGCCGCTACAGCTTGTTTGTTTACTGTGCACATCTTTTTAATTGTATGTCTAATTTTGTAATAAAGATTACCATTTAATATTTGGATTCTAGTGCTCCGTTTTTGAAAAAATACTATATGACAAATGTTTTTTCATGGATTTGCTATAAAAGTATATGGTAAACGCACTGATCATCTAAGTAACCTCAGTGGAGCAGGTGATACGCATAATGCTTAACTCGACTGAATATTAGAAAATTAAATTAATAGTAATATTGAATATAAATTGGAAAAATATAACATCATGTTTTTACAAATTTGGACTTAAGATGTTTTTCAAAAAAGAGATATCAATAAATTTTTTTCTCAGTTGTTATTCCTTAAAATAAAGAAATGTCTTTAGTAGCTAAACGTATTTTAGTTAACTTTTCGAAATATATCCCCTTGATGTGGTCCAAGGCTAATCACTTTTCTCAAAAATTTGGGGGTGTCATGTTTGTGGGAACTTTTGCCTATTTATCCTAAGGACAGCTTTTGATGTTAGATGGGAGATTTTGGCTTATATTCAGAGATCTAATTCATCCTAAAGATGGACGAATGAGCTAGGTCAGGACTCTAGGCAGGCTCTCAAATTTATCCTTATTCCATTTCTTTATGGACATGGTTTGAGAAATGGAATGAGAAATAAAACCAACTGGCTTGTGGTAGAGTGGAATGCTTAGTCAAATAATACAGGTAAGATATTTTTGTACCATGTTAGCCAGTAAAAAGAAAAAAAAATGTTTAAAAGATCTGAGAGTCCTCAGTGGCTAATACCTTTTTAATGTGTAACTGAAACGATGGTAATAATAGCATTCGAGGCTACTTAGGTCTCTTCATCAGGCTCAGTATAACACAAAATCTGAAGAAGAGTCACAAATTTATACAAAAAGGACATACAGTGCTCACAAGTAGTCTTCAACCCCCTGCAGATTTAGCAGGTTTGATAAGATGCAAATAAGTTAGAGCCTGCAAACTTCAAACAAGAGCAGGATTTATTAACAGATGCATAAATCTTACAAACCAACAAGTTATGTTGCTCAGTTAAATTTTAATAAATTTTCAACATAAAAGTGTGGGTCAATTATTATTCAACCCCTAGGTTTAATATTTTGTGGAATAACCCTTGTTTGCAATTACAGCTAATAATCGTCTTTTATAAGACGTGATCAGGCCGGCACAGGTCTCTGGAGTTATCTTGGTTCACTCCTCCATGCAGATCTTCTCCAAGTTATCTAGGTTCTTTGGGTGTCTCATGTGGACTTTAATCTTGAGCTCCTTCCACAAGTTTTCAATTGGGTTAAGGTCAGGAGACTGACTAGGCCACTGCAACACCTTGATTTTTTCCCTCTTGAACCAGGCCTTGGTTTTCTTGGCTGTGTGCTTTGGGTCGTTGTCTTGTTGGAAGATGAAATGACAACCCATCTTAAGATCCTTGATGGAGGAGCGGAGGTTCTTGGCCAAAATCTCCAGGTAGGCCGTGCTATCCATCTTCCCATGGATGCGGACCAGATGGCCAGGCCCCTTGGCTGAGAAACAGCCCCACAGCATGATGCTGCCACCACCATGCTTGACTGTAGGGATGGTATTCTTGGGGTCGTATGCAGTGCCATCCAGTCTCCAAACGTCACGTGTGTGGTTGGCACCAAAGATCTCGATCTTGGTGTCATCAGACCAGAGAACCTTGAACCAGTCTGTCTCAGAGTCATCCAAGTGATCATGAGCAAACTGTAGATGAGCCTTGACATGACGCTTTGAAAGTAAAGGTACCTTACGGGCTCGTCTGGAACGGAGACCATTGCGGTGGAGTACGTTACTTATGGTATTGACTGAATCCAATGTCCCCACTGCCATGAGATCTTCCTGGAGCTCCTTCCTTGTTGTACTTGGGTTAGCCTTGACTCTTCGGATAAGCCTCTGGCCTCGGCACGGGAGGAAACTTTCAAAGGCTGTCCAGGCCGTGGAAGGCTAACAGTAGTTCCATAAGCCTTCCACTTCCGGATGATGCTCCCAACAGTGGAGACAAGTAGGCCCAACTCCTTGGAAAGGGTTTTGTACCCCTTGCCAGCCTTGTGACCCTCCACGATCTTGTCTCTGATGGCCTTGGAATGCTGCTTTGTCTTTCCCATGTTGACCATGTATGAGTGCTGTTCACAAGTTTGGGGAGGGTCTTAATTAGTCAGAAAAGGCTGGAAAAAGAGATAATTAATCCAAACATGTGAAGCTCATTGTTCTTTGTGCCTGAAATACTTCTTAATACTTTAGGGGAACCAAACAGAATTCTGGTGGATTGAGGGGTTGAATAATAAATGACCTCTGAATAAACTTTTCTCAATTTAAAAAAAAAATAAAAAAGAAATAACATTCTTTTTTGCTGCAGTGCATTTCACACTTCCAGGCTGATCTACAGTCCAAATGTCACAATGCCAAGTTAATTCCGAATGTGTAAACCTGCTAAATCTGCAGGGGGTTAAATACTACTTGTAGGCACTGTAGAATGGAGCAGTAAATAAGACAAGTGATGTGAAGCAGAACTATCAGTATGGGAAGGTAACAAACTGTTGTGGCAGTATATATTGCAGCAGTTCATAGATAAGCAGTGTGAAAGTCAAAGGTCATCATAATTTTGTATTCCCAGACCCTTCTGTCTCTCTGGGATTTGAAGTTTAAGTTCAATACCAGCAATTTCATGTCCATGAGCTGTGATCAAGGCTACAAAAATGTTACCTAAACTTACCTATGGCCAAAGATTTTTGTAACCCTGTTTACAGGGAATACATACTGACCTTTGACACATTCAGAGCAGGAATGAATGTGTCATATAAATTTATGTCTTTTTACATTAATAGAAATATGCTCCTGTAAGGTGTTAAATACTGTTTGTATAGAGTCTAGTGCAAAGGTACAAGGGAAACACAGAGACACAGGTTTGCTAAACAGTTCTTGTATTACTTCATACAAGTAAGTGCACAAAACATGAAGGGTTAAACAGTTGCAGGGTGCAGAGGCTGGGAACAAATTAAGCAGGAATGGATCCTCAAAGTTCAGCAGAAGTGTAAAAGTATAACTCAGTCTCTCTTACTGTACTTGTAAATGTCCATGGCAGAGCAGAAAGGTTCCTGTGTGGACACAAGTTCCAGGGATCCAAAACAGAGGATGGCAGAAAAGTAGTTCTTCCAAAGACTTCAGGAGATCAGGTGGATCAAGATGGCTTAAGCAGGTAATTGGCAGGGAACAGGGCGGGAATATAGAAGCTGAGGAATCCATATTGACTGAGGGCAAAGGTGAGGGCAACAGAACAGAAAGCAAGATGGCCAATGAAGAAAAAACAAGCAAAGTGACAAAACAAGGCAAAAAGTCAGAAAACCTCACAGCTCCTCAGACTATTTGGAGGCATCACAACTCTGGACCAGACCTCAATCGGAGGACAATAAAACTTTCACACTGCTTATCTATGAACTGCTGCAATATTTATGGCCTCAACAGGTTGTCCTCTTGCCATAGTGATAGTTCTGCTTCACATAACTTGTCTTATTTACTGCCCCATTCTATGTCCTGTTGTGTATAAATATGTGACTCTTCAGATTTTGTGTTATACTGAGCCTGATGAAGAGACCTGAGTAATCTTGAAAGCTTGCTATTATTACCATCTTTTCAGTTAGCCATTAAAAGGTATCAACCACTGAGGACTCTCAGTTCTTTATAACAATTTTTTTTAAGTTATATAATAAATTATTTTACTCACCTCTCCTCATCCCTTTGCACTCACTGCCACTTGCCATCTGCACTTCTGAGCACTTTCTCTTTCTTTTTTTTCCTTCCAGATCTTTCAGTAGTTGCCAATACTGCTGACCAGGCTCCATGCTGTAATATGTAGCACAATGCTTACTAATGAACCAAATAAAGGTTCAGGCATGGAGCATTGACAAGAGGCAGCACAATAGGTTTGATTTGTTTAAAAATAGTGATGATACTTTGGGGTGCTTAGGTACACTCAGTGACTGGCTAAGTATTGCAGGTGCTCAGATGTGTCGCTCTTGAAATATCGAATACAAAGCACCAGCTCGCTTCACTGAATGATGTGAGTTGGCACCCCAGTGAGAGTCACTTGCAGTCTCTGATTGGCTCTCACTGGAGATAAAAACATTTTCCGATGCAGTGTGTCTTCAAGAAAAAAAAAATGATGCCCTCCCTCCACCGAAAATGCTCTTTTTATGGCTGGCTGTATATGTGCAGAGTTACTGACTGGCTAATCAGTGACTTCCATTATATTTCTTACTTGAGTTGAGCCAGTGCAAGCATCTGACCAGCTCGACTCAAATAATGAGCACTTGAGCATCATACTCTTCACTCATAATTATGACCACAGAGCAACCAAGTATGATAGCGCTCGCTCACCATTAGTAATGAATACCGAGCACCCGACCATTTTAGCGCTCGCTCATCACTAGTAATAAATACCAAGCATGGTAGATGCCTCCCATTACTAATGTAGGGCTTAGTGGCAGCTGTAAGCTGCAGTTAACCCCTTATTACCTCGATGGCCATCGCACCAGGGCAATTGGAAAGAGTCGGGTAAAGTTCTGGGACTGTCGTATCTCACGAATGCAACAAAACTGGGCAGTTGTAGGCTGCTATTTTTAGGCTGTAAGCATGTGTCTCTCCAGATAGAGAATACCAGCCCCCAGCTGTTAGACTTTATCATGGCTGGGCACCAAAATTGGAGGGTACCGCATGCTGTTGTTTTTAAATAATTTATTTAAATTGTTTTTAAAAGAAAAAAAAAAAGTTGCATGCGGTTCCTCCTATTTTGATACACAGCTAAGATAAGCTCATGGCAGAGGGCTGCCGCCTGTAGATTTGGGCTTTATCTCTTCTGGGTATAATAATAGGAGGGAACCTGTTACATCTCGTGGCTCTCCTGTGGCAAGGAATGAGACAGTCTCCTTGCCTGCCACGAGCGCTTCTGCTCAGCAGCGGCGAAGGTCTGCTAGACTGCAGAGAGTGCAGGAGAAACCTCCTCAGAGAGGCAGCACGAGGGTGACACCTAGTGGTACTCCTGTTGCAAGAGATGAGGCGGTCTCCCATTCCTTGCCTGCCGCAGCTCCTCCTGCTCAGCAGCCTCGAAGGTCTGTGAGGTTGCGCAATGTGCAGAGGTTTGCTGTTCAGGGAAGCAGTGAGACTCCTGTTATCTCTACACATTATGAGACCGAGGATCCCGCCTCTATTTCCCAGAGCCAGGAGGGTGAGCATGTGCTATGCTTGGTGGATCCTGATTCGCCCACTGACGTCACACGGCTTGATGACAAGGCTGGTGACGTGGTGAATCCTGACTGGCCAGGCTGGGATGTCGTGGATCCTGATTGGGTCAAGTCCGTCATCTCCGCCTCGCGCCCGCCCTTGGCTGGAGCTACACCTCCTAAAAAGCTCCTCCTGCCATCATGGCGGCGCGCGACCGTCCTTCTATGTTTGGATGTCTGCCACGCCACTGCTCAGGCATTATCGTCTTCTGTGGGCTTGGCCCTTGCTGCTTAGGCAGCACCTGGTTTGCAGGCCGTGTCCCTGCCTTGCTGCTCCGGCAGTAGCTCCTTTGACAGGCCGTATTCCTGTTCCAGGTGAGCTCCTCGAGTCTCCACCGGACTCACCTGGTTATTGAAAGCACACGTGCGTGGGCACCTCTGTGCTACCCTCGTGCCATATTCTCGTGACTTCCACTGGCACACGTGCGTGGGCACCTCTGTGCTTCCCCGTGCAACAGGTACACCGAGCCGTGTGATCCCTGCCATACAACCCTCACGGGTTAGGGCAGACCGGTGTACATAGATCGTCTGTGACATTCCAGACGATCGCTAGCAGCAACCCGCTCACTCTTCACCCACCATAGCAGCGGTCCCTTACACCGCACAGTGGACCTTGACCGGCGGAAGCTGTCCATTCTCCATCTTGGCACGCTTCCCCGGGTCCCCCTCATAACAGGAACCTATGCCACATATTTTATTTATTTATTTTTACTGTATGATATAGCATGTCAGCCTGTGATTGGTTGCACGTGGACATGTGGGACAGGGGGTTCAGGTCAGGCTGGCACCTGTTACTCGTCACCGGGCCGGTGCGGAGGTCTGAGATGTCACGGTGGCCTGCCCAGTTTTGTGCCCCGAGGTGTCCACAATAAAAGGGAGTAGATAGGAAGATGTTGTTGTGACACCACCTGCGGTATACGGCGAGGGGATTAGCCGCCGCTGCTGTTGCTGTCCTCCGTGGTGGATGGTGATAGCAGCAAAGATGGTTTCACTCCCCACAAGTGGACCAGGCCCCGGAGAGGATGATGAGGACTGTAGAGGTGGTGGGGACCATTGGCGCCGAGGCTCTGGGGCCGGTAATAAGAGTCCGAGTCAGTTGCTGTGGTTCCAGTTTTATTTTACTCACTGTTATGCCGCATGCCCGGGTAGTACCAGTCACCCACTGTGATGGGCCCCGTCGACCTCGGATAAGTTGGAAGAAGCCACCGGTGTTTGGAAATTGTCCTTTCTAAGAGTTGCCCTTCCAGTAGTGAGGAACCCGAGCTCAGCGTTCCGCTCCAAGACACAGGCCCCATGAAAAAAGGAAAAGGGAAAGGTGGTGGTGTCGTGTCTTCAAAACTAAAGTCCCGATTAGACTGACTGATGATTGTGTGAAGTTGCTCCTACTTCTACCCCAAGTGGAACCCACTCTTTAGGTGGCTGGCTTCAGTGACCGGTAAAGTCCCATGCATCGTGATGGCCACTCCCCCTATCTACCCTGGGCCATCCCCCCAGCAGGAAGGCACCTGACTGTATGTAAAGTGTGAATCTGGAACACCAATGATTAACCTCCGCCTTACCCGAGGCAAATACCACACCTTAATTAAGGTGCAATACTCTGTGGAGACTGGAGCCTCAGGTGCACCAAATTCCCCCACAGCAAATGGCAGCACTCCCAGGCTGCAAACAAAGAAAGTTAGTACACCGAAATTTTTCAATATGCAATATAGCAGACAAACATTCTTCCTGTTATGGGAGGCACCACTAATAAACAGTTTCAAACATTTTCAACAGTTATCGGTCAGCAGTATCATCATGCAATAAAATATCAACATTTGCATATCAAAAACAGTTATTCTTTCTTGACCGCTGGTGGTGCTAGAGGGCTGGTCCCAGCCCCCTGGCTCTGGGCACTCAAAGGACATCCACGGGCAAAGTGTCCAACCTTGTCGCAGCGCCGGCAGATTGGCTGCCCATCAGCATTGCACTGGTCGGGAACCGGTGGCAGCGGGCTCCTTCCGTGTAGCCGCCAGGGGAGGTCATCAGCACTGGAAGCCAGTTCAATGGTTGCAGGTTGCTGAGTCCCTTGCTTGGATTGCACCACTTTGGTCAGAGCAGCCATGCCCTGAATCAATTCTAGGACCTGGGGCCGCAGTCGAAACAAGCTGTACAGTCTATCTTTGAAGTCACTCAGGTATGCAATTCTCCTTATTGGGCATGCCCTTGCCGGAACAGGGTGTCCTGCTGGTTTCTGGCAGTAGGGCTCTCCTTTCGCGCTCTTTCTGGGCTCCGCCCACAAAAGCACACCCCCTCATTTCCTGCTCTGTGCAAGTAGTGGCAACTGTCCTTTCTCAGAGATACAATTTAACACAGTTCTTTGAAGGCGCACAGTACCCGGTCATTGTGGGCACATTATCCTGTTCGTGATGCCAAGTTGTGTAAGTCGTGAAACCGGTACCAACCTCCTCTGGATCCGGATTAAGCCCTGCACCTTAAGTGAGGTGCAGTACGATGTGGCGACTGAAGCCTCAGGAGCACCAGAGACATGCTGTCACACAGGCTGGGGGCACGTCTGACTGCAACCAATCACGGATACCAGTGGACAGGGAAAGCAATGCATTTGCAATGAAGGTAATGAGTAGCCCCAGAAGTGAATGAGCGGCCGCGTGAGCAGTGTACATCCACGTTGGAGCCTTGGTAAGTATAGCCCGCTTGTTTCATTCTTATTTTTTTATTTTTATGTTCCTTTTTTTTATTTTCCAAGTTCTTGAATCCCAATCAACACCCGGGCTTGGCACTCGGGTATGTTTGAAACTGCGTTTATCTGGACTTTTACAGTCCAGGTCCGCCCATCAATAGTGAAGAATCTTTGGGTATGACATGCAGAAAAAATGGAATAAAGTACCCTCTAATATTCAAAAGAGCAGGCTCTTTTGGATCGTTTATGGCTCCCTATTAAATATCTGTTCACCGCAGGTGAACACATTTAATCTTGTGTTAATGATGCCAAAACCACACCTTCCATGGATAAACCCCACCCACCACAGGCTAATTAATTTGCCGAGTGGGCGAGGTTTTGTTCAGGTGGCCGGGATTTCGCTGACCAAACACCTAAATTTTATGCCCAGTGAGAGCCATTAAGAGAATATAGTGGCTCTCACTGGAGATCCGGCTCCTATCAGTCACAGCAGGGAGCTGGATCTTTGTGTCCGATCGTTCGCGACAAACACATCACTACGAAGGAAACTTTGATAGCACTTGCTGCAATCCCTCAATGCCTGGAATAAACAAGCCTATCTGATAGATTCCCTGTTCAACATAAGACTGTCTATATCATGGCTAAGAAACTAAGAAGCAGCAACAAGCAGGTATGTCACATTTCTAACACTGGTATTAGTTCTGTCTAGAGCTGCAGCAACTTCCTGAGTCACAATGTTTGCAGGTTTTATCGTCTTACATTTCTTGGGACTAAAGTGCACTTCTCCCTCATCTCTATAGTTTTCGGAAATGCCATTGCAACTACTACTGCACAGTCCAGCCAATGCTGCAGACTGCTGAACTTGCTCCATTTCCTTTTTTCTTCATTTCTCTGCCTGTAATTCTCTCATAAATCTTGCTTCCTCTACCTTGGCCAGCTTTCTGTCTAATAGACCCATGCTTCGACAACGTTCCTTTTCTCTTTGAGCAAGCAAGAAGTCACGGTCTTCCTGAGGTTTTATGACTTTCATGGCATGAGCATGAGTGACATCAAACAAATCATTTTCAAGTTTATTAACAAGTTCCTTCTGCTGGGATTCTTTTGTTTTGGTTCTTTTGTTTTGGTTCTTTTGTTTTGGTTCACCGTTTAGCATTCTTCTTGAAATTCTTCCATTGACCAAACAGACTTTTTACCTACTGACATCATATTGTTCTCTTGTCCGGATTTTCACTTTTCTCCAGAATCAAAGTACTTTGTTGGCTGTGATGGTATCACTGGTACATGTTGGGTGCGATTACGTAGTGTAGGAAATAAAACCTGGCCAATTCAATGACAGCTTACAATTGGTATTATTGCCATACTGTCCCTTCAATTAACCCCATTCTTCTAAAATTGCAATTGGAAGATGCCATTTTTTCAGATGACAGTGATTAAACCTGTGGAGGCCTAATTAGCAAATATAAAACCACATTTAATTAAAATTTGATACTTTGCTGCTAGGGATGAGTAAATCCAGATGTATTCGGCTGTGCACCTTCTCCTTCACCAGTAGGAACCTATGCTAATGACTAAAGGGGGCTTTACATGCTGCGACATTGCTAGCGATATTGCTAGCGATGTCGCTAGCATTCGCACCCGCCCCCATCGGTTGTGAGTCACAGGCAAATCTCTGCCCATGGCACTCAACATCGCTAGGACCCATCACACTATACTTACCTTCCTAGCGACGTCGCTGTGGCCGGCGAACTGCCTCCTTTCTAAGGGGACAGTTCGTGCGGCATCACAGTGACGTCACACGGCAGCCGACCAATAGAAGGGGCGGAGAGCAGCCGAAAGAAAGTGACGCCCACCTCGTTGCCGGAGGACGCAGGTACGGTTTTGTTCGTCGTTTCTGGGGTGTCACAAATAGCGATGTGTGCTGCCTCAGGAATGATAAACAACCATCTCCTGCACCAGCAATGATATTTTTGATTAGTACGACGTGTCAACGATCAACGATTAGGTGAGTATTTTTGACTGTTAGCGGTCGTTCGTACGTTTCACACGCAAAGACGTCGCTAACGAGGCCGGATGTGCGTCACGAATTCCGTGACCCCAACGACATCTCGTTAGCGATGTCATTGCGTGTAGAGCCCCCTTTACAGCCATAAAGTTTGCTGATTGGCTGACCCAAACCTTTCAACAAACTTTGTGGTCCATGACGTAATCCTGGGAATCTAAACTAATATTAATAATATTAATTATTCTTTACAAATTACAAATAAGTAAATTGGGGAGAGTTTTGAGGAGCGGTGGGGCCATTATTGCTGCTCTATATTAAAACTACTAAAATCCAATGTTAATGGCTATTAAGTGTTGAAGGGCGGACATTGAGCAACCTTTAAACACAACTAAAAGGATCCATTTTTTAAAGGATATTATGTGTAATGATTATAGGGGGGTGAGACTTTGAATAAAACTAATTTTTATTTTTTCTATAGAATGCATGTAAAATGTGCAGTTCATAAAAGTCCCTATACGCTGAGATAATTATGATTTTCTTTACTCCTACAGGAGGAAGCGGTGATGATAAAAAAAATACATATTGCACGGAGCAGCGAGGCACCATCATTGTAGATGAGGAGGGATCGGTGACTATTCCGTGTAACTTCACGTATCCACAGCAGAAGGACAAACGTGTAGAAGTGAGAGTGTACTGGAGACGAGGAGGAATAGAACGTTGTGGAGATGGTGATTTCATATATAACCACACAGGAGGCTACATACATCCAAACTATACAGGAAGAATCTCACTGGTGGGGAATCCTGAAAAAGATCAAACAGCGACCATTAGAATCAGTAATCTGAGGAGATCGGACCGTCCAATGTTCTGCTGTAGAATTCACATACATGAAGGGTCCAGAATCATAGAACAATGGCAGAATCGTCCTGGAACATTCATACAATTCAGAGGTAAATACTTAAAAATGTACTCTAAATAAACATCTCTCTCACCCTGCAGGGGGAGGAGACTCATAGCTCCTCCTATCTGTAGCACCCTGCAGGGAAGAAGACTCATAGCTCCTCCTCACTGTATCACCCTGCAGGGGGAGGAGACTCATAGCTCCTCCTATCTGTATCACCCTGCAGGGAAGAAGACTCATAGCTCCTCCTCACTGTATCACCCTGCAGGGGGAGGAGACTCATAGCTCCACCTATCTGTATCACCCTGCAGGGGGAGGAGACTCATAGCTCCTCCTCACTGTATCACCCTGCAGGAGGAGGAGACTCATAGCTCCTCCTATCTGTATCACCCTGCAGGGGGAGGAGACTCATAGCTCCTCCTATCTGTAGCACCCTGCAGGGAAGAAGACTCATAGCTCCTCCTCACTGTATCACCCTGCAGGGGGAGGAGACTCATAGCTCCTCCTATCTGTAGCACCCTGCAGGGAAGAAGACTCATAGCTCCTCCTCACTGTATCACCCTGCAGGGGGAGGAGACTCATAGCTCCACCTATCTGTATCACCCTGCAGGGGGAGGAGACTCATAGCTCCTCCTCACTGTATCACCCTGCAGGGGGAGGAGACTCATAGCTCCACCTATCTGTATCACCCTGCAGGGGGAGGAGACTCATAGCCTCTCCTACCTGTATTACCCTGCAGGGTGAGGAGACTCATAGCTCCTCCACTCTGTATCACCCTGCAGGGGGAGGAGACTCATAGCTCCACCTATCTGTATCACCCTGCAGGGTGAGGAGACTCATAGCCTCTCCTACCTGTATCACCCTGCAGGGGGAGGAGACTCATAGCCTCTCCTACCTGTATTACCCTGCAGGGTGAGGAGACTCATAGCTCCTCCACTCTGTATCACCCTGCAGGGGGAGGAGACTCATAGCTCCACCTATCTGTATCACCCTGCAGGGGGAGGAGACTCATAGCCTCTCCTACCTGTATTACCCTGCAGGATGAGGAGACTCATAGCTCCTCCACTCTGTATCACCCTGCAGGGGGAGGAGACTCATAGCATCTCCTATCTCTATCACCGTGCAGGGGGAGGAGACTCATAGCTACTCCTATCTGTATCACCCTGCAGGGGGAGGAGACTCATACCCTCATTATTCTGTATCCCCCAGCAGGAGAAGGGGCAGCCCTTATAGTGATATGATGTATATGACTTTTCTTTCCTATTCTTACAGATGAGTTTTCAGTAGAGCAGACGGATGTGGTTCCTGCCTTTATTGGAGAAGATATCACTATACCGTGTCTAGTTCGCTATATAGATTCCTCCACTATAGAAGACGTCACATGGACTGTGGGATCCAGTGATCTGTGTGTTGATAATAATAAATCTGTGACATGGACTGCGGAAAACAAGACAAAGGTTGTAGAGCGATGGTCCATAGGGAATTTTCCTAAAGATCTGTCATTAAGAATAACGGGTGTGACATCAGAGGACGAGAAACAATACTGCTGCAAAGTAAGGAGAAAAAATAATCTAAGGGAAAAGAATACGGTGTCATCCATACACGGCACAGAGGTCGTAGTTGCAGGTAAGATGTTACTACTTCTGGGCAATTTAGAGATATTTAATTTGGGGACCATATTTTCATTTTGTGGCCTAAAACTACATAAACCGCTGCTCCATAGGATGGCACAACACGCGGCTTTCTTAGCAATCCCATAGGGAATGAATGGCGCAGTCAAGCCATGAGCCCGTGTGTGCAGGCTGAGTGCAAAGAATAATATAATATGATATTAAAAAAAATGTTTTTACAAATATAATAAAATAAATTAATAAAAATTCAAATGACCCTCTTTTCCAATTAAAAAATTAAAAAAAAGTACAATCACATTCATTGTGGTAGCATTTTTATAAGTTTGATTTGTAAGTTATGTGATTATTTAATTCGTACAGTAAATAATAAAAAAATAAGCATCAAAACACCAAACATGCCATAAAAAGCTAATGAAAAATTGTATGAACACTAAAATGATGCTACCATGCAAAAATCAAAGTCCTCAAACAGCTCAGCAGAAGGGGAAAAAAAATGATCAGATTTTTTAAACTGGTAACTTGAGATGAGCGGACCCGTCGATATTCGGATTCATCGAATTCGCACAAGCTGGAACAAAACTTTTTTCTCGAGAATTGAGCTTGACTCCTGAAAATGAACCCCATACAAGTGAATGGGGATTCAAATGTCTGTGCAGAAAAAATGGTTGTAAAATGGTCATAGTAAGGGCTAAGGAGCTGCAAAAGGAAGCAAAATGGGGGTAAGAGCAGAATAGTTATATGTACTGTGTTTCCTTTGGTTTTTCCAGAAGATAACACAATAGTCAGACTCTTTTCTGGGCCTGCTCATTAAGCTTCATGAATATTCACTGCTTTCCCCATCCACCTTCTGTGCCAACATCTGTTATTGGTTGTAGATTGCTCTGTGCCGGTGTCTGTGATTACTTGCAGACCAGTCTCTGTATTGTAGTGTAAAATTAAATAGTTAAAAAAACTGTTGTGGTTTTAAACCCTATTTGTGATAACAAATTTAGAATTTTACTCTGTTTCTGTTTATTTTTTTTGCCTTACAAGGTTAGTAATGGGGATGTCTCATAGACGTCTACCATTATTAACCTAATGCTTGATGGCAGCTGTGATTTTTGACAAATCACAGTTATCATCAATCCCATATAGTATTCCGATTGCCACAGCACCAGTGCAATCAGAATGAATTGGGTAAAGTGCAAGAATAGGCGCATCCAATTATTGGAAAGGGCCCGAAAATCATGGCTTTTCCCACCTTGACAATATCAACCTGCAGCTGTCTGTTGTAACTTGGCTGGTTATAAAAAATAAGAGGTTCCCATGCTCTTTTTTAAAATTATTTAATTAAATAGTTGAAAAAATAGTGTGGGATCCCCTCTAATTTTAATAACCAAAAAGAGGCAATGCTGACAGGTGGGGGTTGTCGCCCATAGTTGTTCATTATCAAAAATAGGGCGGAAGCCTACGTAATTTTTTTTTCATTATTTTTTTTACAGTAGTGCGCTGCCCAATTACAGCCATGGCAATACTTGACATAGCAGTGATTGGGCTCCAAGTACCCACACCGAGGAAGCACGAACCCTGAACTTTACAGGTTAGGTTCCCTCATCTCTACTTCTAGCTCAAATAGAGATGAGCAATCCTGAGGTTTAGTGTTCGCACCAAACACAGAGTTTACAAATAAACCATGTTTGGAATCGGCATTTGGATGCTTTACGTATGCATGCCTCTCGCATGAGCATTGCTGTGCTTGGGTACACTTGCTGCTTAGCCCAGTGTGAGCCGTTTGTAGTGTTTGACTGGCTCATACTGGGGGTAACAGCATGATGGATGTAATGTGCACCAAAAAAAAAAAAAAAAAACTGCACTCACTCTTCCCCGGAAGTGATCTATTTAAGGCTAGTGGCATGTGGGTGGAGACCAGAACTGTCCAATTAGTGACTTCCATTGGGGATCAGATCAAGTTCGGGGTTCCAAACCGAATTTTATCTAAAGTCCGGCTGAAGCCACCAAATCGAAATCGGGTCCGCACATCTCTAAACACAAACCAATTTTTTTCTACAAACTACTGATTTATTTTACATAATAAAATATATATGTATAAAAAAAAATCTTTGTTATTGCAGAAATTGCTCTGAGCTATAGAATCATGTAGCCGGATCATTATTACCTTACACTGATCACCTTAGAAAATTAACTCCAAAAACAATAGCAGATTTGCGGGTGTTCACCATTTACGCAAATTTGGAATTTTTTTAAGTGAATTATATGATTAAAACAACAATAAATAAGCAAATAATAAATAATGCAATTTATAAACCACTGATTTTAATACACGGTCTACATAAAAAGTAATCATTAAAGGGTTTTTCCCTAAAATTTAATGTAATTTGACAATGGTAGGCAATGTGGTACCCTTAAAAATAATCTTAAAGTGCACTTTTCACGAGTTTGAGCATGTTAAAGTGACCACATCATGGAATAATGGCTGCCAAATTAAGTAAAATGTCGTTTTTTAAATTTCTCATCTCTGTTATGGGGATATTAGCTTGTAAAGTTTAGATTCTAAATTTGTTAATACCAGGGGGTGATAGTAGATAATCATCTGGGGGTCATGTTCTTCCTTCCCTGTACGAGATTGCCCCCAGAGATGGTTAGAAGAGGCTTTCATCTTTGTGGCACGTAATGACACACAGCACAGTTCCTGCAGCTGGTCAGATGATATAATTGCCAACCATCTACAATCATAACAATAGGAAAAACTATGCCGAAAAGGGGGGGATTTCAACTGTGACATTCTTTGCCTGGTGGCAAATCTTTTTTTAATGCGTGGAAGAAACTCCTTTAAAGGAAATTAAAAATATTATATTCTAGATTTTTTTTCTAAACATACAATTATTTTTTTTATCTCAAATGTGACGTCACAGGAAGCTGGGGCTGCACTTACTTCTTGTAGCATCTACCACCCTTCATGGAACAAAACATCATCAGGAGGTGCGCTGCAGTTACATAATACCGTTTCTTACAATACCGCCTTCTGAAGATGTCCTTGATCCATGCTGATAGAAGCTATGGAAGAGGTGAGTGCAGATCGGAATTCTGCTTCTTTGTCTGCCACCACAGCTTCTAACTATAAAACAAGACATCAGGGGGTGGTGATAGAAGCAGTGTGAGTGACACCAGCACCATGCACAGTGTTTGTCACCAGCCTCAAGTGAATTGCCATCAGGCAATAGTTTCACGCACCCTGCTTTTTTCACAACCCCTGATTGATATTTGATTGAGGTCAGTGACAGAAGCTGATAATGGTGCTAGTGTCACTCACACTGATTTTTCCAGCCCCCTGATGACAGTGGCAAGGACAAAAGTAAAGTGTGGGTGCAGCATTCTCCTCTCTCACAGCTTCTAGCATCAAAATGGATCCATAATAAAATGTAGTAAGTAACTGCAGTATCGATCTGTGATGATATCCATTTTCAAAAGTAGTGGTAGCGGGGAGAAGTGAGTGCAGCCTCGGCCTCCTCAAGACATCCTATTTCAGGTGGGCTGATAGCAGGAAGAAAAGAGTGTGACGTCTTGTTTGAGACTCCTTTCAAATAAAATGTCAGATAGTAAAGTAAAAAAAATTCATTAAGGGATTATGGTATTGTATAATACGGCTAATTATGAAAGTGCTTAGGGTATAAAAAAAGATATTTAGAAAATACATTTTAGGTAGTGGACTACCCCTTTAATGATGACTTGATTGTATTGATTGAGGCCGAGATAAGGCAAAGTACTAGAGATAAGATATGTATGTGAAGCTGTGTTGCCCAGGGATATGAGGTACTCGGTTCCGGGCCGTTTGCAATTGGGGAATGTCACTTTGGTGGCCATTGCCCGTTTCCGTGCCCTGGGCCCTTTTTGAAAAGGGGATATGTTTACAGGGGATTTAGGTTAATGTTCATATGTGACGCCACTTGCGATGTTGCGGCTATATATGTGGAGCTGCCGCTGCAGAATGTCCCCAGGCTGGTGGTAATTGCAGCCTGGTTGGCAGGCCCTCCGCAAGCAGGGCCGAGCCCCGGAGGATGGGTGATATAACGACTGTAGAAAGAAGGTAGTCCACACAGATGTTTAGTGCAACTGGTCTTTACTCACTGCTGGTTGGTGGTAGCTGGTTACCCGAGGCCGGCTAGTTTCACCTCCAGGTTTCCGTCGTCCCAGTGCCAGTTCAGTACTCTGGTACCTTCTTCCCCTGCACCTGATCTATGGTAAATGGGTCCCCGTGGGATAGAACAACTGGGGGTCCCCGTTTGGTGGTTTGTCCACTTCTGTCCGCCTGACGGTAGTGTGAACCCTGTGGGGTTGGAGTCTCTGGTACTGTCCCCGGTTCTCCCTTTGCTACTGAGTCTTCAGAATTTTAGGGGTCAGCGAGGTCCTTGATGGTCCCCTCGCTGTGCAGGTGTTAACAGGTCGGCGTGGAGCTCTTTCCCGTCCTAGGGTCCTCTACCCCTTCGGTGCGTAGTTCCGGGAGAACTCCACCGGCTCCACCAGAAACTACTGTCCTGGGTACCAGGTTACTGTTAACCAGAGACAGCTCGTCCCTTCAAGTCCACCTTCCCTCTCCTTGTCACACACTCTTTTATCTGAAATTGGAAAAACCTCGGGTGCACAGCCTATGGATCAATTAATGGGATGCTGCGTCCTGCATGAAAAAGCGAAGACCAACCAGGGAGAAAAAAAAAAAAATTTATCATCCTCCACAGCATCCTTTTTGGATTTGACCATTAGATTGGAAGATGGACACATCATCACGAATTTATATCGCAAGCCGACAGCCACAAACGGACTCTTGCGCTATGACAGTTTCCACCCTTTTCACACAAGAAGGGGAGTACCAGTGGGACAATTTTTACGGGTACGCCGCAACTGCTCCACGGATGAAGATTTTCAGAGCCAGGCCTGCGATCTGACTAAGCGGCTGAAACACAGGGGTTACCCCAGGGGAGTTATCTCCTCAGCCTTTCAAAGGGCCAAGCATGAGTCTCAACAAGATCTGCTCATCCGAAAAGGACCAGTGGCGGACCAACCGTTACGATTGATAACTGACTACAACAGCCACTGGCAACAGGTAAGAGGGATCTTGCGGGAACATTGGAAGATCATTAGATCTGACTGCCAGACCGCATCCTTTGTGAGTGATGTGCCCTTTGTCACAGCCAGGAGAGCGCCCAGACTCAGAGACCTATTGACGAGGAGCCATTTTAGGAGACGGACGACGAAATTGAACAGAGGCATTACACTACGGGGATCTTACCCATGCGGTGAGTGTAATGTGTGTCCCTTTATGCAACCCGTCAGAGATGTTTTTCAGAATCCCCTTGACGCTGTCCCACACAGACTAAATGGATATGTTAATTGTAAGACCTCTAATGTAATTTATGCGATTATCTGCCCTTGTCAGAAGGTCTATGTGGGACAAACATCCCAAGAACTGCGGAAAAGGGCACAGAAACACATGTCGACCATCAACTTGGCCAGGTCTGATCAGAAAAAGGGACGAACACTCACTTCGGTAGCTGCGCACTTCCTTCAATACCATCAGGGTTCTTGTCGTGGGCTACGTTTTGTAGGTCTCCAGAGGATAACTACGAATGGAAGAGGTGGGTCTCTCCTGAAACCTTTATTACAAATTGAGGCAAGATGGATTTTTAACCTGAAATCTCTCACACCATCGGGGCTCAATGAAGAGCTACTGTATACCGGTTTTCTTGGCTAATACGTAGTCTCGTATTTGATTCTTACCCTCTCCTCCATCTTTTTTGGTTATTCTCCGCAGTTACAACGCTAGGAATGGTTCTCTCCCTCTTGTTTCCTTTGGACTGGATTGAGTGTGTGTCCTGCACTTTGGTTTTCTGGCTATATCGGCGGATACAAACAGAGACAAGTGGTTGGTAACCTTGGCGTTCATCTGTGGCTTTAAAGCATTGGAACCTCATCCAAGTCATCTTACCTGAGAGGGGTTATACCACTGCATGATTCTCTCTACCTTGAAGGAAACGATATACGGACGGCACCTACATCCTGCCCAATTACTTGTGTACCTACATGGACACTATTGGATGAAGATGTCCCTGCTGGTCCCGTGGGGTTACAATCTATATGGGTCTTGGAACACTTTGGCCGGAACCTAAAACTCATTTCTTGCTTTTGCTAGGTCAAATGAGACCTTGTGCCACATACACCATTTTGGAGCAATATGGATAGCCTGTCACTTTTTTGAGGCCAATTGTACATAATTGTGTGTATACATATGTTTCATCCCATACCAGGATGGCTCATCAATCTGGTTGCCCTCCTGTGCTACTCAATATTTACTCTAAATCTCTCTATGCTCCCAATCGGATAGCATTTTGTTTGCATCTTGTTTGCATTTTGTATACAGATTATGTTCCTCTCATGGGTTCATTTCTTCTTTCTCTTTGTGGTCATATAACATCATACCCCCAATTCCTACTTATGATTGCACCCACTGAGTCGCCCCAATTTATAGTTAATCCGCCGAATTTTCAGTGGTGTGCACAACAGCCATATTTTTATAATGCCTGTTTTTTTTTTTTTTTTTTTTTTTTCCAACCTTGGGTGTACAGATATTGTACATGATACATCCGCTTTTGGTGGTACTAGTAGTTATTTTCAGCTCAGCGGGTGTTCTTTTGCTCTACATGCATGTATTTGTGACTAATAATCTTTGGGCACTTTGATACAGGATAAATCCACCTGGGTGGTACTAACTGTTTTGATGGTTTAAGAGGGATTCGAACTTTCATATTTGTGACACATGTTTTGAGCAGGAATTAACCTATAGCGGCCATCTTATGGGGATTCGCCACCTTTTGGTGGGCATATTATGTACATCTGTGCTTTACCCCTATTGGGTTAAAAATATTCTCTTTGTAATCTGGCATTCAACATAAATGTGTACATGCATATGTGTAGCATTTAGCTATGCCTCCTTATCGCCGTTTTATCTATCTTATAATATAGTTCTTGTTGACCTATTTATATATCCTGCGGATTTTATCTGCTACTTTACATGTCTTCAGATTTCTGTATGACACATCCTCCCTGGATGCTGTTTGGAACCAGATACTAATGGGAGATCTCTCCTCTGACCGGTGTTTTCACTTTAACATCTGACATCCAGCTTTGCTGGAGCGCCGGGTGCTCTGACATGCGTGGTGACCTTAGCATTCTCTGCATCCATGGTAACCTAAAGGAGGAACATCATTTCCGGTCACAGCGGAGCCGACATGGGATCCTTAAGTATTTATTTATCTGTTATTTTCTCCTGCGAAAACCGGCTTTCTATACATATGATATATAGCATGGATGACTATATGACTATATGATTATATGGCTAGATACATGGTACATATTTCTAGCTATAACGCTGGGTCCGGGTCTTAAAACCACCCCCTCTCCCACTTCCGGTTTCCATGTTTACAGCCGGCTGCCACGCTCAAATACGCACACCACTCATGGTATGTAATTAAGTTGTTACTTTACAATTAATTAAGACTGTGATCCTCTATAAATACCCGTTCTAATTGCAATCAGGGATACACTCTCCCCTGACGAAGCTGTTCACAGCGATACGCGTGGGGTCCCCCACATCCCTCCCTATTGTGGGTACCTCCTTGTTTCTGTAGCGCCCTTCACTGGTTGGGAGCTTGATGTAGCTTTTCACTTGGGCACCTGATTGTGAGCCATCTTTGGGATCTCTGGACAAGGGTTTTTATGATTTTCCTTTCTTTTTTGCATGATTCATGCCTGGTTATTGTAATTACTGTATGACTTGCATGCTCTTGTTCTGTCATATATTGATAGCTGCTATCCCATTGGACTCACTACCAGTATAGCTCACAGGTGTGGTCCCTATGTTATAGACTTAATGGTTAAGAGTTATTACATTTATGGATTGATCCAGTATATGTTTTTCTAGGGATCAGATTTATACATTGTTGCATATGTACACAGGGCGGTACCCCATATTTTACATCTTGGAGATGTGGGGGTTCTCTATTTATATGTATTTTAAGTGATTTTAATTGTATGTCTTATGTGTCACCTTGATTGTTTCAATAAAATTCTATATCAATCTTTACTATTTTGAGGATCCCTGTGATATATATATATATATATATATATATATATATATATATATATATATATATATATATATATATATATATATATATATATTTATTTTTGGGTCTGCACGTCTCCTACACTCTTTTATCTGTCCACAGTCCGCCCCTCCCACCTGGTCAACTAGTGGACTGGAGTGGCTCCACCTTTAGGTGACCATCCATTGGTCCCACCCTAGGTTAGCACCATTGTATGGGGGATTATTTGAGGAAAAACTGGGATTACCTGGGTTTTTGGTGTTACCGGCACTGGTATTCCGGGGCCTAAGGGGTAAGCCCTGCATTCTTGTGGGGAAGTAGAACCTTGCAGCACCCTGATGGTTTCAGGGGTGCTTCATATACCTGGTCACCCACTGATCTCTATGGGAGGAATGTCCTTTTTTTCTGGAGTGGTCAACATTTTTTAGTCAGTTGATTCATTTTAGATGCCATACAGCTATTGCACCTTGTTGCATTATGTAAAGAGAATACTGGAGGTATATTCCCCCAACACTTACATCTTGAATCTCAGTAATGAAACTAGAATGATATGTTTCCCTTTACATTTTTAATATTAGGTAAACCGAACACTTCAAATGTTAAAGTTACTCAACCGCAGACAACCTCACCGGACAGAAACGGTTCAGCGACCATCAACTGCTCATTCACAAGCCAGTCAGACACTGATCTTCTGCAGATAGGAGTTTTCTGGAGAGTGGGTCATCCATGGGGTGTTTACGCCTATCACCCCTTAATGGAGATGGTTAACTCCAGTTACAGAGGAAGGACGGAGCTGAGAGGACTGGCTGATCTCCGTATAAATGGGACTATCGATACCGATGACACAACCTATTACTGTTTTGTGATGTTAAAATCATGTGTCAAAAACAAAACTTACTCAACAATCCAGAACGGAAGTGGGACCAAACTCAAGGTCAAAGGTAAGTGTAAAGAGAACCGTCAAGAAGAAACATCATGCTAATATGTGTCATGTCCAACTAAGTAAATTTGCTGAATTTTCCCAGGAAACTTCAATCACTGTTAATCGAATTGACGCAACACAAAAGCACTTCAGGGCCTAGAGTTGCCCAGAAGACACGTCTGACATTAATCCTTTTCCTCATACACTAATATTCACTGCTGTGCGGTCACAAATTATCTGTTCAGTTAGTTTCTTATGTTTTTTTCTCCCAAACTCTGAGGCTAAACTATAAGGCGGGCTTTGCACGTTGCGACATCGCAAGCCAATGCTGCGATGTCGCACGCGATAGTCCCCGCCCCCGACGCAGGTACAATATCTTGTGATAGCTGGCGTAGCGAAAATTATCGCTACGCCAGCTTCACACGCACTTACCTGCCCTGCGACCGTCGCTCTGGCCGGCGACCCGCCTCCTCCCTAAGGGGGCAGGTCGTGCGGCGTCATAGCGACGTCACATGGCAGGCGGCCAATAGCGGTGGAGGGGCGGAGATGAGCAGGATGTAAACATCCCGCCCACCTCCTTCCATCTGCATTGTGGCCGGCAGCAGGTAGGAGATGTTCCTGCGGCTTCTCACACAGTGATGTGTGCTGCCGCAGGAACGAGGAACAACATCGTACCTGTCGCAGCAGCGGCATTATGGAAATGTCGGAGCCTGCACCGATGATATGATAACGACGCTTTTGCGCTCGTTCATCGTATCATCTAGGATTTACACACTATGACATCGCAAGTGACGCCGGATGTGCGTCACTTTGACCCCACCGACATCGCACCTGCGATGTCGTAGTGTGCAAAGCCGCCCTAAGGTATAGCGTTCTCTCTCTTTACCAAGATTTGCCACAAAATGGTTGCTGCATTCCCTGCTTCGGCTTTTATACAGACTATGATAGTCAATCTTAGTTATATCTACCTACGACATCATGTGTTATCTGCACGACAATGTACAGTACAAGGTCATATGATTTTTCTCTGGGTGATGCAATCTTCTGCAATGTGCAAATTGCAATTTTAATGATTCGTATGGAAATTGCAAATTATTTTAACTTCCTGAGTTCAGGGAGTTCCAAAAACTTGACTCAAATTCAATCTTTTTCATCTCTACCCAATTAGCTAAACCATACAGAATATTTTGGTGAAATTAACATTCACTCAATTGAACAAACATTCACCTACTTCTTTTGTTCCACTTAGTACTGTCTCCATCATGAAGAAACCTGCACCCTATGATATGAATCCTAAGTCTTTTGCATTTAGAGGAGAAATGTAGCCGGTTTTTTTTTCTATTAATAATTACCATGTTTCCCCAAAAATAAGATACTGTCTTATACTATTTTTTGCCCTGAAAAATGAGCTAGGGCTTATTTGCTTATTTTTGGGGTAGGGTTTATTTTGGAGAAAACGCAGTTGGGGGTAAGTTTACCCACCAAAAAAAGGCAGACAGTCCCCAGGAGAATCATACTTACCAGTGTTGGTATATGCAAAAGTTGAATGACTTCTTTGTTTGAAGGAGGACTTTGTGCTGATCTGGCAATAGATGGCGATGTTGTGCAGTTTCCTTACTCACTGTATTGTGGCATGTCTCTTGTTGTTTTTTTTTGTTTCACTTTCTCTTCCTGATGCAGTGCTGTATGACTGCACATTTTTATGTCATGTTCCAGAAGTAAAGAACTTGTTATCTCATGTAAGCTGCTCTTTGAACTTTCTTCTGCAACTGGTAAAATACAAGCTGTGCAACAATCAGACCCCGGAATTCTGTGTCATTCCCAAGTTTTCCTGCAATCCACAGTGGGCTCTTCCAGCGGGTCCTTGTGTGATCAACAGTTGTCCTCTCATACTAAATAATAAATAATTTTTTTTTTATTATAGTACAGTTGGAATAAATCTGTGAATTTTCACTTTTTATATGATGCATGCCAATTTCAGATCGTGCTGGCTCCTTTTTTTCTCTGTTTTGACCGTAGTTATGCTACAATTCTGGTGACTGACCATCACCATACCATGCACGCCTGATTTTGGTTTGCAATGTATTCCTCCTGTTGGTAGCTGTTCACATTCAGTTGCCTCACCCTTTCCACAGGCATTGCTAATTAAGCACCATACTTGGATCTGGTCCGCCTTTATCAATGGTTGCTCTCTAGCACTGGGAGGGTCAGTTCTGATATAGTCCTGGTATGTGTAGGGCTTGCTCCACATGCTGGGACCTGGGCTGGTCTCTATCCACAATTGCCTTTTTTGCAACATAGAATCGGTTAATTACAGGTTACAGGTATGTGTGCTCCATTATGGTTCTGCTTTTAACTTTATCTAGGAGTCCGCATGGCACATGAAATACAGAATATAGTGTAGGACCCCCCTATTGAGATTTGCCGTGACGTTGGCAGGGGTGGCTCAAAAAATTGATCAATTATTTGCTAAAAATCTCATTTTTTTTTTTTTCTTTATTATAGTACAGTTGGAATAAATCTGTGATTTTTCACTTTTTATATGATGCATGCCAATTTCAGATCGTGCTGGTTCCTTTTTGTCTCCTTTTTTTCCCCAATTAGCTAAACCATACAGAATATTTTGGTGAAATTAACATTCACTCAATTGAACAAACATTCACCTACTTCTTTTGTTCCACTTAGTACTGTCTCCATCATGAAGAAACCTGCACCCTATGATATGAATCCTAAGTCTTTTGCATTTAGAGGAGAAATGTAGCCGTTTTTTTTTTCTATTAATAATTACCATGTTTCCCCAAAACTAAGATACTGTCTTATACTATTTTTTGCCCTGAAAAATGAGCTAGGGCCTATTTGCTTATTTTTGGGGTAGGGTTTATTTTGGAGGAAACGCAGTTGGGGGTAAGTTTACCCACCAAAAAAAGGCAGACAGTCCCCAGGAGAATCATACTTACCAGTGTTGGTATATGCAAAAGTTGAATGACTTCTTTGTTTGAAGGAGGACTTTGTGCTGATCTGGCAATAGATGGCGATGTTGTGCAGTTTCCTTACTCACTGTATTGTGGAATGTCTCGTTGTTTTTTTTTGTTTCACTTTCTCTTCCTGATGCAGTGCTGTATGACTGCACATTTTTACATCATGTTCCAGAAGTAAAGAACTTGTTATCTCATGTAAGCTGCTCTTTGAACTTTCTTCTGCAACTGGTAAAATACAAGCTGTGCAACAATCAGACCCCGGAATTCTGTGTCATTCCCAAGTTTTCCTGCAATCCACAGTGGGCTCTTCCAGCGGGTCCTTGTGTGATCAACAGTTGTCCTCTCATACTTCCAGCTGACACTCACAGTCATCATATCACAGGAGCATCATATAGACAAACACACACACACACAGAAACATCCAGTGATACTGTACTGGTTCCGGCCAGCAGTGCTTTAGAATGCGAGAACCTGCAGTGGAACACATGGAGGACCTGTGGTGGAATGCATTATTGTGTTCCACTTCAGGTCTTTGGATGTCTTCTACCACAGGTCCTCGCACTCCACAGCATCCTGTTCGGGGTCTGATAAGTATGATTGCGGGGTCTGTCTTCTCTTTTTGGGGGTGTCTGCTTTCTGTAATGAAGTGTCCTGCAGTATTCTTTAACTTTTTTATCTGCATGGACACTTCATTAAGGCACTAGGGCTTATTTTCAGGGTAGGGCTTATATTTAATCCTTACCCTCAATAGGCCAAAAATTCCTGCAAGGCTTATTTCCAGGGAAATACGGTTTTGATTATATAATGAACTACTTTTAATACAAAAATAAATGTTTCTTTAACATTTATTTAAATATATACATTTTTTTTTTGCAGTCACTGGGGGAACCTGTCTGCCCCAGCTCTCATTCGCTGCTTGGCAGCTGCTATGGCAGCTTGGGTATCATCCCACGTTACTCTGGTGGAAGAGGCCCAGTCTGTAATTGCTGGGAATGAGGAGGACACGGGCATGGGTACTGGTACCTGGGGATGTTGCCCATTATTCAGCATGAAAGGGTAGCCCCGTAGCCTCGGAGATCGAGTTATTCAGGGCAAATTCAGCTCACGAAAGGAGCACAGACCAATCATCATGGTTGGCATACACGAAGTGCCGTAAATATGTCAAGAGGGACTGGTTTGTGCACTCTACTAACGCATTTGTCTCACGATGGTATGCGGATGAGATATTAAGCTCGATGGATAAGAGCTGACATAGATCCCTCCAAAATAGGGAGGCGAATTGCAGACCTGACGATTCTCTCCGGTAAGCCATGTAACCTAAAGACGTGTTTTATTAACAACCTAGTGAGAAGGCGGGAAGATTGAAGACGAGACAGAGGAACCAGGTGTACCATGCGGGAGAAGTGGTCAGTCACTACCCAGATGACTTTGTGAGTCCGTAATCTTGTAAGATCGACCACAAAATCCATCCCCATGATCTCCTATGGTCTATCTGCAACTGACAATGGATATAGCAGTCCAGTACACGTCTGACTAGATGGTCGGTTCCTGGCACAGGAAATGCAGGCCTGGTAATAGTCTTTCACATCTCTTGCTACACGTGGCCACCAGTACCATCTCTCGATGAGTTCCTGGGCATGCCGAACTCCGAAATTTCCACCTACCTTAGATGTATGTGACCATACAAAATGTTGTTTTGTCGCTCAGGAGGCACATACGTTTTGTCAGGTTGAACCTGGTTAAAGGTCACTGGTGCAACAGTGCAAATAGAGTCTGGTGGTAGGATGAATCGAGGCTCTTCCTCCTCATCCTCTATCACCAAACATGACCTCGAGAGAGCATCGGCTCTTACGTTTTTCTCTCCTGAAAGAAAATGAAGGGTAAACTTAAAACGGGAGAAAAAGAGAGACCACCGAGCATGTGTCGGCTTTAACCGCTGAGCGGTTTGTAAATATACCAGGTTTTTATGGTCTGTGAAGACCTGGAATGGATGTTTAGCCCCCTCTAGCAAATACCTCCACTCTGCAAATTCTAGTTTCATAGCTAGCAGCTCTCTATCCCCCATAGTGTAATTCCTCTCTACAGGAGAGAAGGTTTTGGAATAGAAGAAACATGGTCATTTCCTTCCATTACTATCCTTCTGATACAGGACAGCTCCTGCTCCTAC
Source organism: Anomaloglossus baeobatrachus (assembly GCF_048569485.1). Lineage (NCBI taxonomy): Eukaryota > Metazoa > Chordata > Amphibia > Anura > Aromobatidae > Anomaloglossus > Anomaloglossus baeobatrachus. The sequence goes on from NC_134356.1 coordinate 681,346,711, forward strand.
CGAAGAACCATCTACTATACTTCCAGCAAAAAGGGCTTCTCTATGATGGGTCGATGTAATATCGGGGGCCTTATAAAATGGGCTTTGATGTCACTAAACGCCTTTGTAGTCTCCGGTGACCAATCTTTTGGATTAGCACCCTTTTTCGTAAGCCGTACCAAGGTAGCCATGAGCGTAGAGAAGTGCAGTATAAATTGCCTATAATAGTTGACAAAATCAAGGAACCGCTGAATGGCCTTCAGGGACCTTGGTTCTGCCCAGCTCTTTACAGCCTCGGTTTTTGCTAGGTCCATGGCCAGACCTTTATATGACACTATATATCCCAGGAAGGGAAGGGATGGTTGCTCAAAGATGCACTTTTCGAGTTTAGCATAGAGGAAGTTAGCTCGCAGGTGGGTCAGGACTCGTGCCACGTCCCTGCGGTGTGTCTCCAGATCCGGGGAATAGATCAGAATGTCGTACAGCTAAGCGACAACGGATGTAAGCAGTAGATCTCGGAACACGTCATTCACAAAATCCTGGAACACTGCGAGGGCATTGCATAACCCGAAAGGCATGACGAGGTACTCGTAATGGCCATCACGGGTGTTACACCATTTTCCACTCGTCACCCTCTCGGATTCATACTAGATTATACGCCCCCCGCAGGTCCAGTTTTGTGAAGATGCGAGCTTCCCGTAGGCAGTCAAACAACTCAGAAATTACAGGTAGGGGGTATTTGTTTTTTACAGTGATGGCATTAAGACCCCAATAGACGATACATGGACTCAAATCCCCTTCCTTTTTCCAAACAAAGAAGAAACCTGCTCCTGCAGGTGACACAGACTTTCTAATAAAAACCTTCTCTAGACTCTCTGATATAAGCCGACATAGCTTCTGTCTCTGGGATGGAAAGAGGATACACTCTACCCCGAGGTGGTACCGTCCTAGGTATCAGATCTATGGCACAATCATATGGACGGTGAGGGGGTGGGGACTCAGATCCATTTTTGGAGAAGACATCCGCAAACTGATGGTATGGAGACGGCAAACCAGAGAGTAGAGAAGAGGTACTAGAAGCAACAGCTTCTACAGTAAGGGCATGACAACTCTCTTGACACCCACAACCCCAGGAGATAACTCTCCCTAAAACCCAATCAATATGTGGTAAATGGAGTCTAAGCCATGGTAATCCCAAAACAACAGCATCCACCCCTTCTGGTAGCACCAGGAAGGAAATAACCTCCTGGTTATTTTGGGGTGTACAAAATGTAAGGGGAACGGTTCTATGGGTGACCACTTCAGGCAATACCGACCCATTCACCACGCGTATATGAATAGGTTTGGGGAGTAGTAGTAGGGGTATGGCATGTTGGCAAGCAAAATGGGATGATAGGAAATTCCCATCTGCTCCTGAGTCCACACATGCCTCCACGCATATTTTAGAGGTGTCAAAGGAGAGGAAACCCTTAAGGGTCAATTTAGAGGTAGAACTGGATGCATCTAGTGACCCCCCCAAGGGTCACTAGATGGAAGCGTTTTCCCTGACGGAAAGTACACCTGTTGGCATAGTGCCCTAGTTGTCGGCAGACAAAACATATAGGTAGATGCGTCTGTCGATGACTCTTAGGACCAGTCTGAGCTATCTCCATAGGAGTGCTAGTAGACTCAGACTGCTGAGGGGTAATGGGAGTGGAGAACGAGGGAGCCAACCACCCTTTAGGGCGTGATTGGGCGACTTCCAGCTTTCGTTAAGAGTGCCTGACATCGATTCTGATGGCAATGGTGATAAGAGCCTCAAGGGTACTGGGAACTTCCCTTGTACAAAGAGCATCTTTAATAAACCCACCTAACCCTTTCCAGAATATGGGCACCACAACCCTTATGGGCCAATCTAATTCAGATGCCAGGGTTCTGAACTGAATGGCATACAAATTTGTACTCGAGGAAGCCCTGGTAAGCTCCAAGAGTTGTATAGCAGAATCGTGTGTAACCTGAGGACCCATGAATACGGTCTTTAATGCCTCGAGAAAAGAGTCTGCCATAGCCACTGCCTCATCATACCTCTCCCATAACAGAGTAGCCCATTCAAGAGCTCTTCCCTCTAAGAGAGATAGTATAAACCCTACTTTGGCCTTTTCGGTAGGGTAATCTTTTTCCAGCAGAACCAAATGGAGGAGACATTGGTTCACAAAGCCACGACAAGTTTTGCTCTCTCCTGTAAATTTATTTGGGAGAGACAACTTGGGTCGAGCTTGTGCAACCCTCACTGCGGAAGGAACCAATGCTGCTTCTCATGCAGCTACAGCTGCAATATCCACATTGGAAACCCCTTGTTCCACATTTTTAAGTCTGGTTTCCAACTGCTGGATGTACCGGTGCAATTGGTGAATTTCAGACATTCCAGACCTGTGGCGCACTCGTACTGTTATGGGGGGACCTCCTGGTATAGGAATAGATGAAGATATACTACTACCAGTGGTCAGGGTCCACCGTGCAGTGATGGCAGAACTGCAGCTGGTGGCACAAGGCCCTACTGAAACCCAACAGTAACCCGGTAATTAAGGTACTCTGTTACAGGTCACACAGAGGTACCAGCAGATGTAAAGAAACTCTGTCCCGTCACAGAGGACCTGTGTATGCAGTACCCGTGTTCTAAGCCACACGATACTGCAGTATGTATACTGAACTCTATTAAATAACAGAGTCAGAGAAGGAAATAATATTATAGTAAATAAACAGAACTCTGTTGACTCACAGAGTCTATATGGCGCATTGCACTTCTGTTCCTTCACGTAAGATAATATATATGTAGCATACACGGTATGTATAGGAGCGGACAAGCAGAACACTAGCCGTATCCTGCTAGCAGGGCTCAGGGTATAGGCAGTGGTGAGTGTACAGGGTACTGCTCCTATATCGGCTTGCTATATGGTACAGCCGGTTAGCCACTGGTCCCAAAGCTGCCCAAGCCCGATATCACTTGATCCTAGCTTTGCCAGCTACTGACCCTAACTCAGTCAATGGATATGACCGCAACGCCTCCCCCTAACAAGCCTCCTGAGCCTCAATCAGTCCGGCGGGACTTCGCCGCCTAACCCTATATAAGATGTGTACAGCAGTATGCACAAAGACGAGTGCGCACCTCTTTGTGGGCATCAGGGCTATTTATCACATCTGTACCACCCACAAGATGGAGGAACCATGTGTAGCTAGCCCCTTTGGCCAATGAGGGCCCTACACATCACTGATGATGTCATAGTGGCCAATAAGAACGTGCTACATCACTCATAACGTCACCGGCCAATAGGAATGCGCCACATCACCGATGATATCATGGCGGGCAATGGGGATGTGCCACATCACTGATGAGGTCACAGTGACCAATGGGAACGTGCCACATCACCGATATGCTCAGATAGTGACAAAAGACCCATAGGAATCCCGCACATGCTCAATAGGTTCTTTCTGACACAGTGTCAGAATGCCAAAAAGTCCTGGTCAGCATCCGTGGCTCAGAAGACTGGACCGAGCGACTTCGGGTATTGGGAGGATCTGCTTCAGAAGGCAAATGAGGAGCCCTCGTACCCCGTTTTGTGACAATTTGTTTGCAGATTATGGTGGAAAATAAGTATTTGGTCAATAACAAAGGTTCCTCTCTATATTTTGTTATATATCCTTTGTTGGTAATGACAGAGGTCAAACGTTGTTTGTAAGTCTTCGCAAGGTTGGCACACACTGTTGGTGGTATGTTGGCCCATTCCTCCATGCAGATCTCCTCTAGAGAAGTGATGTTTTGGGCCTGTCACTGGGGAACACGGACTTTCAATTCCCTCTAAAGGTTTTCTATGGGGTTGACATCTGGAGACTGGATAGGCCACTCCAGGACCTTCATGTGGTTTTTACGAAGCTACTCCGTCGTTGGCCTGGTGGTGTGCTTGGGATCATTATCATGCTGAAAGACCCAGCCACGTTTCATCTTCAATGCCCTTGCTGATGGAAGGAGGTTTACACTCAAAATCGCACGATACATGGCCCCATCCATTCTTTCATGTACACGGATCAGTTGTCCTAGTCCCTTTGCAGAGAAACAGCCCCAAAGCATGATGTTGCCACACCCATGCTTCACAGTAGGTATAGTGTTCATTGGATGCAACTCAGCATTCTTTCTACTCCAAACACGACGAGTTGTGTTTCTACCAAACAGTTACACTTTGGGTTAATCAAATTACATTCTCCCAACACTTTTCTGGATAATCCAAATGCTCTCTAGCAAACTTCAGAGGGGCTTGGACACGTACTGGCTTAAGCAGGGGAACACAGCTGGCACTGCAGGATCTGAGTACCTGGCGGCGTAGTGTGTTACTGATAGTAGCCTTTGTTATGGTGGTCCCAGCTCTATGCAGGTCATTCACTAGGTCCCCCGTGTAGTTCTGGGATTTTTGCTCACCGTTCTGCATTTAGACCCCACAGGGTGAACTCTTGCGTGGAGCCCCAGATCGAGGGAGATTATCAGTGGTCTTATATGTCTTCCATTTTCTTAATATTGCTCCCACAGTTTATTTCATCACACCTAGCTGCTTGCCTATTGCAAATTCAGTCTTCCCAGCCTGGTGCAGAGCTATAATTTTGTTTCTGGTGTCCTCTGACAGCTCTTTGGTCTTCACCATAGTGGAGTTTGGAGTGTGACTGTTTGAGGTTGTGGACAGGTGTCTTTTATACTGATAACAAGTTCAAACAGGGGCCATTAGTACAGGTAATGAGTGGAGGACAGAGGAGCCTCTTAAAGAAGAAGTTACAGGTCTGTGAGAGCCAGAAATCTTGCATGTTATTAGGTGACTAAATACTTATTTTCCAACATAATTTGCAAACAAAGTCTTGCCAAATCAGACGCAGTGATTTTCTGGATTTGTTTTCTCATTTTGTCTCTCATAGTTGTGGTCACCCATGATGTTAATTACAGGCCTCTTTCATGTTTTTAAGTGGGAGAACTTGCACAATTGGTGGCTGACAAAATAAGTTTTTCCCCACTGTATATCAGCATAAAATCTTATTCAGATATCTATAATGCAAAATTTATTGTTACATAGAAAAGCTAAGTTAATCCCATTATGTGTCATACACTTTGCTGAGCTCTGCATCTAATTCCTTCATATATCATGCAGTTCACTGGACCCTCTATCTATTGCGTCAACCGAAAAAGGATCACATCACCACTTTTGAGGCTGGGTTGATTTCCCCATAATGCTTTAAGGCTAATCACATCAAATGGTATACATAGCCAATCAGTAGGGACTATAATTGTCTGTATAAAAGCAAAGGCAAGGAACGCAGCATCCAATTAGTTGGGAATTTCTATAATGAAATCATACAACAACTCACAGCTTAGCAATAGAGAGACAGAGAGGAAGACAAAGCACTGAAGAAACTGTACATAAACAGTCATATGAAAACTTTTGGGCACCCCTATTAATGTTAACCTTTTTTCTTTATAACAATTTGGGTTTTTGCTATTTCAGTTTCATATATCTAATAACTGATGGACTGAGTAATATTTCTGGATTGAAATGAGGTTTATTGTACTAACAGAAAATGTGCAATCTGCATTTAAACAAAATTTGACCGGTGCAAAAGTATGGGCACCCTTATCAATTTCTTGATTTGAACCCTCCTAACTACTTTTACCTGACTTACTAAAGCACTAAATTGGTTTTGTAACTTCATTGAGCTTTGAACTTCATAGGCAGGTGTATCCAATCATGAGAAAAGGTATTTAAGGTGGCCACTTGCAAGTTGTTCTCCTATTTGAATCTCCTATGAAGAGCGGCATCATGGGCTCCTCAAAACAACTCTCAAATGATCTGAAAACAAAGATTATTCAACATAGTTGTTCATAGGAAGGATAGAAAAAGTTGTCTCAGAGATTTAACCTGTCAGTTTCCACTGTGATGAACATAGTAAGGAAATGGAAGAACACAGGTACAGTTCTTGTTAGGCCCAGAAGTGGCAGGCCAAGAAAAATATCAAAAAGGCAGAGAAGAAGAATGGTGAGAACAGTCAAGGACAATCCACAGACCACCTCCAAAGACCTGCAGCTTCATCTTGCTGCAGATGGTGTCAATGTGCATCGGTCAACAATACTGCGCACGATGCACAAGGAGATGCTGTATGTGAGAATGATGCGAAAATAGCCGTTTCTGCAAGCACGCCACAAACAGAGTCGCCTGAGGTATGCAAAAGCACATTTGGACAAGGCAGTTACATTTTGGAAGAAGGTCCTGTGGACTGATGAAACAAAGATTGAGTTGTTTGGTCATACAAAAAGGTGTTATGCATGGAGGCAAAAAAACACGGCATTCCAAGAAAAGCACTTGCTACCCACAGTAAAATTTGGTGGAGGTTCCATCATGCTTTGGGGCTGTGTGGCCAATGCCGGCACCGGGAATCTTGTTAAAGTTGAGGGTCGCATGGATTCAACTCAGTGTCAGCAGTAGAGATGAGCGAACCGGTCCCGGTTCGGCTCGAGGTCGGTTCGCCGAACGGAGGTCCCGTTCGAGTTCGGCTCGTCGAACGTTCGACGAACCGAACTTGAGCCAATAGGAAACAATGGCAGGCAATCACAAACACAGTAAAACACCTAGAAAACACCCTCAAAGGTGTCCAAAAGGTGACAAACAACTCAAACACATGGGAAAGTGACAAGGACATATACTCATGCGAAAACAAAACAGCTGGACAAGGAAAAAGAGGAGGACACACAGATATAGGCATGGCACGCCATTCTAAAATCATGTAAAACACCGCAAGGTGACTCCAAGCGTAGTCTCCCTTTTTTTCCAAAAATTGGGCCCCACACACACCCACCCATTCAGTGGCAGCAGTTGGGCCCCAGTTGTACAATTCACAGCTAGATTTGCATCAAGCACATTCAAAAATACGCCATTCTTATCCGTCCCCAGGATGACACCGGGGTAGGTAGCAAAGTCTTTCCTGATCCCAGCTCTGTTCATCTTGGCTTCTTTTAAAAACACAGCAAGCAAGGGTTACTCCAAGCGGAGCCTCCCTTTTTTCCAAAAATTGGGCCACACAGACACCCACCCCATCAGTTGCAGCACTTGGGCCCTAGTTGCAAACAGGATGTTTTGATTTGCATCAAGCACATTCAAAAATACGCCATTCTTATCCGTCCCCAGGATGACACCGGGGTAGGTAGCAAAGTCTTTCCTGATCCCAGCTCTGTTCATCTTGGCTTCTTTTAAAAACACAGCAAGCAAGGGTTACTCCAAGCGGAGCCTCCCTTTTTTCCAAAAATTGGGCCACACAGACACCCACCCCATCAGTGGCAGCACTTGGGCCCTAGTTGCAAACAGGATGTTTTGATTTGCATCAAGCACATTCCAAATCCACAAGCATTTACTCTCCCCAGGATGACACCGGGGTAGTAAATTCCTTCTGGATCCATGACTTGTTCATTTTGATGAACGTCAGTCTGTCCACATTGTCACTGGACAGACGCGTGCGCTTATCTGTCAGCACACACCCAGCAGCACTGAAGACACGTTCAGAGACAACACTGGCAGCTGGACACGACAAAATCTCCAAGGCGTAAGTTGCGAGCTCTGGCCATTTTTCTAGGTTTGAAGCCGAAAAGGAGCAAGGCTCCAGTTGCACAGTCATGGCATCGATGTTCATTTGGAGATACTCCTGTATCATCCTCTCCAGCCGTTGACTATGTGTCAGACTTGTTGTCTCTGGTGGCCTTGCAAAAGAGGGTCTAAAAAAATTATGAAAAGATTCCATAAAATTGCTGTTACCGGCACCAGATACGGTCATACTGGTACGGGTAGACTGTTGAAGATGACGAGACCGTCTCATGTTTGTCAAGTTACAACTGGGAGATTCACTCCCTGCACCTGCACGGTTGTTTGGTGGAAAAGCCGAGCTAAGATCGAGTAACAGCTTCTGCTGATACTCCTGCATACGTGCGTCCCTTTCTATGGCTGGAATTATGTCACAAAATTTGGACTTGTACCGGGGATCTAATAGTGTGGCAATCCAGTAGTCATCATCACTTCTAATTTTGACAATACGACTGTCATGTTGGAGGTAGTGCAACAAAAAGGCACTCATGTGTCTTGCGCAGCCATGCGGACCAAGTCCACGCTGTGTTTGTGGCATAGAGGTGCTACCCGTTCTTTCTTCCTCTGACATCTCCCCCCAACCTCTTTCAACTGAAATTTGACCAAGGTCTCCCTCATCCGCTGAGTCTTCCATGTCCATGGACAGTTCGTCCTCCATTTCTTCATGTTCTCCTGCACCTTGCTCAACATTTCGCCTGCTACTATGCGCCCTTGTCGATCTCTGTCCCCCATGGTCCCATGCCTGCTGCGTTGGTGATGATGAACGTCTGAACCTTGGTGATGTTGTTGTCCCTTGCGCATATGAATCCTCCTGTAGTTCCTCCCCTTCATGTTGTCCCACCCCCTGACTCCGAATAGTGTTTAGCGTGTGCTCCAGCATGTAAATGACTGGAATCGTCATGCTGATAATGGCATTGTCAGCGCTAAACATATTCGTCGCCATGTCGAAACTGTGCAGAAGGGTGCATAGGTCCTTGATCTGAGACCACTCCATCAGGGTGATCTGCCCCACCTCTGCATCTCGTTGGCCCAGGCTATACGTCATGACGTATTGCACCAGGGCTCTGCGGTGCTGCCACAGTCGCTGTAACATGTGGAGAGTTGAATTCCAGCGTGTCGCCACATCGCATTTCAGGCGATGAACCGGCAGGCCGAAAGACTTCTGGAGCGATGCAAGTCGCTCTGCTGCGGCGCTTGAACGGCGGAAGTGAGCTGACAGTTTTCGTGCCCTGTTCAGAAGGCCATCTAGGCCGGGATAGTGTGTTAAAAATTGCTGGACGACAAGGTTCAACACGTGAGCCATACAAGGTACGTGTGACACCTTGCCCAGGCGAAGTGCCGCACCCAGGTTTGCAGCATTGTCGCACACGGCCTTACCAGGCTGCAGGTTGAGTGGAGACAACCATTTATTAAACTCTGACCGCAGAGCTGACCACAACTCCTCAGCTGTGTGACTCTTATTCCCAAGACATGTCAAGCTAAAGACCGCCTGATGCCGTTGCGCTCTGCTGCCAGCATAGTAATGAGGGGTGCGTGATTCCTTCTGCACAGTGAGAACGCTGGTGGCCTGACCAGGCAGGCTTGGGGCGGAGGTGGAGGACCCAGATGAGGTGGAGGATGCAGAAGCTGTGGCGGAACTTGGACAGACAGAGGATTGACACACAAGTCGTGGGGACGGCAAGACTTGTGCAGCAGACCCTTCACCATCTATCACCATAGTTACCCAGTGCTCAGTCAGCGACATGTAACGTCCCTGTCCATGCTTACTGGTCCAAGTATCGGTGGTGAAATGCACCCGTTCACACACAGAGTTTCTCAAGGAAGCGGTGATGTTGTGTGCGACATGCTGGTGTAGCGCGGGCACACCTTTCTTAGAGAAGTAGTGGCGACTAGGCATCTGGTACTGGGGCACAGCGACAGACATAAGGTCTCTAAAATTCTGTGTGTCCACTAGGCGGAAAGGCAGCATTTCGGTAGCCAACAGCTTACAGAGGGATAGAGTCAACCTCTTAGCTTTGTCATGGGTCGGAGGAAGTGGCCTTTTATTTGACCACATCTGAGGGACAGAGATCTGGCTGCTGTGTGTAGACGGTGTTGAGTAGGGTGTCCCTGGAAAAATGCAGGTTTGTGAGGAAAGTGCAGGCGGAGACATGATGTTGCCTTCATCCAACGTTGGTGCTATCGATGTCTGAGAGAGCTGTACACACTCACTTGTTTCCCCTTCCAAACCAACTGACGACCTTACAAGCAAACTGCCTGTTGCGGTTACAGTGGTGGAAGTTTTGCGTGGAAAAACAGGTGTGACAGCTGTCCCCACAGTCCTAGAAGATGAAGAGCGCGCGGATGCACTGGAAGGGGCGGGCGGTGGATGGTTCGCTCCGCTAGGCCGCATTGCAGCACGGTGAGCTTCCCACCGGGACCTATGATATTTATTTATGTGACGATTCATGGAAGAAGTTGTCAAACTGCTGAGGTTTTGACCTCTACTAAGAGAATCATGACAAATGTTACATATCACATGATTTGGGCGATCTTTTTCTATGTCAAAAAAGGACCAGGCTAGGCAAAGCTTAGAGGCCATGCGACCTGTTGATCCACCCCGAATAATGCTCATAGGCAGAGTGGTGGCTGAGGATGCAGTTGTAGACTTGCTACCAGTGCTCCGACTCTGTCCAGGAAGGCGCAAGGTAACTTCGTCGTCGGTTGCATCCTCCTCCACCGCCTCTGTTGACCTCCTCGAGTGCCTGACTGGGGGTTGACAGTAGGTGGGATCTAGAACGTCATCATCAATTGTTGTGTTTGCACTCCCCTCCCCCTCAGACCGAGCCTCTTCTTGCCCTGACCGAATATTTAAGTTGTCATCCCAATTTGGTATCTGCGTCTCATCTTCATCAGTATGTTCCTCATTGTCTATAACCACAGGTGTTACAGTTTGTGACAAAGGGTCAACATTATGCTCAGAAACTTGGTCCTCACGGCCTGAATCAGAGTCACAAAGGTTCTGGGCATCACTGCAGACCATTTCCTGTTCTGTACTCACTGTAGCTTGGGAGCAGACCTCTGATTCCCAGGCTATAGTGTGACTGAACAGCTCTGCAGACTCAGCCATCTCAGTTCCACCATACTGTGCAGGGCTGATGGAGACTTCAGAGCTGGGAGAAATCAAGTGTGATTGGGATGACAACTCAGAGGACTGGTGTTTTTTGGATGCGGTACTTGAAGTGGCTGAGAGGGCACTTGTTGGACAACTTGAGATCCATTCAAGCATTTTCCTTTTTTGCCCATCATCTACCTTTCTTCCTGTTGTTCGTGTCCGTAAAAAAGGGAGCACATCGGATTGTCCACGGTAAGTAGTAGACATCTTACTTTTGCTGGTAGATGGTCTATCTTCAGCAGATGATAATGGAGCTTTGCCACCTTCCCCACGGACAAAACCTTTTTTGCCTTTTCCACCACGCCTCTTCCCCTTTCCACCAGCATCTGTCATTTTGCCACTCATGTTGATTGCGACAAGATTGTGGACTGAAAATGTGGTAGTAAAAATTGAGAGGTGGTGAAGATTGCAGTGGTGGTCTAGCTTTATTAACAGCAGAATAATAAAGAATAAATATCCCTGACAATGCAACTTAGTTATAATAAGTTGGAGTGTGCAACGCAGGCAGATGCGCTCTGCAAATGTCTTGGCACTAGTGGGACTATAGCAAAGTCCAATAGCCACGTATAGGATGCCACTAGGTACACTGAGTGTTTGCTAGTATAATGGCTTAGTTATAATGAGTTGGAGTGTGCAACGCAGGCAGATGCGCTCTGCAAATGTCTTGGCACTAGTGGGACTATAGCAAAGTCCAATAGCCACGTATAGGATGCCACTAGGTACACTGAGTGTTTGCTAGTATAATGGCTTAGTTATAATTAGTTGGAGTGTGCAACGCAGGCAGATGCGCTCTGCAAATGTCTTGGCACTAGTGGGACTATAGCAAAGTCCAATAGCCACGTATAGGATGCCACTAGGTACACTGAGTGTTTGCTAGTATAATGGCTTAGTTATAATGAGTTGGAGTGTGCAATGCAGGCAGACGTGCTCTGCAAATGTCTTTGCACTAGTGGGACTATAGCAAAGTCCAATAGCCACAGATAGGATGCCACTAGGTACACTGAGTGTTTGCTAGTATAATGGCTTAGTTATGAGTTGGAGTGTGCAGAGGACAGGAGGGTACAGTGGCAGGATTGTGGTGCTCTGGGTAGAGGAATGGAAGCCTGCCTTTCTATTCCCTCCTAATGGTGAAATGCAGGGAGGAAATCCCTGACCTTGGCTACACAGACGCTGGCGCTGTTTTCAGGACCTGTCACCTTAACTCTGACCCTGCCGGTTTGAGCCCTTAAAAGGACTGCTATAAAGTGCTCTCCCTAAGCTGTCTAACGCTGTGTATGCAGCGCATACAGCTGTATCGGCGATAGGACTCAGGAGGACGGAGCTGCGACAGTGATGTCTGACACCAAAGACGCAGAAGGCAGATAATGGCGTCCTGGAAGAAAATGTCCGGTTTTATAATGCAGGGACATGTGACATGGACATCCTATCACACATGCCGTTGCTTCTCTGGCTCAAAGTCCACTTAGCTGTGTGTGTGTCTGGGATTGGCTGACATGCTGGCCCGCCCCACAAGACGCGCGCGCTTAGGGAAGTAAGACAAGAAAAAAAAAAAATGGCGATCGCCATTATACAAACAGCAGTGATCTGAAGGCGCTGTTCACGCACACTATACACTGAAATGTCATAATAGTGTGATTCACAGAGTGACTTACACTATTACAGCAGAAACCAAGCTAGGATTTAGCTGTTTTTTTGCTGCTAGAACCGTTCTCGAACGTTTCTAGAACTATCGAGCTTTTGCAAAAAGCTCGAGTTCTAGTTCGATCTAGAACATGCCCCAAAATCACTCAAGCCTAGAACTGTAGAACCACGAACCACGAACCGCGCTCAACTCTAGTCAGCAGATTCTTGACAATAATGTGCAAGAATCAGTGACGAAGTTGAAGTTACGCAGGGGATGGATAATTCAGCAAGACAATGATCCAAAACACCGCTCCAAATCTACTCAGGCATTCATGCAGAGGAGCAATTACAATGTTCTGGAATGGCCATCCCAGTCCCCAGACCTGAATATCATTGAAAATCTGTGGGATGATGTGAAGCGGCTGTCCATGCTCGGCGACCATCAAACTTACCTGAACTGGAATTGTTTTGTAAACAGGAATGGTCAAATCTACCTTTATCCAGGATCCAGGAACTCATTAAAAGCTACAGGAAGCAACAAGAGGCTGTGATTTTTGCAAAAGGAGGATCTACAAAATATTAATGTCACTTTTATGTTGAGGTGCTCATACTTTTGCACCGGTCAAATTTTGTTTAAATGCAGATTGCACATTTTCTGTTAGTACAATAAACCTCATTTCAATCCAGAAATATTACTCAGTCCATCAGTTATTAGATATATGAAACTGAAATAGCAAAAACCCAAATTGTTATAAAGAAAAAAGGTTAACATTAATAGGGGTGCCCAAACTTTTTCATATGACTGTAGTATATGACAGCACAGCAATGAAGAGCAATTGTTATGGGAGGTAAAATGAATAGTGGCATCTATCGATTGGAGACTATTGAGCATTATCTATTTAATGCAAATCAATGTGCCATTATTGAATTTCTTGGAAAAATTCAATGATTTACTCGTCTTTATGCAATAACACTTTTATATACTGTATTTATATAGTAATCATAAACTGGATATATTCAACAATTGACAAACTCTATAATAAAGACATCTCTGAGTGAAATCAGCTTCCGAGCTCAAACACTTTGGGAAGACGTTAGTTTGATATTTTCTATTTTTTTGCAGAAAACTAGCCAAGTAATGAAGCATATGAGGGGCCAGGGCCAAAACTATCATGAGACTCCAAAGTCTAGGTGGCACCAATAACTCTTTTTGGCCCACATGAGAGGAGTAATACTATAAAAGACCACTGATAGTTGGAGGCTCAATTTGAGGTTTTGAATTGAGGCCCACAAAGTTTAAATTATATGGGGGCGTATTGTTGGGACATGTTTGTATTCAGCATTCTGGTTTCTTTTGTAGTTTCAGAAAACATACTCCTGGATATACAGTATATGGCTTTACCTCCTCCCGTGTCATTACCACTGCTCCCTATATCTGTTATTGTCAACTACAGCACTTAGACATTGGCCACTACTTTATATATTTTGCTCACCTACTGTGATCAATAGGTTAAGTACATCTTGAAATACCTTCTTTAATCAATTTTGGCACAGAGCAGTGGTATATATGTAGCTCAGTGCCAATCATATTACCCCAGCTGCTGTGGCCACTGGTATCCGGTGATGTCACATCAACTTCTGGGCTGTAGAAGCTGATGCAAGATCACTGTATCATGCAGCCACTTGCCCTGATTGGCTGTGCTATGGGCGGTGTTTCACCATCCACAAGACAGACTAAGAATTTAGCGTGCAGTACAAGGGTCCGCCAAGCAAAGTACCTGTTTCAGCTGAATATGCATCTGAAGGTGAACATCCAACGTAAATGCATTGCAGCAAAGAGAGCTGTCTGGTCCCTGTACTGCAAATTGTGGTGGCATTGGGTCAAAGAAGGCAAAAGATGACTCTGGTGAGATAACATGTGCCTGCTGTTTATAGAGATGAATATTCACTACTCTCTATGCCCATAATCCTGCCCACCTCTCTGCATTGCAAGAGGTGCCAAGAGGTAAGAGAGATTCTGGGTGTTAGGAACAGTGAATATTCATTAACTTAACTGCTGTGATAAAAGATGGCTGGGTCATCACGTGTCCCTGCTGTTTAAGCAAATTAATATTCACTACTCCCTACGCCCATAATCCCAGGCATTGGGATCATTGAAGATACCAGCAGCTGACGTCAGTGTAGATGGGTTTACATGACAGTGCTTGCACTGTGTCACAAGATGCAGCAGGTTGAAGATAGAGGAAGGAGAGGAGGGAGGGGTTTGGGTGGAATTTTAAGTGGGTGTGGTAGATGCTAGCTTACAGGCCAATGCAATACATGATGGAACTTGTAGCAATAGAGCACAGGAAGACAGGAGAGAGGAAGTTGTTGATTAACCATATGAGAGCTGTAACCAGCAATGAGGATGTGCTGCTAGAGCATGATAAATGGTAATATTGCTAAAATAAGATAAGGGATATATTGATAGGCACGTAATAGCAAGTTGCATGAAAAAAATCAGTTATGGTACTGGACAACCTCTTTAAGTCATGTCAAAGGCACTGCAGCCAATAACATAGCTCAGCGGCTCTGCATGAGTAGACGGTAGAAATAATTGATTGGCTGCAGTACTATCAATGTGACATCAGTGCTGAAGACAATAATAGACAATGGGAGCAGCAGCATAGTCTGGTCCTAAAGAGAGGCAATAAAAGGTTATTTTTTATTTTTAAAGCACCATTACAGCATTTTTTTTTTTCAATGCTGGCATGGCGCTTTAAATTTATACCCCGTGCCCCCTGTCATATACTCACCTTCCAGCGTCTTAACATTTCATGCCGCTCCAGTCCCATGGCGCCATCTTGTGATATTAACTTCTGACTGGCCAGAAGTCAAAAGTGATGTCACAAGCTCCCAATGCATCTCCATGAGAGCAAGAATGAGGCCAGAACAAAGCTAGAATGAGGCTCTCATAGAAATGCATTGATTTGAGTCTTCCGGTGCACTTTATGAAACACCGGAGCTGCCGGAAGGTCACAAATCTCCAGAGAAGGAGCAGCGGTGACAGCAAGTGAACCCAACAGAAGAGGCTTTAATACAAACTGTGGCTAGTAGACAAGGGTTTTCTTATGTCAGAAAACCGCTTTAAGGCTACATGTGCACGCTGCTTTTTTTGCTGCTTTTTTGGCTGCAGTTTTGTTGTCAGAACTTTCTAACATTTGACTTCCCAGCAAAGTCTATGAGAAGTCAGATTTGCTATGCGCACATTGCAGTTTATTTGTCAGCGTTTTATTTGTCAATAGTTTGTGACTAAAAAAATGCAGCATGTTCATTCTTCCTGCATTTTTATCAACATTTTTAACAAAATGCACCGAAAACACAGCAAAAATGCACCTACAATTACAAGCATTTTTTTGTGACATTTCCAGGCTCTCTCTGACAAGGCGCAGTTTTGGCTGCAGTTTTGGCTGCAGTTTGTGAACACAGAAAGATGCAGCGTGCGCATGTAGCCTAAAGGCCCCGTCACACGCAACGACGGATCTAACGATATATCGCCGGGGTCACGGATTCAGTGACGCACATCCAGCATGGTTAGCGACTTCGTTGCGTGTGACAGCAAGGAACGACCGTTAACGATGGAAAATACTCACCAAATCGTCCATCGTTGACACGTCGTTCCTTTTTAAAATATCGTTGATTGTAGAGGACGCAGGTTGTTCGTCGTTCCTAAGGCAGCACACATTGCTACGTGTGACACCCCGGGAACGACGACCTGCAGCTTACCTACGGCCACCGGGAATGCGGAAGGAAGGAGGTAGGCGGGATGTTGCGGCCGCTCATCTCCGCCCCTCCTCTTCTATTGGGTGGCTGCTGTGTGACATCACAGTGACACCGAACGTCCCACCCCCTTCAGGAAGAAGATGTTCGCTGCCCACAGCGACGTCGTTAGGGAGGTAAGTCCGTGTGACGGGGGTTAACGACATTGTGCGCCACGGGCAACTAATTGCCCATGACACACAAACGACGGGGGCGGATGCGATCGCTCGTGCGATCGCACGATATATGGTACCGTGTAATGCTTCCTTAATTCTCTCAGATTTGGTTTGTTGCAGTCTCAGAATGCCCTGTAATATCTAACCATATTACGTTAATTAAATAATGGCAAGGAAAATGGGTATATGGGGAGTTTCCTCAGCACCCTTGATTCAGAGATGGGAAAATTGTATTTTAATTAAACTATAGCATTGTATTGAGAATTACTTTATTAGTTTATACATTTATTATCTGTTAGAGTGGCAGAGCGTGCCAAGTGCTATATGGCTATACACAATGAATGAATTAGAGCACCTGCATGCACACCGAGAGACCGAGAGATCACTGCAAGTTCCACTAGACGACCCCTAGCAATGAATCAGTGATCCTCTGTCTCATGGATCAGGAAAAACTTATGTTAACATGATTGTATAATAATCTGAGCTATTGATCTATTTTAGATGCAGGTTCTCACGATCAGCCTGATGGAAGCACAGGGCTGTATATCATGGTGGCTGTTGTGCCTCTTGTTATTATTTTATGTGCTGTAATTATCATCTTCATCTTAAAGAAAAGAGGTAAGTCACTCCTTCAAAACACTAATACAGATAAAGAGTTTTCAGTCTCCTTCAGGGTGATACAGATAGGAGGAGCTATGAGTCTCCTCCCCCTGCAGGGTGATACAGATAGGAGCTATGAGTCTCCTCCCCCTGCAGGGTGATACAGATAGGAGCTATGAGTCTCCTCCCCCTGGAGGGTGAGACAGATAGGAGAAGCTATGAGTCTCCTCCCCCTGCAGAGTGATACAGATAGGAGGAGCTATGAGTCTCCTCCCCCTGCAGAGTGATACAGATAGGAGGAGCTATGAGTCTCCTTCCCCTGCAGGGTGATACAGATAGGAGGAGCTATGAGTCTCCTTCCCCTGCAGGGTGATACAGATAGGAGGAGCTATGAGTCTCCTTCCCCTGCAGGGTGATACAGATAGGAGGAGCTATGAGTCTCCTTCCCCTGCAGGGTGATACAGATAGGAGGAGCTATGAGTCTCCTCCACCTGCAGGGTGATACAGATAGGAGGAGCTATGCGTCTCCTCCACCTGCAGGGGGATACAGATAGGAGGAGCTATGAGTCTCCTCCCACTGCAGGGTGATACAGATAGGATGAGCTATGCGTCTCCTCCACCTGCAGGGTGATACAGATAGGAGGAGCTATGAGTCTCCTTCCCCTGCAGGGTGATACAGATAGGAGGAGCTATGAGTCTCCTTCCCCTGCAGGGTGATACAGATAGGAGGAGCTATGAGTCACCTCCCCTTGCAGGGTGATAGAGGTAGGATGAGCTATGCGTCTCCTCCACCTGCAGGGTGATACAGATAGGAGGAGCTGTGAGTCTCCTCCCCCTGCAGGGTGATACAGATAGGAGGAGCTATGAGTCTCCTCCCCCTGCAGGGTGATACAGATAGGAGGAGCTATAAGTCTCCTCCCCCTGCAGGGAGATACATATAGGAGGAGCTATGAGTCTCCTCCCTCTGCAGGGTGATACAGATAGGAGGAGCTATGAGTCTCCTCCCTCTGCAGGGTGATACACATAGAAGGAGCTATGAGTCTCCTCCCCCTGCAGGTTGATACTGATAGGAGGCGCTATGAGTCTTCTCCCCTGCAGGATGATACAGATAGGATGAACTATGAGTCTCCTCCCCCTGCAGGGTGATACAGATAGGAGGAGCTATGAGTCTCCCACCAAAGAGTGATACAGATAGCAGGAGCTATGAGTCTCCTCCCTCTGCAGGGGGATACAGATAGGAGGAGCTATGAGTCTCCTCCCCCTGCAGGGTGATAAAGAGAGGATGAGCTATGAGTCTCCTCCTCCTGCAGGATGATACAGATAGCAAGAGCTATGAGTCTCCTCCCCCTGCAGGGTGATACAGATAGGAGGAGCTATGAGTCTCCTCCCCCTGCAGGGTGATACAGATAGGAGGAGATATGAGTCTCCTCCCCTGCAGGGTGATATAGAAATAAAAAGCTATTAGTTTCCCACCTATATATGGTAATACAGATAGGAGGAGCGATGTTTTATGCATGATAATGTTAGTAATATTCAGTATTAATCACTCTACAATTCTTCTTCTAGGTGTTATTTGCCAGAAGTCTAGTAGAAGGTATGTTTTTACTTTAAGGATGTATTACATTTTCTATTTTATACTATATCGTCCTTGTGTACACACTACACAATGATGAGCCACTTTTATAGTGCAATAAGTGAAGAGAATTATTAATAATAATAATAACAATATTAAACTATTTTCTGATGTATCCATGTTCTATAATTATGGATTTTAACTATGGACTCATTAATGTTTTCTAAAAGTTTTTCCGTGCATTTTTTTTACTCCGATTTCTTACTGAATTTTGATGTTGTGCCAAGAAACAAAAGCAAATCAGAATGTGCAGAACTACAATGTTTACCTTGATTGGGGTAAAGTAGGATCAAGCAGCAGATCAGGCCTCGGATAATAAAATAAATGGGTTTTTAAGGACCTGAAGCAATGAAGCTAATTGGTCACTTATAACTGTGCACTAATAGAAAAGACTTGTAAGCTTGATAGAAAAATCAAATCTGTAAAAATCCAGTTGATTGAACAAAAATTAAATTAGCATTTTTATAGCGGGCTTTACACGCTACAATATATCTAACGATGTGTCGGCGGGCTCACATCGTAAGTGACGCACATCCGGCATTGTTAGTGATGTTGTAGTGTGTGATACCTCCGTGCGATTGCAATTGTACGAAAAACCGTTGATCGCATACACGTCGTTCATTATCTAAAAATTGAACTTCTGGTTGTTCAATGTTCCTGAGGCAGCACACATCGCTCTGTGTGACACCCCAGGAACGATGAACTGCAGCTTACCTGCGTCCCGCCAGCAATGAGGAAGGAAGAAGGTGGGCGGGATGTTTACGTGCCGCTCATCTCTGCCCCTCCGCTTCTATTGGCCGGCTGCCGTGTGACGTCGCTGTGACGCCAAACGTCCCTCCCACTCCAGGAAGTGGTTGTTCGCCGCCCACAGTGAGGTCGTATGGAAGGTAAGTACGTGTGACGGGATTTAATCGTTTGTGTGACATGGGCAACAAATTGAACATGCTGCACATATGATGGGGGTGTGTGCGATCACATGTGTAATTGTAACGTGTAAAGCAGCCTTATGAATTGGAGATCCTCCAGAGCATAAAAAAATAACGTTTGTTGTGATTCCTGTACTAATTAGATCTCTTATTGTAGGAAATGCCAAAGATGGCCTTGGGAAAAGTAGACCGAAGAAAACATCCGGAGCATAGCCGTGTGACTCAGTGAGGGCCAGCTCAGAATACCCATATACAACACCTGGCAAAAATTCTGGAATCACCAGGCTCTGAGGATGTTCATTTAGTTGTTAACTTTTGTTTATAAAAAGCAGATCACGGACGGCACAA
Organism: Anomaloglossus baeobatrachus; assembly: GCF_048569485.1. Classification (NCBI taxonomy): domain Eukaryota; kingdom Metazoa; phylum Chordata; class Amphibia; order Anura; family Aromobatidae; genus Anomaloglossus; species Anomaloglossus baeobatrachus. The sequence goes on from NC_134356.1 coordinate 681,366,588, forward strand.
AACTAAAGTCATTTCAAATGGCAACTTTCTGGCTTTAAGAAACACTAAAAAAATTCATGAAAACATAATGTGCAGCCAGTAACGGTTACTTTTCAAGACCAAACAGGGGAAAAACTATGGAATCACTCAATTATGAGGGAAAAATTATGGAATCATGAAAAACAAACAACCCTCCAATACATCACTAGTATTGTGTTGCACCAACTCTGGCTTTTGTAACAACTTGCAGTCTCTGAGGCATGGAGTTAATGAGTGACAAACAGTATCTTCATCAATCTGGCTCCAACTTTCTGTGATTGCTGTTGCCAGATCAGCTTTGCAGGTTGGAGCCTTGTCATGGACCATTTTCTTCAACTTCCACCAAAGATTTTCAATTGGATTGAGATCTGGACTATTTGCAGGTCATGTCATTGACCTTATGTGTCTTTCAAGGAATGTTTTCACAGTTTTTGCTCTATGGCAGGATGCATTATCATCTTGATAAATGATTTAATCATACTCAAACATCCTTTCAATTGATGGGATAAGAAAAGTGTCCAAAATTTCAATGTAAACTTGAGCATTTATTGGAGATGTAATGACAGCCATCTCCCCAGTGCCTTTACCTGACATGCAGCCCCATATCATTGACTGTGGAAATTTATGTGTTATCTTAAAGCAGTCATCTTTTTATTGGTTAGCTTTTCTGTATGTAAATTACATTTCCTTTAGGCGATTTCTAACAGTTCGGTCACAGACTCCAGTTTCTTCCCATTCGTTCCCCATTTGTTTTGTTGTGCATTACCTGTTTTGGAGACATATTGCTTTAAGTTTCCTGTCTTGATGCTTTGATGTCTTCCTTGGTCTACCAGTATGTTTGCCTTTAACAACCTTCCCATGTTGTTTGTATTTGGTCCAGATTTTAGACAGCTAACTGTGAACAACCAACATCTTTTACAACATTGTGGGATGATTTACCCTCTTTTAGGAGTTTGATAATCCTCTTGGCATCTCTCGTGTAGGAGCCATGATTCATGTCAGTCCACTCGGTACAACAGCTCTCCAAGGTGTGATCACTCCTTTTTAGATGCAGACTAATGAGCAGATAATATTTGATGCAGGTGTTAGTTTTGGGAGTGAAAATTTATAGGGTGATTCCATAATTTTTTCCTCATAATTGAGTGATTCCATAATTTTTTGGTTTGGTTTTGAAAAGTAACTGTTACTGGCTGCACATTATGTTTTCATGATTTTTTTTAGTGTTTATTTGAAATCACTTTAGTTTTGTGCCGTCTGTAATCAGCTTTTTTTAAACAAAAGTAAACAACTGAATAAACATCCTCAGAGCCAGGGGAGTCCATAATTTTTGCCAGGGGTTGTATATTTTTAAACTCTTTCCCGGTCCCTAATATTTCAGCAAGGTCTTGGCCAGCCACTCGTCATTTTAATTGATTTAGTATCAATTTTGCTAACCTTTCAAATTTGAGCAAATACAAATTTCTTTTTATAAAAGTTTAGGCAAATTTGAATTGCTGTAATTGGTTCTCTGATTTCTAAAAATTAATAATTATCCATGGATACTCGCTGATCTATGACTTTTATCATCTTTTCTGCTGTATTAAAATGTGGATGTTTTCAGTAGCGTAACAAAGCCTCTTTTTTTAGGAAAGATAACAAACATCTGACCTCAGATATTGCATTAGAAGCACAGAATCCTTCTGGCAATGGTGAGTTTGGTCCAAAAACAGAGCTTTAACACTAGAAGTGACAGAAATTTCAAGCTCCATAGGGTTCCAATGGTAGAAATGTTAAATGACCCCTCTCTGGGACTTCTAGTGTTAAACGTTTTTAAATTTTCCATTATAAGAAGTTTATACTTTTTGTTTTCTTCTAGTTCAAATGCCGAGAGCGTCCTCCAGTGCTCCACCACCACCACCACCAAAAGAGGTGAGATTTATGGATATCTCATAAGTCATTCATTTTGAATTTTCTTAATATTTTGATGAAATGATTTGATTATTTTAGCAGATTTTCAGCTTTATAAACCAACATTTAAAGGGAACCTGTCAGGTCTTGTATGCACCCAGAACCACGAGCAGGTCTAGGTGTATATTGCTAATCTCTGCCTAACCGTCCCTGTATACACTAGCATAGATAAAGAGCTCTTTAGAAAAAGTATCTCTAAAGATCTTTTATCATATGCTAATGAGCACGGGGACTAGTCACAAGGGCATTAATTCCCCCCCACTAGCCGCCCTCTTAGCATGTTAGTACCTACTAGGGTGTACTAACATGCTAGTCAATGCAGTCACACACGCACCTGACCTCGCTGTGACCGATCTTCTGAATGCCTGGCACTTCCGGTCATGCATAGTATGAGGCCGGGTGTACGCATCCGGGCTTCAGAGAGGTCTACTGCACATGACCAGAAGTGCTTGGACATTCAGATCAGCGTTCACCGGGGACACAAGTACTCGCGTCAGCACTGGTGGGCATACTAATATGATTAGAGAGCGGATTAGTTGGGGGCTATAATGCCCAGAGAACAAGTCCCCTTGCTCATTAGCATATGATATAGGATCTTTAGAAATGCTTTTTCCAAAGATCTCTTTATCTATGCTAGTATATACAGGGACGGTTAGGCAGGGATTAGTAATATACACCCAGAACTGCTGGTGGTTCTGTGTGCATATTGGACCTGACAGACCTGACAGGTTCCCTTTAACCCTTTCATACACATTAGGTAGCTGTTGCTTGAACAGTCCATTGACCATTCACCATCTCTAATGATCTGAAGGTCAAGTTGTGATCTTCAGATAGCATTTAATCCCCTAAAATTAGAGTTGAGTGGATCTTAAAAGAACAGTGTTTGTCAAATTTTACGTATTTTACCATAAAATTCGATTTGCAACAAATTTATTCTCGGAAAATTAAATGCCCCTTAGTTTTTCTCTGAGGTATGAAGAGACTCCGAGGTTTAATAAATGTAATATGTAGCAAAAAAAAATGAACAAACAACTAAGACCTCAAAACATAGCTATTCTACTCACCATCCCCTGTATGGTCCTCTGCACCTTTTCCTACTGATGATTTACAGCGGTTGGAGCGTATTTAATTCCATCTGGTACTAATGGGATTTAGTTTCCTTTCTATCCTGCAGTGATTTAACTAGTTGTTGTAACCTCAGCTTTCTTCTTGAAAAGTGCTCGAGTTTCCCATTTGCTTTCATTATACATGGTACAAGCATTGTGCCCATCCAATTGTCCAATTGCTTGTTATGAGTAACGAGCACCCAAGCATGGTAGTGCTCGCTCATCACTAGTTACGAGTACCGAGCACCCGAGCATGGCAGTGCTCACTCATCACTAGTTACCAGTACTGAGCACCCGAGCATGGTAGTGCTCGCTCATCACTAGTAAGAGTACCGAGCACCCGAGCATGGCAGTGCTCACTCATCACTAGTTACCAGTACTGAGCACCCGAGCATGGTAGTGCTCGCTCATCACTAGTAAGAGTACCGAGCACCCGAGCATGGCAGTGCTCACTCATCTCTAGTTACGAGTACTGAGCACCTGAGCATGGTAGTGCCCGCTCATCACTAGTTACAAGTACTGAGCACCTGAGCATGGTAGTGCCCGCTCATCACTAGTTACGAGTACTGAGCATGGTAGTGCCCGCTCATCCCTAGTTACGAGTACAGAGCATCCAAACACAGTAGTTCCCACTCCCCACTAGTTATGAGTACCAAGCACTCAACAATGGTAGTACTTGCTCATCACTGGCTGGCACAAAATCATGTCAAACATTTTTGTTGCTGATATTTTCAGCCTAGAGGGATCGTTGTTATGTATCGGTGCATGTTGTGATGTCATACCGTTATTACAACTTTACAATGCACATGCACGTAGTATCCCAGACTTGAAAATGGCCAAAAATCCTGCCCTAACATGAAGTGGCATTCCCGTCAACTTTTCCTGCAAATAACAAGCCATCACACAAAAAATTCAAAAAGGTTAAAGCTGCTAGACAGCAAGTAAGAAAAATTAAAATAAAAATTGGCCCATTTCTTGAGAGCCACTAATATTTTAACGAGTGTTTGTATTCATGGAGTTAGTGTTGATAGAGGCCAGTCATAACCATTGCAACAATAGCATTGGGGTCGATTCATCAGTTCTTTTACTTTATAAAACTGGTGTAATAGCTTTAAAAAGTCATAATTTTTTGTGCAATGTGAAGTTGGCCAAATATGTTGTACGTTTTGTCATATTTCAGGAGTTTCAAACAGCTCTGATGAAATGGGCTAAGAAGATGCTGGGGCAGGACACTTAAGGCCACTTTACACGCTGCGACATCTTTATGATGTTGCTAGCGATCGCACCCGCTCCCATCGTTTGTCTGTCACCGGCAAATCACTGCCCGTGGCGAACAAAATCGGTAGTGCGTGTCACACATACTTACCTTCCTAACGACGTCGCTGTGGCCGGCGAAGAGCCTCTTTTCTAAGGGGGTGGTTTGTGCAGCGTCACATCGACATCACACAGAAGGCCATCAATAGAAGTAGAGGGGCGGAGAGCAGCCACTTGAAGGACACTCCCACCTCGTTGCCGGAGCACGCAGGAACGCTGTTGTTCGTCGGTCCTGGGGTGTCACACGTAGCGATGTGTGCTGCCTCAGGAACGACGAACAACCTGCATCGCAGAAGATCAGCGACATTTTGAAATTGAACGACGTGTCAATGATCAACGATGTGGTGAGTATTTTTGATCATTAGCGGTCGCTCATATGTGTCACACGCAACGACATCGCTACCGAGGCCGGATGTGCGTCACGAATTCCGTGACTCCAGCGTCATCTCGTTAGCGATGTCGCTGCATATAAAGCCCTCTTTAGAGTTGGGAAGGAACTGAGGGTGGCCCTGCCCACCTAAGCTATTTTCTAAAAATGCTGTCCCTTTGTACCCCAAAAAATGCCATTTCAGTACAATTTCTGGCATGGCACACAGAGAAAATGTGAAAATAAGATTCATTAAGATGTGCGCAGACGCATTGTACCTCAGTAAATCTTTTTAAGAATGAAGCATACTATGCTAGTCTTAATGAATCAGTCAATTGTCCTTAAAAAGAAGTCAAATGGGTGTAGACACGTTAATCCTCTCTTCTTTTCACATTTTAGGACTCTGCAGGAATCCTCTATGCACATCTAAACATGACCAACTTGCAGCAGAAGACAAACAGTAGAATGAAGGAGAGTAAGCCAGACAGTGATTCCCAGGTTTTGTATTCAGCTGTCAAGCCCACCCGTGCTCATCAAGAAATATATTCAACTGTCAATGGGTGAAATATAAAAGAAAAAGCTGAAATATGAAGTACCCAATAGGTCAGCTACAAAAATATATTCCAGAATTGCTGTTGACTTCCTGACGTTCCTGGTCCCTGGGATTATTCTCTACCATTTTGTATTTAAAGAAATCGACAAGCAAATTTGTATTATGAGAACAGTAATTTGACCGTAATCTGAACCAGGTCAGACATTTCTTTGAAGCCACAAACATTATTCATTAAGAGTTGATGACATTGGAATCAGATCTCTGAGAGATCATCTTGGACACTTTTCAATTGGGTTGACCATTCTATAATGTTGGAGTGGAGCAGGCATGACGCCTTATGGACATGATGTTCTTGTTATCGGCCTTTTACCAAAAGCATTGAATGTTGTCTGGTCATGAAGACCAAGGAGAAGGACCACTTGCAATATACCTCTACCACTGAAGGATGCCATGTTCAATATGCATGAATGGAACTAATCATGTGCTACTCTAGTTCCATCTCCAGGAGTGAGCACAGACCTGTAACTCCGCCTAAACCCATCCCACGCCTCCCCTATAGTAAAACATGGGCCCACAACACTGCAGGGAATAAAGGGCACAAAGCACCAGAACAGCAGCCCTGCCATTAAAGATTGAAGGCTGGTTGAAATAGATAGACAGACATAAAGACAGGCAGATATATAGATGGGATTGATTGATTGATTGATTAAGTGGACAGGAACAGAGATATGAGTTTATTGATATAATAGAGCGTAAATGGCAGAGTGTATATAAATTATAAAGGGCATACTACAGCAGTGAGTGTATATATATATATATATATATATATATATATATATATATATATATATATATATATATAAAACGACGCCGGATGTGCATCACGAATTCCGTGACCCCGACGACATCTCATTAGAGATATCGTTGTGTGTAAAGTCCCCTTAAGTCCCCCCAGCCCATGAAGAAAGCTCCATTCACCCCGCAGCAAGCTGCCCTGTCCTATTTAGTTTCCAGAGTCCTGAACAGAGGTAAAATCAGAGGAAACCGTACATTCTCAGGCAGAAATCATGTGCCCAGATGAATCGTCTGTCTCTTTCCTGGTCTGTCTCTTTCCTGGTCTGTCTCTTTCCAGGTCTGTCTCTTTCCAGGTCTGTCTCTTTGCCGGGCTGTCTCTTTGCCGGGCTGTCTCTTTGCCGGGCTGTCTCTTTGCCGGGCTGTCTCTTTGACGGGCTGTCTCTTTGCCGGGCTGTCTCTTTGCAGGGCTGTTTAAATCTCTGAGACAACTTTTTGTATCCTTCCCCTGAACAACTATGTTGAACAATCTTTGTTTTCAGATCATTTGAGAGTTGTTTTGAGGAGCCCATGATGCCACTCTTCATAGGAGATTCAAATAGGAGAACAACTTGCAAGTGGCCACCTTAAATACCTTTTCTCATGATTGGATACACCTGCCTATGAAGCTCAAAGCTCAATGAGGTTACAAAACCAATTTAGTGCTTTAGTAAGTCAGTAAAAAGTAGTTAGGAGTGTTCCAAACAAGAAATTGATAAGGGTGCCCATACTTTTGCACCTGTCAAATTTAGTTTAAATGCATATTGCACATTTTCTGTTAGTACAATAAACCTCATTTCAATCCAGAAATATTACTTAGTCCATCAGTTATTAGATATATGAAACTGAAATAGCAAAAACCCAAATTGTTATAAAGAAAAAAGGTAAACATTAATAGGGGTGCCCAAACTTTTTCATATGGCTGTATGTATAATAAAATATTATAAATAATAATATTATTTATTATTAAACTCACATATCTGTCATTTTTATATATATATATATTAGCTGTACTACCCGGCTTCGCCCGGGTTAATAACTGTTGTTAACAAAATAGAATGTATTAACATTCCCGGAATAGGATGTATAAATAGAATATATTAACGCCCAGGATTGTAACTGTCTCTCTGTTTCTCTCCCATTCTCTGTCTGTCTCCCCCTCTGTATATATCTCTCTCTCTCTATCTCTTTGTCTGTCTCTTTCCCTGTCTGTCTCTGACTGTATCTGTCTCTTTATCCGTCTGTCTCAATCTCTTTCCCTGTCTGTCTATCTATCTCTTTCCCTGACTGTCTATCTATCTCTGTCACTTTCCCTGTCTGTCTCTTTCCCTGTCTGTCTCTTTCCCTCTCTTTCTCTGTCTGTCTCTTTCCCTCTGTCTCTTTCCCTGTGTCTGTCTCTTTGTGTCTGTCTCTTACCCTGTATATGTCTGTTTCTTACCCTGTCTGTGTCTGCCTCTTTCCCGGTCTGTGTCTGTCTCTTTCCCTGGCTGCATTGTGACATGCCAACATTCCATATAAGGGCGTGGCTGCGCATTCTTCTGAAGTTCTGGCTGCGCTCTGGCTCCCAGCTCCAGTCACTTTAATGGAGGCAGGCTTTTTGGCGAATAACTGTAAAGTGCGGGGTTAAAATGTCCCCCCAAAACATAGCCTATGACGCTCTCGGGGTCCAGACGTGTGAGTGTGCAAAATGTTGTGGCTGTAGCTGCGACGGTGCAGATGCCAATCCCGGACATACACACATACACACATACACACACACACACACACACACATTCAGTTTTATATATATATATAAATAAAATATATATATATATATATATATATATATATATATATATTATATATATATATATATATATATATATATATATATAATATATATATATAATATATATATATATATATATATATATATATATAATATATTTTTTTTTTTATATATATATATAATATATATATATATATATGAGCTGTAGTACCCGGGATAGTAACTGTCTCTCTGTCTCTCTCCCAGTCTCTGTCTGTGTGACGCTGTCTGTCTATTTCCTTGTCTGTCTGTTTCTATCTCTCTGTCTGTATTTGCATCAGTCTATCTGTCTCAATCTCTGTATCTGTCTGTCTCTCTCTCTCTCTGTCTTTTTGCCTGGCTGTCTCTTTGTCCGGCTGTCTGTTTCTAGTTCTGTCTCTTTCCTGGTCTGTCTCTTTCCTGGTCTGTCTCTTTCCTGGTCTGTCTCTTTCCTGGTCTGTCTCTTTCCTGGTCTGTCTCTTTCCTAGGCTGTCTCTTTCCAGGGCTGTCTCTTTCCTGGTCTGTCTCTTTCCTGGTCTGTCTCTTTCCTGGTCTGTCTCTTTCCTGGTCTGTCTCTTTCCTGGTCTGTCTCTTTCCTAGGCTGTCTCTTTCCAGGGCTGTCTCTTTGCAGGGCTGTCTCTTTGCAGAGCTGTCTCTTTCCAGGTCTGTCTCTTTGCAGAGCTGTCTCTTTCCAGGTCTGTCTCTTTCCAGGTCTGTCTCTTTCCAAGTCTGTCTCTTTGGGCATTTGTGTCTTTGACGGATGTCTCTTTGCCCATCTGTCTCTTTGCCCATCTGTCTCTTTGCCCATCTGTCTCTTTGCCCATCTGTCTCTTTGCCCGGCTGGCTCTTTGCCCGCTCTGACTTTTTGCCAGTCTGTGTCTTTCCAGGGCAGTTGCTATTTATAGCCTGCATCTCCCAGCTCCAGTCAGTTTAATGGCTGCAGGATTTTTGTAGAGTAACTGGAAAGCACGGGGGTTAAATTTTCCCGCCCAAACACAGTCTATGATGTTCCCTGAGTCACATGGGGCGTCTGTGCAAAATTCCATGATTGTAAATGCGACGGTGCAAATTCCTCTAGCGGACATACATACATACATATATACATACATACTCTGAGGTTTATATTATATATATATATATATATATATATATATATATATATATATATATATATATATATACTGTATATATCGAAATATATTATGAAATATTATATTAATATTATAATAATATTATTACACTCAAAAGGTAAACAGTGGAATGCCGCTGTACCTGTCATTTTTCAATCACTGCACTTTTAACCCCAAAAATATTAATAAACAGTAATAAAAATTATATTTACTCAAAAATGTTATAAGTAAAAAAGATGTAAAATAATAAAAACGGTATTGTTCTTGGAAAATAGAATGGGAATATGAAAGCACAAAAACAAAATTTGGTAGCTGGAGGGAAATAATGGGTTAACTTCTAGTTCATTGTTTGTTGTGGGAAATTGAGGAACTGGTCGTGGCTTCTGCTTTGTAGTGATTGACTTTCTGTCTTATTTAGAAAGTAAAAATGTTATGGAATTATCAACAATGAAGACAAAAAATGTCTAAAAAGTTGCCTTTGCTAAATCTTCCCAGCTCTACAATGGGGGAATCTCAGGAAGTGGTTTCTCAAGAGGAACCGTAGAAGAAGAACGAGCCAAAGAGGAAGCAAACTGCTTGACCTCTTGTCCTCTTCTGGTAGATGGACTCCATTGGAAATATGCTTTTATTTCATTTATTACAGTGTAGAGGATTTTATTTATGTATTATGAATGTAAAAATATATACTGTAACACAGGCTGCAATGCCCATTACAGTCACCAGGGGGCCTCATACAGACACCTATACCATAAATAATTCCCCCATAAAATTCAAAATTCAGTTGCTTTTTTTTTTAATCAAAGCTGGGGGTAGCACGGTACTTATTTTAGGATATGTTAAGCCAAGAGGAAAGATAAGAAATAATGGATCTGTAATATTAAACAAGTCACGAACAACTATGCATAGTCATTGAGTAGATGATGTTAGCGGCAGTTCTAAAATTTTTAGTTAAGAAGTTTAGAATGACTCTTTTGGTAAACTGGAGAATTAAAGACAATCTGTCCAGCAGGTTTTTAATCTGAAGACAACATGCTGCTGAGGTTAAAACACAGATTCAACTATGCGTCTCTTATCAAGCCTTGTGCTGTTGTTTATTTGTAATGATTGTTTTCACTTGAGGAGCTTATCACCATGAGCTCCCAGTGATGAGTAGCTCACGGTCCATAGACAATGTACATAGAGAGTTTATTTGGGGTAGCTCTGTTGCATTGCTAAATCTCAAAACTTATTTTGTGTGAAAACCACTGCACCGCGTAAACTAAGTAATACATCCATGGATTCAGAGTCTCTCTGACTACTCTCAGATGAGATAGCAAAAACCTGGAGACAGATTCCCTCTCAAAATTCCCATATCATACATTTATCACTTTCTTATAAAAAATATTGACAATTATGTAATAATTAAAGCCCCCGCTATTCAAAAGAAAATAGTATTTTATGAGTCCAGCTAAAATAGGAATATCAGGAGGATTGTCAGGTTTTAGACATCTGTAAAATAATATGCTGCACACAGTGATTATTGTGAAATGTGGTGACCGATCTCAAGAGTGGTGACATGAGCGACAGGTGCAGGACCTGTAGGATCCTCCCCGATCCTGGGATTTGATGGGCTGTAGCACACTTTTAATATTACAGGCTTTTCCTTCAGTTTTGCTGCACAGCGACACCCCAACTACTGGCAATTTTTTGTTGGCTTTATGTGAAAGATTTCAAAAGATGTCCTCCCTCGATATCTAGATGTAGGAATATCCCAACAATGCAATACGTATATAAGACTTCTGATGGCTATTTTATACTTATCATATTTCTTTTAAACAGCACTATGGGCTGCGTTACGTCATAAAATGCTTTGAAATGTTACCAAAATTTAGCAACTTTTGGCATTTTCACTTTAGTTTAAAACAGCCCTGTCACATGTGTGCTGCCTGGGTAGAACCGGAGCGGGAGATCAATGAGTGGAACAGGAGGCCACGAGAGGTGGTGACCTCTCCCTCAATGGAAGTCTTCAGATAGACTGGACAAACATGTGTCTGGGATGGTTTAGTGATTCCTGCATTGAGCAAGGAGTTGGACACAATGATCCTGGAGGTCCTTTCGAACTCTAACATACTACATGGTTCTTTTTTTTTTTTTTTTTAAACCTTTGCAGCTAAAATAGTCATGTCTACCTAAAGCCTGCTTTACACGTTGCAATTTCGCATACGATTTCGTATGCGATTTGCAACGCCCCCATTGCATGTGTGGCATGTTCAATTTGTTGAATGTGCCACACAAACAATTAACCCCCGTCACACGTACTTACCCGTCCATATGACCTCGATGTGGGCGGCGAACGTCCACTTCCTGGAGTGGGAGGGACGTTCGGCGTCACATTGACGTCACGCGGCAGCCGGCCAATAGAAGCGGAGGGGCGGAGATGAGCGGGACGTAAACATCCCGCCCACCTCTTTCCTTCCGCATTGCTGGCCGGGAGCCGTGGGAGGCAGGTAAGATCTGTTCATCGTTCCCAGGGTGTCACACACTGCGATGTGTGCTACCCCGGGTACAATGAACAACCTGACGTGCAATTCGTCAGGATTCAACGACGTGTATGCGATGAATGTTTTAACGTTCAATCACAATCGCACGTAGCTGTCACACACTACAATGTACCTTACGATGCCGGATGTGCGACACTTACGACGTGACTCCGCCGACACATCGTAAGATATATTGTGGCGTTTAAAGCGGGCTTAAGTTAAAACTGCTATTGTAGATTGCATGCAGAATAGTAAAGGGTACTTTACACAGAACGAGATCGCTAACGATATATCGTCGGGGTCACGGTGTTCGTGACGCACAGCCGGCGTTGATCGTTGACACGTCGCTCCTTATCATAATATCGTTGGTGGGGCATGCCGCTGTTTGTTCGTCGTTCCTGCGGCACCACATATCGCTATGTGTGACACTGCAGGAACGACGAACATCTCCTTACCTGCGTCCACCGGCAATGAGGAAGCAAGGAGGTGGGTGGCATGTTCCGGCCACTCATGTCCACCCCTCCTCTGCTATTAGGCGGCCGCTTAGTGACGTCGCTGTGACACCGAACGAACCGCCCCCTTTAAAGGAGAGATTGTTCAATCTCTCCAGCGACGTCGCTAAGCAGGTATGTGCGTGTGACGCTACCGTAGCGATATTGTTTGATACGGCAGCAATCACCCTCATGATGAAACAGCAACGTGGGCGGGTGCTATTGCGCACGACATCGCTAGCTATCGCTAGCAATGTCGCAGCGTGTAAAGCCCCCTTAAGGGTCATCCTCAGGCTGGGCTGCATAGTTCATTTGCCTTACGATTTCTGCAAAGACCTCATCCACCATCGTTTTACTTTTCACTGACGTTTCCATGAAAGGACATCCCCAGTCTTCAGCCAAGGTATTATCCGCTTTTTTTCGATAATATCTCACTTCCTAGATCAGTTTTATTGCCCACCAAGATTACTGGCACCTTCTCATACCTTTTCACACGGATAATCTGGTCCCTCATGGGCTTGATGTCCTGGAAGCTCTGCTGGTTGTCCAGGCTGTAAACCAGGATGAAGCCCTGTCCATTCTTGATATATAGGTCCCGCATAGACGTGAACTGCTCGGTACCGGCCGTGTCCAGGATCTCCAGCACAGAGGGGGACGAGTCCACCTCGATCTCCTTACGATAGAAGTCCTCAATGGTCGGGTCGTACTTCTCAATGAATGTTCCGGTCACGAATTGCACAGTCAGAGCCGTCCTGCTGACCCCACCACTCCCCAGGACCCCACCTTATACTAACGCATCATCCCCCTCCACTCCCCAGCAGCATGCACCACTCCTCACACCTCGCCGCTTCTCCACCTCCCCTTCCGTCATCACCGTCGCCACTCTGCAGCGGCTTCCGGAGGCATGGAAAGAGGCCGGGCTGCTTGGCCCAGTACCCGGAGAGCTTCCCCACTGCCCTCTGCGCCCACTGAGCGGTGCTTATCCACTAGATGCCCCCGGCGTATCGCGCCGGCCTCAGCACCCTTCTCACTGGGCTCCTGAGCCTTCCCCCGGTGCGTCACCTCTCACCTCTACTATATGGTTCTATGGAGCGGGATGTGGTGTGGCAGGTGACCATCCATCAAATTCATCAAATGTTCTTTTGTTTTTTTTATGCAAGATATACTTCTCAAGTCTCTAACTGGAGTAATATTTCATACAAGACACAATGGAGGCTGCACTCGGGAGCTCAGGTGAGAGCTCTGGAGTTCAATGCAGGTAACCGCAGCCAGGACTGGTATTACTGGAGGTTTCTCCGGTAGCCAGTCCTACACTGGTTGAGGCCCAGATCATCAGCTATATCAGGCAGGAACAAATCACGCCAGACATGTCATTCGAAGCAGAGATTACCAAGGTATGACTTGCCTTCTTTGGACACATCATACAAAGAGAATAATCATTGAAGAAGGACATCATGATCGGAAGAATGAAAGGAACAAGCAGAAGAGCAAGACCAGCAACACGATGGCTTGGACCTATCAAAATAATGGCAGAGGCGACCTTGGTGGTGTTATCTAGGCTTCACAAGATCGATCTTCCTTCAAGTTGCCATGGCTCGAGATCGAGCTGAAGGCCATTAAAATAATAGAAAGCAGGCAGGTGCCGTAAACAGATAGCTGACTGCTATAAAATCTCACATCTCCGGGATTCGAAATGTCAAGAAAAGCCACAGCGAGGTGGGATAATCTGGACCACATTCATGTCTAATAACATGTCTATCAATAATTTGATATTTCAAATTTTTATTAACATTATTGGTATAGTGTCCCATTACGTTGTACCCACAAGCATTTTTTCTTCTTCTTTTTTTTTTAAGTATGAATAATTAATTCCGGAAGGGTTGTAGCCACCATTCTGTCCCGCCATATCGCTGTCTCCTGTCCGGTGACTTCCAGAAGGTCAATAATGTCTCCTTTATGAATTGCTCTGATAACCATATGGTAAAGTAACACAAAAAGCAGAATGCACATGGTCACATGGCCGATTCTGCAGATTGAAAAGTAACTTTATTTATCAATATATTTCAATACAAAGAACACTAAAACTATTTTAAGTTCTTATTAAAAAATACATTTTAATAGTATGTGACTCCACTTCATGTGAATTTGGGCTCTCTAACATTTGCGTATAAAATGTAAAAGAGTGTAATGCGAGAAAAAATTTTATTCAATGAGGCAGTGTGGGAAATCAATGGGAGGAAAGATCCGCAAAATGCTGAGAGTGGACGTGTAAAATGGCTGAAAACTCACAAATGAAAGTTTGAGTGCGAGAAAAATAAATGGACGGCACACGGACCATCCTAGTGAAATCTATTTTTTACAGATCCCTTACTATTCTGTAGCATAGGACACTATGGTCCTGTAAATAATTTTTGAAAAATAATTGCTAAGAAAAAAAAAATTCATGGCATACGGATGCTAGGGAAGGAAAAAAATTCCACAGTCGCTTAACACTCACATGACGTCCAGAATGACATACGCATGACACTCGTCAAGGTTTCTGCATGAACATCAGACCTATTATATATATGCAAGTGTGAGCGAACCCTAATAAAAATGATAGAAACACTCCCCAAACTCTAGACAGAGCGATCATGTCTCCACAAGGGCTGCTGATGGTTTCCATTAAAGGAACTTGTTATTTACATAAATCCATTTACCTCACATGGCGCTGTGTATATAGTCATATGCAATTAGCGACACGTTGCGCAGCCAGAATTAGGCTGTATTTATATGATGTGGTCACAATTTGCTTTTTTTATCATGATCATGACATTGCAGTGTGCAGGCCCATTGTGTGAGTGGAGCCTTACTTTATTAGTAGGGATAATCGAATATCACAAATATTCGGCAATATTCGGCTTCTCAAATATTCAACGAATAGGTTGCCGCTATGCGAATATTCAATGCGCAATGTAGGTCTATGGGAAGCCTGAATAGTTGCTATTCGGCAACTATTCGGGTTTCCCATAGACTAAAGGGGGCTTTAGACGCAACGACATCGCTAACGAGATACCGTTGAGGTCACGGAATTCGTGACGCACATCTGGCCTCGTTGCGTGTAACACACATGAGCGACCGCAAACGATGTAAAATACTCACCAAATCGTTGATTGTTGACACGTCGTCCATTTCCCAAATATCGTTCCTTGTTCTGGACTCAGGTTGTTTGTCGTTCCTGAGGCAGCACACATCGCTACGTGTGACATCCAAGGAACGATGAACAACACCTTACCTGCGTCCTCCGGCAACGAGGTGGGCATGACTTTCATTCGGCTGCTCTCCGCCCCTCCGCTTCTATTGGACACCTGCCGTGTGACGTCGCTGTGATGCCACACGAACCGCCCCCTTAGAAAAGAGGCAGTTCGCCGGCCACAGCGACGTCGATAGGCAGGTAAGTATGTGTGACGGGTACTAGCGATATTGTACGCGATTTGCCCGTGATGCACAAATGACGGGGGCGGGTGCGATCGCTTCATGTATAGCAGCCTTTACATTGTGCATCGAATATTCGCAAATAGTCGAATAGCAGCGACCTATTCGTCGAATATGGGAGTTGCTGAATATTTGAGGTATTTGATCATCCCTTTTTGTTAGTGATTGCTCTGCTGGACCCTTTTCTGAATTTCTTTATTTTAGACGTATATAGTCTGTGTAAATATGATGTATTAAAGGGAACCTTTCATCAGATTTGGTGACTAATAAGCTGCAGCCACCACCAGTGGGCTCTTATATACAGCATTCTAACATGCTGTGTAGAACGTAAAATTGACTTTATAATCTAATATATAAAGCTGAATGTGTGTGTGTGTGTGTGTGTGTGTGTGTGTGTGTGTGTGTGTGTGTGTCCGGGATTGGCATCTGCACCGTCGCAGCTACAGCCACAAAATTTTGCACACTCACATGTCTGGACCCCGAGAGCGTCATAGGCTATGTTGTGAGGCAAAATTTTAACCCCGTGCGTTCCAATTTCCCAATCAATTTTGCCCCTATCTACATAATGGGGAAAAAGTGAAACGGAATGTGTATCCGCACCGTCGCATTTACAATCACAAAATTTTGCACAGACACCTCATGTGACCCAGGGAACATCGTAGACTATGTTTTGACAGGAAAATTTAACCCCGTGCTTTACAGTTACTCTTCAAAAAACATGCCTTCATTAAAGTAAATGGAGCCTGGAACTACAGGTTATTAGTAGGAGCTGTGAGTGGTTGCTATAGGAACAAAAGACATTCATAGTATAAGAAGCTTATATGTGAAGTAATAAGATGTCGGTGGGGAGACGGATAGAGAGAGACAGACAGAGAGAGAGACAGACAGAGACTGACAGGGAAAGAGAGAGAGATAGAGAAAGACAGGGAAAGAGACAAACAGAGACAAACGGTGAAAGAGACAGACAGAGACAGATGGTGAAAGAGACAGACCTGGAAAGAGACAGATAGGGAAAGTGACAGACAGACATGCAGACAGGGACAGAGACAGGCAGACAGGGAAGGAGGACACAGCCAGACAGACAAAGATAGATGGGGAAAGACACAGACCTTGATAGAGACAGACGGGGAAAGAGACAGAGAAATAGAGACAGACAAAGACAGGCAGACAGGGAAAGAGACAGACAGGAAAAGACACAGACAGAGACGGGGAGACAGATGTGGGAAAGAGACAGACCTGGAAAGAGACAGATGGGGAAAGAAACAGAGAGACAGAGACAGACAAAGAAAGACAGACAGACAGGCGGACGGGGAAAGAGACAGACGGACGGGGAAAGAGACAGACGGACGGGGGAAAGAGACAGACGGACGGGGGAAAGAGACAGACGGATGGGGAAAATAGACAGATAGACGGGAAAAGAGACAGACGGACGGGGAAAGAGACAGACGGATGGGGAAAGAGACAGACGGATGGGGAAAGAGACAGACGGATGGGGAAAGAGACAGATGGATGGGGGAAAGAGACAGACTCATGGGGAAAGAGACAGACGGATGGGGAAAGAGACAGATGGATGGGGGAAAGAGACAGACGGATGGGGAAAGAGACAGACGGATGGGGAAAGAGACAGACGGATGGGGGAAAGAGACAGACAGACGGGGAAAGAGACATACGGATGGGGGAAAGGGAGAGACGGATGGGGAAAGAGACAGACGGACCAGGGAAAGAGACAGACGGGGAAAGAGATAGATGGAAAAAGAGACAGATCTGGAAAGAGACAGACAGAGCACATTACTTGGCCAATTTAGTTAAATCTTTGTGGAATATCTGTGGTGATAAAATATATGTTGTGAAATGCTTCTATTAGCTTAGTTTTTGCCTTTTAATAATTACATTTCTATCTATTTGTTTTGTGGTGTTTGTGTGCAGAATACATTTTTGTTAATACATTCTATTTTGTTAACAGCAGTTATTAACTCGGGCGAAGCCGGGTAGTACAGCTAGTACTCACCTAAATGGTCGGTGCGGTGCAGAATGTTCAGATGGGTGTCTCCGTTCTCCGGGTGCGGTGCCTCCGCTTTTGGCCAGCGAAGGACCTCAATGCCGGATAGTGTGCATGACGTAGGACAAGACACCCATCTGAACAGTCTGCACCACACTGACCATTTAGGTGAGTATAATAAAGTAATTTTTATGTTCTACAGAGCGGCTTGGGCTCTTATATACAGCATGTTGGAATGATGTATATAAGAGCCCACTGCTGGTGGCTGCAGCTTATAGGCTCCAAATCTGGTGACAGGTTCCCTTTAATAATGCATTCTTTGGCCCCTACCTTCCAAAAATGTGGTTAAAACATGACATTTTCAGAAAAATGTAGCAAAAAAAGGCATCATAGGAACACAAGCTTATGTTATAGGGAATCCCTCTGTTGGCTGCAATTTTGAGTTTCTTTTCGTAAACAACAATTATCGAGAATTAGGTTTTTGTCATTTTAGAAAGCGAAAATATCTCAAACTGCTTGGATTATATTATAATTAAAAGTCATCTTGACAAAGGTCATTTCTATACAATCATTTTATAATAATGGCTGATGATTATTCTAACAGAAATATCTAATTCCCATAGAATGATAATCATGTAATAATAAGAATTGATGACATTTTATCACTCATGTAACTCCACATTCGAGGAGCTGCTGAATATAAATATACATAAATGTTTTTTATTTTATTTTTTTCAATGACTGTTTTTCCTTCTTAACTGGAGAATAGACAACCTCTGGTGCAACCGATTTTTGTGGGTGTTTTGCAGCACTGGAGTGGTTCACGATAGCGTAGAGTAGCTTTTCATTCTGTGATAAAGAAAACGGATCAGATAAAGCTGAAATTGCAAAGACTAGGAAAGAATATTTGTAAGTTATTCAATAACATAAAATCCCTTTTTTTCCTCTTATAAGGCATATGGCATATAAGATAAAAAAGATAGATAGAGGGATAGATGATAGATAGATAGACAGATAGATAGGAAATGGAGCATTGTTCCTTAGCGCCATTTCTATGCACTTTACTCGGCTCATCCAGCGGCCCTGGTGCCGGGTGGCTCGCTGGGTAATAAAGGGGTTAATACCAGCTTTGTATTCTCAGCTGGTACTAAGTCCGAAATTCATGGTGTCATGCCAAATTAGAGATGGTCACCATGAATTTCTAGTAAACAGTAAAAAAACACAACAAATAGAAATTTTTTTATTATTACAAATACAACAAAAAAAAATTTAGAGACTCCATCTTTATCATAAGAAAAATCCTTAGTCAGAAGTTCGAGTCCTCACCTTACATGTTTCATGGCTTTTTTGTACTTTTCCCAGTAGTAGAGCATTTTCTCATCTGCGTTCCGCCCAAAATAGCCTCTCAGACCATGCACATAAAATGCCTGAGCGCATGAACATTAACATAATACTCAAGTATCTTTGGCCTCCAGCACTATTGTGGTGCGATCACGCATGCATCGTCTCCATTATTGCGACATAGTATTCTTTCCATTAAGCAAGCGCCCGGACTTATTCTTTGTAAGATGTCTGTAACCTGCGCATGCCAAATCCTGGCATAGTGTCCCTTTCATATATATCTCTGGTTAGGAGTGCCACAAATCATATGATCATTTACACCCCTCTACGTCAATGATGCAATTGGCTGCATGCAGGTATTTAGGTATGTTCTTCCCACCTCAACACATGCCTCCTGAGGAAGAAGTTTGAAATGTACATTGGATGTCTATGTCCTTACGTTACGTCACGTTACGTCCATGTAAGTGCCTTTTGCTTAATATGACCAGTTCCAACCTATTACAAATAAACATGTGTAACAACTAATGACTGAATACCGAAGTAACAGCTACCTCTTCCCTGTAGGAAACTCTTTGACTCTTTGACCAATTAGCTAGCTGCTAATAATACTATACTAAATAGAAGTACTTTGTATATACAATAACATATATATATATATATATATATATATATATATATATATATATATATATACTAGCTGTAGTACCCGGTGTTGCCTGGGATAGTAACTGTCGCTCTGTTTCTCTCCCAGTCTCTGTCTGTCTCTCTCTGTCTCTTTCTAGCTTTTTGTCTGTCTGTCTTTTTCCTTGTCTGTCTTTGTCTGTCTCTTTGTCTCTTTCCCTGTCTCTGTCTCTTTCCCCTTCTGTCTCTGTCTCTTTCTCTGTCTCTTTCCCTGTCTGTCTCTTTCCCTGTCTTTTTCCCTTTCCCTGTCTCTTTCCCTTTCCCTGTGTCTTTCTCTGTCAGTCTCTTTCCCTGGCTGCATTGTGACACACCAACACTCCATTTAAGGGCGTGGCTGCGCATTCTTCTGAAGCTCTGGCTGCACTGTGGCTCCCAGTTCCATTGACTTTAATGGAGACAGTTTTTTGGTAAATAACTGTAAAGCGTGGGGTTATAATTTCCCCTCAAAACATAGTCTATGATGTTCCCTGAGTCACATGGGGCGTCTGTGCAAAATTTTGTGATTGTACATGCGACGGTGAGGATTCCTTTAGCAGACATACAGTATATACATACTGTACATACATAAACTCAGCTTTATATATTAGATATCATAAGCACCTTGGCACCTTTTTATAATAACATATGAACTACATGTAACTGTAAGTTGTTTGTTGATATTTTAAGATACTTAATAAAATATTTTTTTATTGGTATTATATACTCTTTTGTTTCTAGTGTTATTACGTATGGTACTGAGTTGGGTACCATGTAAATTATATGTGGGTAATAGTGTATACTCATGTCACGTCTGTTAGAGAGCCAATGAACATGCAGCGATTGCCTGCCATACAAGGTAAGGCTGTAGCTATATTGGTAACTGGCATTACTGTGATTGGCCAGTCACATCACATCATCAGGTCTTATATGAGACCCGTGGCTGGGATACTTGGCACATTGTACTTCACAAGCAGTTCAGGGAGAGTTGATGTAGAAGGGAAAGCTTAGATTGGAGCAGGGTTTGTACACTTGCATCCTTTAGTGCCCTTTAGGTGGCACTAAAGGGTGTTTTTAGGCTTATTTAACTTAATAAATAAATATTTTTAAAAAATGTTATGAGGTCTTCCCTATTTTTGATAACCTGCCGAAGTAAAGCAGACAGCTGAGGGCTGGTATTATCAGGCTAAGAAGGCTTATGTTTTTTTGTCTATTCCCAGCCTAAAAATAGCAGCCCACAGTTACCCCAGAATTGGCTCATCCATTAGTTATGCCAAATCTGGCACTGCCCTGTTGTATTGTCAATTGAGTAAACAAATTTGGGCTTGATGTCAGCTTTGAATTGTCAGCTGGCATCAAGCCCAGGAGTTAGTTATAGAGAGGCATCTATCAAACACCCTCATTACTAACCTAACTAAAACACAGATACTCAGGGAAAAATTGTTTATTTGAATAAAGATTCCTCGCCACTATCCCACAATTATTTAGACAAAAAAAGCCATGAAGATCCACTGTAATCTATGGTGGAGTGGTGCCATGATGTACCTTGAATCCATATTTCAACTTATGGAGCCTCACTCAGACAAAGAGACTCCAGAGGTTACTCTCTATCAGCACCAGACACAAAATTTCTTATGCAGCATGACATCAGTAACTCGGTGACATCACCATGCATGAGAAACTCCGGGTTGGGTGCTGACCGGAAGTGACCTATGGAGCCTCGCTCTCTGAATGAGGCTCCAAAGGTTGCAGAGTAAATTCGGGGGATGTCGTGGGAACCTACTATATGGATTATATCAGATATTTATGGCTTTTTTTTAATAATTTGGTGAATGAGGGATAATGTGAGGGAGTCTTCATTCAAATTAACAGGTTTTTTCATATTTCTGTGTGTTTTATTAAATATACATTTACTGGGTTAGTAATCAGGGAGTCTGGTAGACACCTCTCCATTACTAACCAATGTGCTTGATGATAACACTAGGGCTATTTTAGGCTGGCAAGGGACAAATACCATGGGCCTTGCCAAACTGATAATACCAGCCCGCAGCGTTGCTTTCTGCTTTACCTTGGCTGCTTATAAAAAATTGAGGGGACAATATGATTTTTTTCTAAATATTTAATTTTTCACTTCTCAGCAGCGATCTGGGAGTCAGAGATTTGCCAGGCATCTTCTCCATGCTGTTCCTGTTCAATTACAGTACTGTTTTCCTTATTTCGGCAATTTTCCAGCCCTCCTAGGGGGATCTGCTGGAAAAATTCTCAAGTTCCCCATAGACCTCTATTAGACTTATTACTTGAGTCCAGCCCGTCTGAGCATTAGACCAACTCGATTTGAGTAACACGCACTTGAGCACTTTAGTGCTCGCTCATCACTAGTCTTTATTCAAATAAACTATTTTTTCCTGTGTGTTTTTTTTTTCACTTTACACTAACTGGATTAAAAATGGAGGTATCTGATAGATGTCTCTCCCTTATTAACGCCTGGGAATGATGCCAACTGACAAAGCACAGCGGACATCACCCCCAAAAATATTACCCCGAATTCTCAATGCACCAGGGTGATCAGGAAGTGCAGATGAAGTGCCAGAATTGGTGCATGCAATGTGATACACCAATTCTGCGGCAGCTGCAGGCTGCTATTTTTAGGCTGGTGAGAGCAAATAACCAAAAACTTTCCCAGCATCATAATACCAGCCCACAGCTGTCTGCTTTACCTGATCTGGTTATCAAAAATAGGAGGAAACCCAAGTCATTTCTTTAAATTATTTATTTATTTATTTAGTTCCCAGCAGTGATCTGGGAGTCAGAAATGCATCCAGATGTCTTTCACATGCTGTTTCCAATACATTTCAGAAATTTTTCCATCCATTTAAGCAATTTTCTAGCCTCCCCAGCCCTCCTAAGGGGTCTGCCACAGAAATGAGTTCCCTATTGACTTCCACTATACTCATTCTTCGAGTTGAGTGCGTCCGAGTTTTGGATCTGCTTAATTTGAGTAACGAAAATTCAAGCAGTTAAGTGCTTGCTCCTCACTAGACCCAACCCTATGAAACTGAATGTGACAAAACTAATATGTATGTGGTCCTGCCAATAACACTTTTTTTCCATAGCAATGGCTTAGTTTAGGGATCTAGTTCGGTAACCTGGGGTTTCGTGGTCAGTTCCTTTGTCTGCTGGGTTATTGTCTTTTCTTTTCTGTCCAAATGCTGATAGTTCAAAATGTCCTTATTTTCTTTTCTTGGTGTGATTCTCTCCAAATTTTACTTATTTTCCTGTTATTTGCCCTATCACATTCTGGGTTGTGTTATGTATAGTCTCTTCTCACTGCACTTCCTTGCTGGCTATCTCTATGTGGATTTTCTTCTTGAAGTTCCAGCCCTTCAGCTTACAGTTTTACCTTCAAAGTAACCACCAGTTGAGTTCCTACCATAAGTCAGTGTGTATTACTAAACAATCCCTATACGTTTTAACTTATTTGAACTTGTTTCAGTTTATCCCAGTCTCTGTTTCTGTCTATTTCTGCATATCTTCCTCTCTAATAGTAGACAATGTGTGGTGGCCTCCCCGAGGGTCCTTCAGGAGGCATGAGAAATCCCTAAAGGCCCAGTTACACGGGACGATATATCGGGCGATCTCATGAGCGACGTGACACGCCCAGATCGTATTTACGATTTGCCGGTATCGCCCATAGGTCGTTTATTTACTGTCACAAGTAACAATCTCAAAATCGACGCATCAGCGGTCAACGATATATTGTTGGACCCAGGAGGTCGTTTGAATGTTGTTTGTCGTTGGCAAGGTGTCAAACGGAGCAATATGTCGGTTGCATCCCCAAAAGCGAACAATTTTTTAAAAATGAACGACGTGTCAACGAACCATGATTTTCATCCTATTTGCAATCGTTCAGAGTCGCTCGTAGGTGTTACACGCAACGACGTCGCGAACGATGCCGGATGTGCGTCATGGAATCCGTGACCCCAACGACATATCGCTCGATATATCGTCCTGTGTAACGGGGCCTTAAGTCCTATTAGGGAGCCAGGTCCGAGGAGGTGCTGTTATTTTGCAGCTAGAGTCTTTTAGTCTGTACAGGGACCAGTTAGGTGCACCCGTATCTTCCCCTTTTTTTTTTTCACCTTTTGTGTGTATAATTTATATTCATAAGATAGGTATATAATAAATAGATAGATCGATAGATTACCATTTTTACCTTCACTTTTGTCTGTTTTTTGAGGTCTTCTAAGTTTGCATATTCTGAAAAATAAAGATGTTTTTTCTTAGATATCAAGTAGTATTCACTTGGCTATAAATGCTGATCATACAATGCAGCTTCTCCTTTTAACCCCTGTAATGCCTGTGCCCAGTCACATTTTTATGGGACATAGTATGGCTAGCTCCTGCACAGAGGATTGCAGGAATAGAGGAGCTGCGAGCCTCATCAGTACAAGGTCACAGCCGACATCCCATTGCAATGACTGGGGTCAGCGTGAACTCTGTTCTTATCATTTAAGCATTCAGCTGCCAAAGTCAATGAGTAATGTAACTGGATTTTGCTCCCTCAATACATTCAGTGGCACTGCTATAACATGATGACAGTATACAAATGAGTTACTATGACTACTGTCACACGGAGTTTTGCTCAAAACTTGCTGAGTGCCATGGTGGCATCAGATGCTGTACACACTACAGATTCTGATACTCCACAGTATGTTTTCTCTGGTGTATTTGAGTTACACAGGCAGGCTCAGGCGTCAACCAGCTGTGTGCTCATTAATGGTCAGGCTAGCAAGAGTTAACTTCTCTTAGCCTGCTGGTTATCTCTGGGATCACATCTTGTTGGAAACCTATCACATTTACTCCCAGTCTTTTTAAGATGGTAGAATATGTCTTCCCATGCCAACTATAGTTTATTTCTGTGTTGATCTGTGTGCTGTTGTGTCTAGTCCTGCTAGTGATTATATTGCATGGTGGTTGAAGTTGTTGCTGAATTCTCCCATTGTCTTGTTGTTTCCTCCCTGCTCTTATTTACCTACTTACCTCTTATTGTCTTATACGTTTGTGTGAGCATGCTGTGAGATAAAGGTTTGGTTTCTCCTGTTTGTCTATCTCTGTTGGTTTTAGGTTTGGTTTCCACTGTTTGTCTATCTCTGTTGGTTTTAGGTTTGGTTTCCCCTGTTTGTCTATCTCTGTTGGTTTTAGGTTTGGTTTCCCCTGTTTGTCTATCTCTGTTGGTATTAGGTTCGGTTTCCCCTGTTTGTCTATCTCTGTTGGTTTTAGGTTTGGTTTCCCCTGTTTTTCTATCTCTGTTGGTTTTAGGTTTGGTTTCCCCTGTTTTTCTATCTCTGTTGGTTTTAGGTTTGGTTTCCCCTGTTTTTCTATCTCTGTTGGTTTTAGGTTTGGTTTCCCCTGTTTGTCTGTTTCTGTTGGCTTTAGGTTTGATTTCTCCTGTTTGTCTATCTCTGCTGGTTATATCACACTCCCATCTGGGCCTTCCCCTGGGGTAGGGGGGAGGGGGCATAGGATCAGGACTGGTTAGGAGCAGAGTCAGGTAGGCAGCTCAGACATCCTCACCTTCAGATGTAACTCTGAGATAAAGGATAACTATGATCCCTCTAGTCTGAGGGTAAGTCTAGGTGCCCTGGTCCCCCGATTTACCTGATCATTGTGACTCTGCAGTGTCAAACAGAGTGGTATCCCACCTTTTATTGGTTTTGATCATTTTTTCACTGGATAGATGGTAAATGTTAGACTGGTCTGGGTCCCGCGGCTGAGTCTCACCAATCAGCAGAATCCTTTGCTCTCTTCTGATTCTCTCCTGGCAACAAGAACCAAGTGTTGTTTGGACCTGCAGATCATGGATGCAGTTTTCCATTTCTCAACTCAAAACTCTGAAGATCCTTGAAAATAGCCAAGGGGCTGCACATGGTGTCTTGACCAGTATCATGGACTTCAACACCTTGTCTGAGTGTATGAAGGACTCGCAACTCCATTGAACTACTCCAGATTGCGTTTTGTTGTTAGAAGAGAACCAGACAAGAACAAAAAGTTCTCACTAGTCAGACCCATACCAATCTACCACTGGAATGTAATCAAGAGGAAGATGGATAGTCACAAGCCATCAAACAAAGAAGAACTTTCCTACCAGTTAGAGGGAGTGTGGCGCCACTTTCCCAAACTCGCGTTTCGGAACGAAAGCCTTCATCTGGGGAGTCAAAAATAATGTAAAGCAGATTCAGTGAAAGTACAACTCCACTTATGTAGGATGCAAACAGTACAGGATAGATATGGAAAATTTATTTACACCCATGAACTTTATTGTATTATTTGTCACCTGGATTTTGGTACACACAAGCATCATTGGCCTCCGCAATTGTATCTCTGAAATAAACAAAAATAAACATTTTTGTAGCATTTTCTGTTTGTAAAATTATACAATTGTGGATTTGTACAAACTCTGACTTACAGTCCATGTAATACTCCAGAGCTGTACTCACTATTCTGCTGGTGAAGTCACTGTGTACATACAATATATTACTTAACCTGCAGTGATTCTGAATAGTGATGAGTAAACCCATGGATAATCAGGTACGAAGAAGCAGCAAGGAAAATAAAAATCGGGATCAGCGAGCAAACTTGACGCCAACCTTAACCCCAAACCACGAACCCCTGACTAAGTGGTGACGAGACATCCGAGGCTGTAAAATTGCTGTAGTAAGTGCTAGGTGGCTACAAGTGGAGTAAGAGCAAGATACTTACACATACTGTATGTTACGGGGTTGGCGGATTGAGAGAAAATAAGAAACAAAACCTTCCCCCTCAATCGCAACCCAGGGTCCACCATGCAGAGATGTTATACCGCTGCTAGTAGTCCAGAGGACAAAGTGGACCCACAACAGCTTATAGATAAAAATAAATGGAAACCCAATAGGCTGTGTTGATGGCACATAGTGGTATAATAGTGGGTCGCAATAACCTGTGGTAACGTCACAGAGGTTATGCAAATGAAAGGGAAATAGTCGCTGTAACCAATGTTATCCTCACGGAGGCTACGAGACTCAATAACGCAAAGTAAAACCCCATGCACACACCCACACTCAGCACACACGCCTAACCAGCGATCCCTGAGTAGCAGCCTACCCCATGTGCACACAAAGGAGATGTCTGAAGACAACCTGCCTAGGCGACACATCTAAGGTGTGGAGTACCTCTCACAGCACCAGGTCATGGCTTGGGAAGCAACCTGCCTAGGCAACTTGTCTAGGATGTGGAAAATCTCTAACAGCACCAGGTTACGGTATTAGCAGTGCCTGCCTTAGTGGCCCGACTACGGTGTGGAGTAACCCTTTTTGGGCCATGATAATGAGCAGTACCTACCCAGTCGACCTGTCTAAGGTGTGGAGTATCCTCTCACAGATCCAGGTCATGAGGTATTGTCATTTGATAGGTGTGCCAATAACATTGGCTCCACCCCAAACAAGGGTATCAGTCATTGTCAGATGACCACGTCCAATAGTCCTGAAGGCGAGAGTTATGAACATGCTCAGTTCAATCAGGATCCACCACGTCATGGACATGCTCAGTGCAGTCCTTTCCGGACTTAGGGGCACTTTGCACACAACGACATCGCAAGCCGATGCTTGTGATGCCGAGCACGATAGTCCCCGCCCCCGTCGCAGCAGCAATATCTTGTGATAGCAGCCGTAGCGAACATTATCGCTATGGCAGCTTCACATGGACTCAGCTGCCTTGCGACGTCAATCTGGCCGGCGACCCGCCTCCTTATTAAGGGGGTGGGTCGTGCGGCGTCATAGCGATGTCACACGGTAGGCGGCCAATAGAAGCGGAGGGGCGGAGATGAGTGGGACGTAAACATCGCGCCCACCTCTGTCATTCCGCATAGCCAGCGTGAGCTGCAGGACGCAGGTAGGAGATGTTCCTCGCTCCTGCGGCTTCACACAGAGCGATGTGTGCTGCCGCAGGAACGAGGAACAACATCGTACCTGTCGCAGTCGTGTAATTATGGAATTCCCAAACACTACACCGATGATATGATTACGACGATTTTGCGCTTGTTAATCGTATCATCTAGGATTTACACACTACGATGTCGAGTGCGACGCCGGAAGTGCATCAGTTTCGACATGACCCCTCCGACATCGCACCTGCGATGTCGTAGTGTGCAAAGTGCCCCTTAGTCTCAACCAGAGTGGAAACATTTTGCACATGCCCAGTATTTTCCACACTTAGTCTCTGGAAGAGGAGACTCTGCCTGAGCAAGCTCAGTAGGCAAAACACAAGAATAAAGGCTGCTTTAAACGCAGTGACATTGCTAACGAGAAACACTGGGGTCACGGATGTGGCGCACATCCGGCCTCGTTAGCGACGTCATTACGTTTGACACTTACCAGCGACCACTAACGATCCGAAAAGTGCCAAAAATCGTTGGTTGTTGACACGTTATTCATTTCCCAAAAATTGTTGCTCGTTTGGTACGCAGGTTGTTTGTTGTTCCTGAGGCAGCACACATCGGTAAGTGTGACACCCTGGGAACGATGAACAACAGCGTAACTGCGTCCTCCGACAACGAGGTGGGAGTGACGTTCATACGGCTGCTCTCCGCCCCTCTGCTTCTATTGGTGGCCTGCTGTGTGACATCGCTGTGACGCCGCACAAACCTCCCCCTTAAAAAAGAGGTTGTTCGCCGGCCACAGCAACGTCGTTAGGAAGGTAAATTCAGGTGACGCATACCAGCAATATTGTTTGCCACGGGCAGCGATTTGCCCATGACGCACAAACGATGGGGGCGGGTGAGATCGCTAGCGACATCGCTAGAGATGTTGCAGCGTGTAAAGCAGCCTTTAGTTTCTGAGAGAACTAAGTACCTGAGCATGCACTGTGGAAACGTTTAGGGACTTAGCAAAGGTAATTCAGGCCATGTATGCTCAGTTTCCAAAACTCCACACTTAGACATGGAGGCAAGAGCAGCAAGCTGAACCACCCTTGGCACTGCCAAGATCCGAGGCTGGCACTCAGGCAGATTAGAAAAAGCAGCAGGCCATTTCTGCCATCTACAGCACCAGTTTGTAACACTGTGTTTCCCAGTGTTGATAAGAGGATCACACTGCAGTCAGACTCTCTTCTTGGCTACTAATTAATGTTCATGAATATTCACTGTTCCCCCACCCACCCTCTGTGCCAGTGTCTGTTATTGGTTGCAGACTCCTATGCACGCCCCTCAACTTGTGTCTTAATCTGTAATTGGTTGCATTCAATTTGCTGTACAGTAGTGTAAAATGAAATAAATAATAAAAAAAAGATGTAGGTTCCCTCCCTATTTTGATAGCCTGTGAGAGTAAAAACTACGACGGCAGGCATAGATATTTCCCCTCAGCCTACTAGCTTCCCAGAATTGTCACGTCAATAAGATGTGAGAATTGCAGCCTTTATCTGGGTCATCCCGATCACCCTGGTGTGGTGGTAATATATGGGGTTATTGACAGCTGTGATTTGTCAGCTGCCATCAAGCCCTAGATTAGTAATGAAAAACATCTATGAGCCTACTACTAATTGATTACTAATCCTGTAAGTGAAAAGAAATAAAACACAAACATATAAAAAATCCTTTATTTTAAATAAAATACACACACCCTCTCTCACTCCTTTATTAATGCCCAAAACACCCTTGCAGGTCCGACATAATACACATGAAGTCACATGACGATCCTGGCTCTGCTACATCCAAAGCCAAGAGAGAGAACATGTCCGCTCTCTGCAGGCTCTGGGTAACACTGCCAGCAGCGGGGAAGCCTGGGTGTGACCTACGCTGAACTGAGTAACATAAGCTGCATCCGCCCATTGGCTGGAGACATCTTTCAGTTCAGCGGAGGTCTTATCCGTGCTTCCACACCACTCCCAGTGAAAGTGAGACTGCATTATCTTATTGCGGGTCACGGACATGCTGAAATGTTTGCACCAGATTTGCAACTCCTGCCAGAAGATTACACCGCGAGTAGAAAAATGTGTTTTTTGAGTGGTTTTCTGCAAGGAGTTGTAAATTTGGTGCTCGAACTTATGCACCAAAAACCTGAACCAAAATCTGTATCTCCTGACAAAAAGTGCATCAAATTCGCATCACGTTTTAATGCATTTTTTTTTTGCAGGAGATGCAACAATTGGATGTGACAATTTGGGGACAGCTGTGGCCTACTATTTTTAGGCTGAGGAGGTTCAATAACCATGGGCCTCCCCAGCCTCTGAATACCAGCCCACAGCTTTCAGCTGTGTCTTGCTGGGTATCAAAGTTGAGGGATCGCATGTCCTTTTTTTACTTATTTACTTAAATACTTTTAGAAAAGCTGCATGGGGTCCCTCATATTTTGATATACAGCCAATATAAGCACATGGCTCAGGGCTGCAGTCTGTAGCCAGCTGCTTTATCTGCTCTCAGTATCAATACACGGGGGACCCTCTGCCATTTGTTAAATTTATTAATTTTTACACCATTACAGGGACGCAGACAGCATGTGTGATTCCAGCCAATTACAGACGCTGTCAAAGAGGGTGAGGTGGCGGTCTGACTGCAACCAATCACAGATGCTAAGACTGACAGTGGGCGGGGGAAGCAGTGAATATGCATGGGAGCTAATAATCGGACCCAGAAACAGTGGTAAAGCTGCAAGGGAAGGTCGGTCAGTATAACTGTCCTGCTTTATTCCCTATTTTTTGCTTTTCCCTTTTTTTAATCTATCATTATTTGGGCAGCAGAACATGAACAGTAACATGGGCTTCCATGAGAAGACAGCAGAATAGTGAGTGCAGCTCTGGAGTATAATACAGGAGGTAACTCAGGATCAGTAATGTAATGTATGTACACAGTGACTGCATCAGCAGAATAGTGAGTGCAGCTCTGGAGCATAATACAGTAGGTAACTCAGGATCAGTAATGTAGTGTATGTACACAGTGACTGCACCAGCAGAATAGTGAGTGCAGCTCTGGAGTATAATACAGGAAGTAACTCAGGATCAGTAATGTAGTGTATGTACACAGTGACTGCACCAGCAGAATAGTGAGTGCAGCTCTAGAGTATATGTGGGGCCCCGAGGCTCGGTGTCGGTGCAGCTGTGCATTACCTTCAGGGACTCCACGCGGCTGGATCTTGTCACAGGTAGGAAATCCTCTATTTTGATTGTCGTGACGCCACTCTCAGAATTGCGGTCAGTGGAGACCGCCACTGCAGGTTAGGGGTGCCTGGGGCTGATAGTGGGTGCAGTCAGTTGTAATAGCCTCCTGAGAGTGAGGCATGCCCCAGGGTCCCGTGTAGGTGTGTGGAACTACAAGTCGCAGAATGACTCACACGCACAAGCAGGATGTCTTTCAGGGGTTTTACTCACTGATGGTGGCAGGGTGAGTAACCCGGGCGTAGCTGGGATGAACCAGGCTGGAACCAGGTGTCCTTCAGGCTGACTGATGAGGGTGGCTACTGACTCGCCTTCCTTAGCCCTTCTGTTGTTTGTGGTAACCCCGACTTGCAGTCCCTATGGGGGTCACCCAGGGAAGTTGCTGCTCCCCTCGTTTCGGCCCGTTTGCTTGTAGCCTGGACCAGGTCACTCTGGCTGCTTGCCTCCTGTGAACTATGGGCCCTCACTTTGCTACGTGGCTGCGGACTCTGTGGTGTTGTCTTGGGGGTTTGAAGTGTCCCCTCAGGCAGGTTTGGCAGAAGAAAGCTGGATCTATCTCTGCACTGGGACCTGTTACCCCTTCGGGCCTGGTACCTCCCTGGCAGTCCTCTTACTCTCCACTCCGTTGCTCTCTCTTTAGCCTTGTGTGGATTTCGGACGGCACCACTAGGTGACCGTTCTCCCCCGTCAGTAGTCACTGCGCGGACGCTGTTAGACTGCAACAGCTCCAGGGTCTGCTTCTGCTCTCCCTGAGCTGCACACTAAACCGGCTCACTCGTGGGACCTGCACTGCTGCTCCTGTCTGAGCTCCACTTCCATGCTCCTCACTCCTCCACACTCTGCTTCAGACTGCCCTCTCCTCCTCCTTCCTCTTTTCCCTTTTGTGCCTGCCTACGCCACCTAGCAACCAGGCTCTCTACCACACCCCTTGAGTGGAGATGGAGGCTTCGCCCCCTCCTGGGATCCCCAGGGGTCCTCTCAAAGGTAAATGTGTGAGACCTGATCACTATGCGCCTGTGTAGTCACACCTCGGTCAGCCTTCTGGATTACCTGTTTTGTACTGTCCCCAGCATGGGTGCAGTACTCAGTGGTGCCTGACCAGGTCAGGGGCGCCACATTCCCCCTTAGTTATCACCAGCACGTCCTCGGGCTGCAAGACAACATTTTAAAATGCGTAAAACAGTAAGACATGGTAAAACGTTTAAAACCACCAGGTACCATACATCACCACCCTCCACCCACAAGTCCGTTAACCCACCCTAAACCCTCTCAGGAGGCAGGTCACCGGTTTCTTTTGGTAACCAGGTCTGGGCCATCCGTTTCCCCAGACCTTTCCTCCAATCTGCCTCTCCCGTTGGCCGCGCCTTCAGCCACTTCTGGCAGGATGTAGAGGCGGCTTTCGTGGTTTGGTGGTTTCAGGGTATACCTGGCCTGGTGGAGCCGCGCCTTCAGCCTCTTCTGGCAGGATGCAGAGGCGGCCTCCACAGTTGGTGCTGACCAGGTACCCTCTTTGTGGTGGAGAGCCAGGCCCCATAAACAGGCGTGCTCCCTGGTTGCAGGCGAGCCAGGCCCCATAAACAGGCGTGCTCCCTGGTTGCAGGCGAGCCAGACCCCTAAACAGGCTGGCTCTGGTGGTGGTACCTCTGGGGTAACTATTTACATTGCGAGAGTTTGTGGCTATAGCCAGTTCATAGCCTTAAGGTTCATTTTTCAAAGTGCAAAAAGAGGTTTCTCACATTAGTTCATGTGGGCACGTGCTTAAACTTGAACGTTGCAAAACTTTTCAAAACTTGTAACTTCTGTACTTTACTTTACTTTACATGAACTTTGCTCCTTCTTCCTTACCAGGGCTTGGGCCTGTAGGGCTGCGGCACTTGTTGCTTTCTCCATCTCTGTCATCATCTGTAGTGGTCTCATCAATGGGTTCTTTGTCTTTTCTTTCCTCTTCTTCTGTGTCTGTTTCTTGTAGTATTGTGACAGCAGGGTTTCTGTAGGGATTTCTGGGACATGGTGTGACATCTAGTGCGTACCATCCGCGTTCTCCTTGGTGCTTTGTGAATTCTACTGGGTCTCCTATCTGTAGGTTTCTTCCTGGATGTCCTCTAGGTAAATGTGCTCTTACATCCCTTCTGTTCACAAAGATGCCTTCTTTCATACCAGGTGCTACTATAAAGCCATATCCTGATTTCAAACTGAAGTCTTCTACAACTCCTCGACAAAGTGGGCCTCTGACCTGGGATTTGGCCCTTCTCAAGGACCGCTTTTCCTCTAAGTCTCTGGCCGTGACCTCGTCCTTCTCCTCTGGAGACTGCTGTGCAGGTGGATCCCTTGTCCTGCTGCGGCGCCGTGTCCTGCGGGCTGGGTCCTGCCTGGCTGCTATCTCACCGCTTGCAGGCTCCCAGGTGATGTATCTGGACAGATCTTCCTCAGCGGAGGATGTCGGGCCCTCTTCATCCCAGCGGGAGTACGGCAGCATCTCTGGCTCTTGGACTGGTGCTGCATCCACTGCTGATGGCTCTGGAGTCAGCTTCTCAGCTTCCTGGCCTCCCCTCCCCCTTAGTTCTTCTGGGCACTCCTCTTGTGGCAGCGCTAGGGATGGATTTTCATCAGCAGGACAGGGCGGGGGACCCTTTGGCATGAATGTTGCAGGAATCTTCCTGTGGGTATGCGGAGGGAGCAGATACCGGTCCACCATCTCCTTTGGGAAGTGGGCCTCTAGGTCAGCCTTCAGCTTCCAGTATTCGGGGTCCTCCCCCAGCAGGGACTTCCTAGAAGGGACTTCCTTGGGCTGGGGAGCGGTGTCTGCTCTGGCCTTGCAGGCCGGGGTAAATAATTTTACAGTCTTGTCTTGGCGGGCTGCGCCCTGCATGGCGGCGGCCTGGATCAGCGTCGCAGTTGCAGCCGGTTCTTGGCGGGCCGGGCAGCGCATCGCCGCAGCGGCCTGGATCAGCGTCGCTGTTGCGGCCGGTTCTTGGCGGGCCGAGCTGGGCGTCGCCGCAGCGACCTGGATCAGCGTCGCTGTTGCGGCCGGTTCTTGGCGGGCCGGTCTGGGCATCGCCGCAGCGGCCTGGATCAGCGTCGCTGTTGTGGCCGGTTCTTGGCGGGCCGAGCTGGGCGTCGCCGCAGCGACCTGGATCAGCGTCGCTGTTGCGGCCGGTTCTTGGCGGGCCGGGCAGGGCATCGTTGCGGCGGCCTGGGCTCGGCGGGCCGCACCTGGCGTGGCTGCGGCCTGATTCAGCGTCGCCGCGCCGGGCATCTCTCCAGGGACCGCGGGCATGGCAGCAGGGGTCGGGGCACTCGCGCTGGCGGGGGCAACACAGGACTCACCCATCGGTAGCATCATCGGGGCCTGAGTCGTCGCCGCTCGGTCTGGCACTCGTCGTGCGGTTCCCCTCTCATAGGCCTGAACCGCTGCAGCCATCTCCAGAAGCTCCGCACGTCCCTCTCGGATCTGCTGCACGATCCTCGCCTCCAGTCGGTCACTGAACTGGGCAAGCTCCCAGGACCACCAGGCAGCGGAACCCGGCTCTGGGCTCCTATCTTCAGACGCCATCTTCACCGCGTCGTCGCTGCTCTGCAGATCTTTTCTCAGCAGCAGGCTTCCGGCTCCCTTTCTTTCCCGACGTCTCTGAACGCCTTCGCTCTCATCACTTGCGAGACCAGGACTCTGCAGGGGATCTCTGGGTAGCCACACCTCTTCGTGGGCGGTAACTTCTCCCAGCGCGGGCTGCTGTTGTTTTTCAGCGCGCTTTTCATGGTGGCAATATGGCGGCGCTTCCAATTTTCCAAGCGGACCGCCCAGGCACATGGTCACCTGTCTGAACAGGTCTAGTCCTTATCCTGTTCGTGATGCCAGATATGTGGGGCCCCGAGGCTCGGTGTCGGTGCAGCTGTGCATTACCTTCAGGGACTCCACGCGGCTGGATCTTGTCACAGGTAGGAAATCCTCTATTTTGATTGTCGTGACGCCACTCTCAGAATTGCGGTCAGTGAAGACCGCCACTGCAGGTTAGGGGTGCCTGGGGCTGATAGTGGGTGCAGTCAGTTGTAATAGCCTCCTGAGAGTGAGGCATGCCCCAGGGTCCCGTGTAGGTGTGTGGAACTACAAGTCGCAGAATGACTCACACGCACAAGCAGGATGTCTTTCAGGGGTTTTACTCACTGATGGTGGCAGGGTGAGTAACCCGGGCGTAGCTGGGATGAACCAGGCTGGAACCAGGTGTCCTTCAGGCTGACTGATGAGGGTGGCTACTGACTCGCCTTCCTTAGCCCTTCTGTTGTTTGTGGTAACCCCGACTTGCAGTCCCTATGGGGGTCACCCAGGGAAGTTGCTGCTCCCCTCGTTTCGGCCCGTTTGCTTGTAGCCTGGACCAGGTCACTCCGGCTGCTTGCCTCCTGTGAACTATGGGCCCCCACTTTGCTACGTGGCTGCGGACTCTGTGGTGTTGTCTTGGGGGTTTGAAGTGTCCCCTCAGGCAGGTTTGGCAGAAGAAAGCTGGATCTATCTCTGCACTGGGACCTGTTACCCCTTCGGGCCTGGTACCTCCCTGGCAGTCCTCTTACTCTCCACTCCGTTGCTCTCTCTTTAGCCTTGTGTGGATTTCGGACGGCACCACTAGGTGACCGTTCTCCCCCGTCAGTAGTCACTGCGCGGACGCTGTTAGACTGCAACAGCTCCAGGGTCTGCTTCTGCTCTCCCTGAGCTGCACACTAAACCGGCTCACTCGTGGGACCTGCACTGCTGCTCCTGTCTGAGCTCCACTTCCATGCTCCTCACTCCTCCACACTCTGCTTCAGACTGCTCTCTCCTCCTCCTTCCTCTTTTCCCTTTTGTGCCTGCCTACGCCACCTAGCAACCAGGCTCTCTACCACACCCCTTGAGTGGAGATGGAGGCTTCGCCCCCTCCTGGGATCCCCAGGGGTCCTCCCAAAGGTACATGTGTGAGACCTGATCACTATGCGCCTGTGTAGTCACACCTCGGTCAGCCTTCTGGATTACCTGTTTTGTACTGTCCCCAGCATGGGTGCAGTACTCAGTGGTGCCTGACCAGGTCAGGGGCGCCACATATAATACAGGAAGTAACTCAGGATCAGTAATGTAGTGTATGTACACAGTGACTGCACCAGCAGAATTGTGAGTGCAGCTCTGGAGTATAATACAGGAAGTAACTCAGGATCAGTAATGTAATGTATGTACACAGTGACTGCACCAGCAGAATTGTGAGTGCAGCTCTGGAGTATAATATTGGATATAACTTACAATCAGTAATGTGATGTATGTACACAGTGACTGCACCAGCAGAATACTGAGTGCAGCTCTGGAGTATAATACAGGAAGTAACTCAGGATCAGTAATGTAGTGTATGTACATAGTGACTGCACCAGCAGAATTGTGAGTGCAGCTCTAGAGTATAATACAGGAAGTAACTCAGGATCAGTAATGTAATGTATGTACACAGTGACTGCACCAGCAGAATTGTGAGTGCAGCTCTGGAGTATAATAGAGGAGGTAACACAGGATCAGTAATGTATGTACACAGTGACTGCACCAGCAGAATAGTGAGTGCAGCTCTGGAGTATAATACAGGAGGTAAATCAGGATCAGTAATGTAATGTATGTACACAGTGACTGCACCAGCAGAAAAGTGAGTGCAGCTCTGGAGTATAGTACAGGAGGTAACTCAGGATCAGTAATGTAATGTATGTACACAGTGACTGCACCAGCAGAATAGTGAATGCAGCTCTGGGGTATAATACAGGAGGTAAATCAGGATCAGTAATGTATGTACACAGTGACTGCACCAGCAGAATAGTGAGCGCAGCTCTGGAGTATAATACAGGAAGTAACTCAGGATCAGTAATGTAATGTATGTACACAGTGACTACACCAGCAGAATAGTGAGTGCAGCTCTGGGGTATAATGCAGGAGGTAACTCAGGATCAGTAATGTAATATATGTACACAGTGACTGCACCAGCAGAATAGTGAGTGCAGCTCTGGAGTATAATACAGGAGGTAACTCAGGATCAGTAATGTAATGTATGTACACAGTGACTGCACCAGCAGAATAGTGAGTGCAGCTCTGGAGGATAATACAGGAGGTAACTCAAGATAAGTAATGTAATGTATGTACACAGTGACTGCAGCAGCAGAATAGTGAGTGCAGCTCTGGAGTATAATACAGGAGGTAACTCAGGATCAGTGATGTAATGTATGTACACAGTGACTGCACCAGCAGAATAGTGAGTGCAGCTGTGGAGTATAATACAGGAGGTAACTCAGGATCAGTAATGTAATGTATGTACACAGTGACTGCACCAGCAGAATAATGAGTGCAGCTCTGGAGTATAATACAGGAGGTAACTCAGGATCAGTGATGTAATGTATGTACACAGTGACTGCACCAGCAGAATAATGAGTGCAGCTGTGGAGTATAATACAGGAGGTAACTCAGGATCAGTAATGTAATGTATGTACACAGTGACTGCACCAGCAGAATAATGAGTGCAGCTCTGGAGGATAATACAGGAGGTAACTCAGGATCAGTAATTTAATGTATGTACACAGTGACTGCACCAGCAGAATAATGAGTGCAGCTCTGCAGCACAATATGGGATGTATCTCAATGGTCAGCAGTGTATCTATGTATACAGGGGATTTGCTGATGAAAATATTATGCTTTTGTATAAATGATTGCATCTGAGGTCTCCACCATTATTGGAAGGTATAATCCTTGTTACAAGAGAGTTAATCAACTATGTATATCGTAGATCACTTATTAATGACAATTTACTTATTTAACAAGATCTTTAATAGTCTGAAAATTGTGGTTCTACATTTCTAGGAATAATTAATAGATAAATACCCCAAATTGCTCCTCTTCTTATCTGTATATGAAAAGAAAAATTATTATTAGCGTCAGAATTACTATATAATGTATAAAAAAATTATTTAAAAGAACTGAGAGTCCTCGGTGGTTGATACCTTTTAATGGCTAACTGAAAAGATGGTAAATCCAAATGCAAAAAGGAGAATCTGATCCTCAAAGGACTCTGGACTACTGGCTAACACGGTACAAAGATATATTTTACTTGTATATAATGTATAACAATATAACATGATGAGATGTGTGATTATATATATAGAGCTACTAGAAGGTGGCCCGATTGTAACGTATCGGGTAGTCTAGAATGTGTATGTGGGTTAGCAGATTGAATAATAAGGTAATGAATGGACTGGATGGGTGAGGGTTAATTTAGTATTCTTATAATTGTTTATTGGTTTTAAAATTACAAAGAACAGAAAGAACAGTTTTAATAGATGAGACTAATGTTTAATGATGTCCATGGCTTGCAATGAAAGAAGGCCATGAACAGTGGAAATTGAAGTAAAAATATGCTGATGCTGGTATGTGCCCCCATCCTGGTGCTACCACCACCTGACATGTGCCCCCATCCTGCAGGGTAATGTGTGCGGGGGGCGGAGTGTGGGGGGGTGGAGCCGAGCGGGGCCATGGCGCTGATGTCAGTGCCGGGGACTGCATGGCTGAGGACAGGTGACTATTCGTGTATTCGTGTGTGTGTGTTCATTGTATACATGCAGTGGGCAGCGTGCAGGGGGGGTGGAGCCGAGTGGGGTAATGTGTGCGGGGGGCGGAGTGCAGGGGGGTGGAGCCGAGTGGGGTAATGTGTGCGGGGGGCGGAGTGCGTGGGGGTGGAGCCGAGTGGGGTAATGTGTGCGGGGGGGCAGAAGCGAGCAATGGGTATGTGTCGGCTGGGTTCCCAGTGTAGGCTCCAGGGGGTGCAGCACTCACCGGGAAGTCGGGGCGGAGTGTGGGTGCGGGGAAAAGTGTCGGGCATCATCCTGTCGACCCGTAGTTCGGGCTGTTCACTTAGCTGAGCCGTTGGTAGCAGGCTCTTTAGCGCGCGCGGTGTGGCAACGATTGTCACTGTAATGACGTCATTTTGGAGCAAGACAGACAGAACAAGGCAATTATATAGATAGTAATGTCATCCACTGGCAAATGTATCTGGACATTTTCATTTATGCCCCAGATTGCATTTCTCTTCTTGTCATCCAATCAGTGGATGGAGTGTGGAGACCGCGTAAGGATCCAAAATACCAGGCTGAGGGTAATATATCATATGTTATAATTCATCAGCGGAATGCACCAGTAAGGATCGCATTGGGGCCGGGATCCCTTAATTTTTGATAATAAATCCCCCATTACACACCAAACTTTGTGCCCAATTAGCTATATATGGTCCAATCTGTCATTTTTGATACGAAAAAAATCTT
Organism: Anomaloglossus baeobatrachus; assembly: GCF_048569485.1. Classification (NCBI taxonomy): domain Eukaryota; kingdom Metazoa; phylum Chordata; class Amphibia; order Anura; family Aromobatidae; genus Anomaloglossus; species Anomaloglossus baeobatrachus. The sequence continues at coordinate 681,405,600 of NC_134356.1, forward strand.
TAAAATTAAATATTTTTTTTCCAACCTTATGTGAACTTTACAGTTATTACTTCTTTACTTTGAAAGTTGTTAAGATAAACCATACTGTAAAGAAAAGCTTCCCGTCAAAGAGGACAAATGGACCATCCGTGGTGATCAGGGTCCATTGACCTTCTCTGCTACGTTTCCTGGTCCCTTCGAGCCAAGAAATTCTATAATATTATGTTACAATTGCCCGAAAACCCCCTACTTTTTTAATGACTCAAATGCATGTTTCGTAAAGTAAAGATTAGATTTCTCACCTTTTTTGGCTTTTAAGAAGAAGTAAAAGACAATTGAAAATACGAGGCCAGAAAAGCCAATGCAGGAAGCCACAATGACTACCAGTACCAACAGGTGTAATAGTTCAGCTTTATCTATAACATAAAAAAAATAATTGAAACAGCAGAAATACAGAATTTTGAGGTTTAATGATAAAATGGAAGATCTTTTACTTTTCTACCAACCTAAAAAAATCCAAAAAGGGCAATGATGTTTCACTTGCTGATGTAATATCTTACATGGATGCTCAAACATAAGAATAAGGATTCTAAAAAACCCATCATACAGTTAGGTCCAGAAATATTTGGACAGTGACACAAGTTTTGTTATTTTAGCTGTTTACAAAAACATGTTCAGAAATACAATTCTATATATAATATGGGCTGAAAGTGCACACTCCCAGCTGCAATATGAGAGTTTTCACATCCAAATCGGAGAAAGGGTTTAGGAATCATACCTCTGTAATGCATAGCCTCCTCTTTTTCAAGGGACCAAAAGTAATTGGACAAGGGACTCTAAGGGCTGCAATTAACTCTGAAGGCATCTCCCTTGTTAACCTGTAATCAATGAAGTAGTTAAAAGGTCTGGGGTTGATTACAGGTGTGTGGTTTTGCATTTGGAAGCTGTTGCTGTGACCAGACAACATGCGGTCTAAGGAACTCTCAATTGAGGTGAAGCAGAACATCCTGAGGCTGAAATAAAAGAAAAAATCCATCAGAGAGATAGCAGACATGCTTGGAGTAGCAAAATCAACAGTCGGGTACATTCTGAGAAAAAAGGAATTGACTGGTGAGCTTGGGAACTCAAAAAGGCCTGGGCGTCCACGGATGACAACAGTGGTGGATGATCGCCGCATACTTTCTTTGGTGAAGAAGAACCCGTTCACAACATCAACTGAAGTCCAGAACACTCTCAGTGAAGTAGGTGTATCTGTCTCTAAGTCAACAGTAAAAAGAAGACTCCATGAAAGTAAATACAAAGGGTTCACATCTAGATGCAAACCATTCATCAATTCCAAAAATAGACAGGCCAGAGTTACATTTGATGAAAAACACCTCATGAAGCCAGCTCAGTTCTGGAAAAGTATTCTATGGACAGATGAGACCAAGATCAACCTGTACCAGAATGATGGGAAGAAAAAAGTTTGGAGAAGAAAGGGAACGGCACATGATCCAAGGCACACCACATCCTCTGTAAAACATGGTGGAGGCAACGTGATGGCATGGGCATGCATGGCTTTCAATGGCACTGGGTCACTTGTGTTTATTGATGACATAACAGCAGACAAGAGTAGCCGGATGAATTCTGAAGTGTACCGGGATATACTTTCAGCCCAGATTCAGCCAAATGCCGCAAAGTTGATCGGACGGCGCTACATAGTACAGATGGACAATGACCCCAAGCATACAGCCAAAGCTACCCAGGAGTTCATGAGTGCAAAAAAGTGGAACATTCTGCAATGGCCAAGTCAATCACCAGATCTTAACCCAATTGAGCATGCATTTCACTTGCTCAAATCCAGACTTAAGATGTAAAGACCCACAAACAAGCAAGACCTGAAGGCTGCGGCTATAAAGGCCTGGCAAAGCATTAAGAAGCAGGAAACCCAGCGTTTGGTGATGTCCATGGGTTCCAGACTTAAGGCAGTGATTGCCTCCAAAGGATTCGCAACAAAATATTGAAAATAAAAATATTTTGTTTGGGTTTGGTTTATTTGTCCAATTACTTTTGACCTCCTAAAATGTGGAGTGTTTGTTAAGAAATGTGACAATTCCTACAATTTCTATCAGATATTTTTGTTCAAACCTTCAAATTAAACGTTACAATCTGCACTTGAATTCTGTTGTAGAGATTTCATTTCAAATCCAATGTGGTGGCATGCAGAGCCCAACTCGCCAAAATTGTGTCACTGTCCAAAGATTTCTGGACCTAACTGTATATACAGATTAATATAACTCACATTAGTCACTGTGCACACTGTACCATAAAATATCATTTTTACATCCAAAACTCAAAAACTACCATAATAATGCCCCCTATGTACAAAAATATAACTACTATAATACTGCTCCCCATATACAAGAATATAACTACTATAATACTGCTCCCCATATACAAGAATATAACTACTATAATACTGCTCCTATGTACAAGAATATAACTACTATAATACTGCCCCTATGTACAAGAATATAACTACTATAATACAGCTCCTATGTACAAGAATATAACTACTATAATACTGCCTCTATGTACAAGAATATAACTACTATAATACTGCCCCTATATACAGGAATATAACTACTATAATACTGCCTCTATGTACAAGAATATAACTACTATAATACTGCCCCTATATACAGGAATATAACTACTATAATACTGCTCCTATATACAGGAATATAACTACTATAATACTGCCCCTATATACAGGAATATAACTACTATAATATTGCTCCCCATATACAAGAATATAACTACTATAATACTGCTCCTATGTACAAGAATATAACTACTATAATACTGCCCCTATGTACAAGAATATAACTACTATAATACTGCCCCTATGTACAAGAATATAACTACTATAATACTGCTCCCTATATACAAGAATATAACTACTGTAATACTGCCCCCTATGTACAAGAATATAACTACTATAATACTGCCCCCTATGTACATGAATATAACTACTATAATACTGCCCCTATATACAAGAATATAACTACTATAATACAGCACCTATGTACAAAAATATAAGTACTATAATACTGCACCTATGTACCTATGTACAAGAATATAACTACTATAATACTGCTCCCTATATACAAGAATATAACTACTATAATACTGCCTCTATGTACAAGAATATAACTACTATAATACTGCCCCATGTACAGGAATATAACTACTATAATACTGCCCCTATGTAGAAAAATATAACTACTATAATACTGCTCCATATGTACAGGAATATAACTACTATAATACTGCCCCTATGTACAAAAATATAACTACTATAATACTGCTCCATATGTACAAGAATATAACTACTATAATACTGCCCCTATGTACAAGAATATAACTACTATAATACTGCCCCTATGTACAAGAATATAACTACTATAATACTGCCCCCAAGCTGTGAGGTTGTGTGTGAGCAGTTCTCCTGATGTCTGGAGCAAGCCCAGGGCGGGGCCCCCCTGGGCGGGGAAGCTCCCCAGGCAAGGCCCAGGCTTCCCGGCCTACACTGGGACACGGCTCCCAGGCCTCTTCTATTGGGAATACCACCCCCAGAGTCGCTGTGAGACCTGTGAATGTAGCACAAAGCTCCAGCAAGAAAGGAGAATCTAAGGAATCGGTGTGTAATGTTTTGGGAGGAAAACCAACTCCAAGTGCAGCAAAGAAGCCAGAATATGTCCCTAAAGAAATGCAGCAAAGTGTTAAGTCTTGTGATTCCTGCAGAGAAGCCCCGGTCAGTGCACAGCTCCAGCCAGGAGCTCAGCTTCCATCACCATCAGCTGTGCAGCTCAGCTCTCCGGCCCGCAGACAGAGGACATCTTTGGAGAAGCAGACCCTGCAAGAAAATCTCCAGCAGCAGCATGTGGTGTCCAGCATGGCGAGCTCAGGCCGCACCAGGTCGCAGTCCAGTGCCAGCGGTAAGCAAGTCCCAGTGCCTGGGTCCGGCAAGACCACCATGAAATCATCTGTAGTGGAGGCCTGTAACAAGCCTGTGTTCAAAGTCCCTGCACCTGTGGTCAAGCCTGAAGCTGTGGATACAGTGTGTGTGCCCGAGCCGCAGCTAGCGGATGAGATGCCTGGACTAGTCAGAAGACTGGGTGAGTTACAGTCGATGAAAGGCATGCTGCAGGCGGAGATAGACTTTATCTATAATCTGAAGGCCACTAATCCTGACCTGACCTCTGTGTGTGACCAGAGACTGAACAAGAAGGGTTTGGAGCTGGCGAGTGTGGTGCAGGACATGGACTCTGTGCTGGAGAGGATGGGGCCCCTGGTGCAGGACATGGACACTGTGCTGGAGAGTATGGGGCCCCTCAAGGAGACCTATATGACCCAGGAATGTTTGGCCTCCCATAGGCAGGACTGTGCTGTGGAGACCCCTGCTGTGCAGTCAGAGGCCGCTCGGGACGAGACCCCCCAACAGCAGACGCGACCGGTGATACAGGCGGCCAGATTCTGTTTTCAGGATGGGACACAACTGCAGCTACAGGAGCTTACACCTCAGACAGTGGAGGCACTACAAGTCCCAGAGTGCCCCGCACAGGAGCAGGACCTTCCATGTGTGACTGTCTGTGCTGCTGAGGCCGGTGCACAAGCTGGGGATGGTGTTGTTGTGCCTGTGGGGTCGGGGGCTGGAGGGGATTCACAGTCTGTGATGGACATTGCACCATGTGATGATGATGATGCTGCTCATGTTGATGTGCAAGACATATGTGACTTTCCCTCTTTGCTATCTAACCCGCAAGGTGTGCCAGCCCCCCCTGCTACAGACCCTCGTCCTGTCCGTCAGCCCAGGGTGTCCCGGCAGGTGCCCCCCAGGAATGCCTGGAGCCGCGGCGCACCATCCTTCACCTCCGGCGCCCATTATACCGGCCAGACTTTCAAGCGTATTAATGTTGTGCGTTTTAAGTACATAGGTCCCAAGGAGGTTCTGCCGCAGCGCAGGTTTGTGGTGAGGGAGCTGCTGTGCCGCCAGATGGGGTTTGTGCCGCGTGAGATCCTGGCGGTCTCTAATCTGCAGGACGGGCAGGGCTATGACGTCAGCTTTAAGCTCATGTCTGACCTGGACAGGTTCTGGGCCGATTACCCCAAGTTCAGGGACACCGAGGACTGGAATGAGTTCTTGTTGGTCCCTATTTCCAGGCCAGATACTGTCACAGTGAATGTCACCTTCTGGAATGAGGCCGTTCCCCCACAGGACATCGAGGTGTGGCTCCGGAGGCATTGTGACCTCGTCTCTGATCTCACCAAGGTCAGAGATGAGGATGGTATCTGGACTATGGGGTGGAAGGTACAGGTGAAGCTGAGGCAATATAATAACATCACTGCCCTCCTGCCCAACTCCTTCTTCATTGGGAGGGAGAAGGGGAGATGTTACTACCCCGGGCAGCCCCGAAAGTGCTTCAAATGTGGTAAAACTGGTCATCTGGCCAATGCCTGTACCGTGGTGAAGTGCAGCCTGTGTGGGGACATCGGTCATGTCGCTGCAGATTGCCGGGACGTCAGGTGCAACCTCTGTGGTAAGATGGGCCATCCTCACAGGGACTATCCAGACGCCTGGCACAACATCTGCAGAGTGTTACCTGATGAGGATGTGATGGCAGGGGCAGAGGCTCAGGAGGTGGTGGCACAGGCTCAGGAGGTGGTGGCAGAGGCCCAGGAGGAGGTTTTACCATCAGGAGAGGTACTGCCCAACTCCGATATCCCCCGGGAGTCCGCTCAGCTAATACCAGAGCAGGAGGGTGAGGAGGGGAACATGGAGGTCGTCCCTCAGGTCCAGCAGTCTCAGGCGGCCCCCCCTTCAGCATCTGTATCTGATGACTGGACCATTAGTCAGAATAAAAGGAAGAAAAAGGACGCGTCCTCCCGTAGACCTGAGGCTGCATGTGACAGGGCTAGTAAGAAGGTCCAGAGCTCTGTGGGTGCGATGGTCGTGTCCAACAAGTATGGGGCTTTGTCCCATGATGATGATTTTGAGAGGGAATTGGGGACACTTGAATGTGACAGGGACATAGAGGAACATCCCCCGCCAAAGCGGAGGCCCCTCTCTGTAGACCCTCAGGTAGAATCTGCCATGGACACCGGTGGTGGACAGAATGTCCCTGACTCGGGATGATGAGTATCACTCTGCTCCTTCTATATATTGTATGGTGATTGCTGAGTTTCATTGACGCTTCATTCCCCCACACAGGTGTGGACTCGTTATTTATTTCTGTGTTTGATCTGATTATTTAGTGCCGGTGTCTGTGTAACCTCAGTGATTTGTGACCGGTATTAATGTGAGTTTTTGTTTCTTATACATGTATTTATGTTTGTTTTTTCTAATAAAAATTGCCCCTATGTACAAGAATATAACTACTATAATACTGCCCCTATATACAAGAATATAAATGCTATAATACTGCTCCTATGTACAAGAATATAACTACTATAATACTGCCCCCTATATACAAGAATATAACTACTATAATACTATACCTATGTACAAGAATATAACTACTATAATACTGCTCCTATGTACAAGAATATAACTACTATAATACTGCCCCTATATACAAGAATATAACTACTATAATACTGCCCCTATGTACAAGAATATAACTACTATAATACTGCCCCTATATACAAGAATATAAATACTATAATACTGCTCCTATGTACAAGAATATAACTACTATAGTACTGCCCCTATATACAAGAATATAACTACTATAATACTGCCCCTATGTACAAGAATATAACTACTATAATACAGCACCTATGTACAAAAATATAAGTACTATAATACTGCACCTATGTACAAGAATATAACTACTATAATACTGCTCCCTATATACAAGAATATAACTACTATAATACTGCCTCTATGTACAAGAATATAACTACTATAATACTGCCCCTATGTACAAGAATATAACTACTATAATACTGCCCCTATGTACAAGAATACAACTACTATAATACTGCTCCTATGTACAAGAATATAACTACTATAATACTGCCACTATGTACAAGAATATAACTACTATAATACTACCCCTATGTGCTAGAATAGAACTAATATAATACTGCCCCTGTGTACAAGAATATAACTACTATAATACTGCCCCTGTGTACAAGAATATAACTACTATAATACTGCCCCTATGTACAAGAATATATCTACTATAATACTGCCCCTATGTGCAAGAATATAACCACTATAATACTGCCCCTATGTACAAGAATATATCTACTATAATACTGCATCTATGTACAAGAATATATCTACTATAATACTGCCCCTATGTACAAGAATATAACTACTATAATACTGCTCCTATGTACAAAAATATAACTACTATAATACTGCCCCTATGTACAAGAATATATGCACTATAATACTGCCCCTATGTACAAGAATATAACTACTATAATACTGCCCCCTATATACAAGAATATAACTACTATAATACTGCCCCTATGTACAAGAATATAACTACTATAATACTGCCCCTATGTACAAGAATATATCTACTATAATACTGCTCCTATGTACAAGAATATAACTACTATAATACTGCCCCTATGTACAAGAATATAACTACTATAATACTGCCCCTATGTACAAGAATATAACTACCATAATACTGCTCCTATGTACAAGAATATAACTGCTATAATACTGCTCCTATATACAAGAATATAACTACTATAATACTGCCCCTATGTACAAGAATATAACTACTATAATACTGCTGCTATGTACAAGAATATAACTACCATAATACTGCTCCTATGTACAAGAATATAACTACTATAATACTGCTCCTATGTACAAGAATATAACTACTATAATACTGCCCCTATATACAAGAATATAACTACTATAATACTGCTCCTATGTACAAGAATATAACTACTATAATACTGCCCCTATATACAAGAATATAACTACTATAATACTGCCCCTATGTACAAGAATATAACTACTATAATACTGCTGCTATGTACAAGAATATAACTACCATAATACTGCTCCTATGTACAAGAATATAACTACTATAATACTGCCCCTATGTACAAGAATATAACTACCATAATACTGCTCCTATGTACAAGAATATAACTACTATAATACTGCCCCTATGTACAAGAATATAACTACTATAATACTGCCCCTATGTACAAGAATATAACTACTATAATACTGCCCCTATGTACAAGAATATAACTACCATAATACTGCTCCTATGTACAAGAATATAACTACTATAATACTGCCCCCTATATACAAGAATATAACTACTATAATACTGCCCCTATGTACAAGAATATAACTACTATAATACTGCCCCCTATGTACAAGAATATAACTACTATAATACTGCCCCTATGTACAAGAATATAACTACTATAATACTGCCCCCTATGTACAAGAATATAACTACTATAATACTGCTGCTATGTACAAGAATATAACTACTATAATACTGCCCCTATGTACAAGAATATAACTACTATAATACTGCCCCTATGTACAAGAATTTAACCACTATAATACTGCCCCTACGTAAAAGAATATAACTACTATAATACTGCCCTATATAGAATGATAGAACTACTATAATACTGTCCTTATGTGATCGAATCACAGCTGCAGAGGAGAGGGAGAGAGTAATATCTTCATCTCCTCCATTGTCAACCTGTACGTACATCGCACTACACTTGGATGTCATGTGAGTGCAGATTGATGTTTCAATCACAGCTTTAGACTTGTATGGGTGCGAGTGATGAGAGACTCACAGACTATCACTGCTTATTGCTTTTTTTTCTCAGTCTGATTAGGGATAAGGAAAAACTCTCAGATTTGAGCTGTAGCATTGTCTTACGTGTATATTGTCTGATTATCTGGCATCGCACTCGTGTGAGTCATGCGCCAGTGTGACTCTACCCTAAGGCTATGTGCCCACGGGATCTTGTTTCTGCGGATCTTGCCACAGAAAACCTGCAGATTTTTCTGGATTTTCCAGATAAATCCGCAGGTTTTAGCATGTACAGACACTCCCCATGTTATCCTATGGGACATGGGGAGTGTCTGTGTCCACGCTGCGGAAAAGTGCGGCTGCGGAACATGGTGCGGATGTCCCGCAGCCGCACGTAACTGCATGTCAATTATTCCTGCGGAATTACCTGCGGAAATCCCGGCCCTCTTCTATGGAGATAGAGGCCGGGACGTCCGCAGGTAATTCGCATGAAAGTCCGCAGGTTTACCGCAGCAATACCACTGGAATCCCGCAGCTAAAAATAGCTGCGGATGCCGGCGGGCAGCTGCGGGAAGCATGCGCTCTTACCTGCGGATACATCTGCAGGTATGAGCGCCTGTGGGCACATAGCTTAATGGCAATTGTCATGGGGTCCTTCTCTGATATCACGTAAACAACAGAGCAAGAGATGATTGAACAATCCAAAGAACATTTCTTCCATACAATCCAGAAGGTCCATAAAATAATCAACCAAAACAAGTTTAAAATAGTCCAGGAACACGGATACATTTCATTAAGTGATAAATGTCCAGGTCTCTCTGGGGAGCCTCAGCTTCTCCTACAGAGGATAAATCTCTCTGCTTCTCTCTTTTCCTTCTCAGCCAGACTGAATAATCTCCCAAGTAAAGGCCGCTTTACATGCTGCGATATCGATATTTATATATAGTAAATGATTAATTAAATACTTATTTTTATCCTTGTTTATTATTATTGTTGTTCTTTAGGTCTGTCTGCTCTTTTCCCAATTTTGTCTTGCTTTTTGATATTTTTTTTTAAAAAAAAACATAATTTTCTTTTTTCCCACCGATTTTCTAATTTGATTTGCAAGGAAATTATTTGCAGTGCGTTTCACACTCCTTATTATGTTCTGGGGTCTTTTTAGATTGCAGAGTCTAAAGGGCCCGTTACACACTACGATATATCTAACGATATGTCGTCGGGGTCACGTCATAAGTGACGCACATCCGGCATCGTTAGAGATGTCATTGCGTGTGTCAGCTACGAGAGACTGTGAACGAGCAGAAATACTCACCTTCTCGTTGCTTGTTGACACGTCGCTCATTTTCAAAAAAACGAATGTTCTTCTGTGTGGCGGTTGTGCATTGTTCTCGAGGCAGCACACATCGCTCCGTGTGACACCCCGGGAACGATGAACTACAGCTTACCTGCGTCCCGCCGGCAATGCGGAAAGAAGGAGGTGGGTGGGATGTTACGTCCCGGTCATCTCCACCCCTCCGCTTATATTAGGTGGCCGCTTTGTGACCTCGCTGTGACCCCAAACGTCCCTCCCCCTTGAGGAAGTGGATGTTCGCCGCCCACAGCAAGGTCGTTCGCAAGGTAAGTACGTGTGACGGGGGTTACCGATTTTGTGCGACACGGGCAACAAATTGCCCGTGTTGCACAAACGATGGGGGCGGATGCGATCGCTCATGCGATTGCACGATAAATCGCAATGTGTAAAGTAGCCTTAATACACGTATTATGTAAACTATAAAAATACTACTTATACTCTCCCATTGATCACCTCTCCAGTTTCTCCTCTTTTCACTGACAGCACAATGTGACTGGCAAAAGTATTCGATCGCGAGTAGTGAGGGATCAGAAGACGCCGCCAGGACCAGACAGGTGGAGGGGTGTATTAGATGGGTAGGACATGAAAGTGTAAATGGAGTTTAATTTTTTTAACCTTTTAATGGCTGAGTTTGGTTCAGGAAAATGGCCGCCAGCAGCCGACATTTTGCTGTGTCCACACTGAAGCGAATGTCACTGGCGGTAGTGCTGGATTGCCGGCCAAGAGGTCTGGCAGGTAAGATTTATTTATATACACTCACTTATAAAGTTTCATCAATTCCTTAAGAAACCTCATCTTCACAGTTCCCTTTGGGGCTCACAATTTACATTCCCTATCTGTATGTCTTTGGAATGAGGGAGGAAAACTGAGCACCCGGTGAAAGCCTATTCAAACACAGGGAGAACATACGAAACCCTTGTAGATGTTGTCTGTGGTGGGATTTGAAGCCAGGACCCCAGCACAGCAAAGTAACAGTGTTAACAGCCAAGCCACTGTTATAGCACCCGCCCACGTCGTTTGTGCGTCATGGGCAGATTGCTGCCTGTGGCGCACAAATTTGCTAGGCCCCGTCACACGGACTTACCTTCCCTGCGAACAGCCTCTTTTTTAAGGGGGTGGTTTGTGCTCGTCACAGCAACATCACACGGCAGGCGTCCAATAGAAGCGGAGGGGCGGAGAGCAGCCACAGGAAAGACACGCCCACATCATGGCAGGAGGACGCAGGTACGGTGCTGTTTGATGTTCCTGGGGTGTCACACGTAGCGATGTGTGCTGCCTCAAGAACGACGAACAACCTGCGTCCAAAAGCAGCAACGATATTTGGGATTAGAACGACGTGTCAATGATCAACGATTAGGTGAGTATTTTTGATCGTTAGCGGTCACTCATACATTTCACATGCAATGATGTCGCTAAGTAGGCCGGATGTGCGTCACGAATTCCGTGACACCAACGACATCTCGTTGTATGTAAAGCCCCCTTTAAGATAGCCACATCAAAACTAGTAAATGCAAACAAAATCTAAACTTAGAATACTGAAGACACCACAGAACCAGAAACAAAATTATAAGGGGCAGCCATTTCCTGACTGATGGGGGTTGCCATTTGAAAGAATCCCACCCCTGGCTCCAGCAAAGAACAAATTAAAATTAACCAATGAACTGCTAGAACACAATCACAGGAAGGCTGAAAGGAAACAGGTCTCAGCAGCCCTAAGTTTTAGCTGGGTAACGCTAGAACTGCCCAGTCGAAACTGAGACCTTAACACTGTGCCATCTAGAAAACATGGCCGACGTGACAGAAGTGCGTTCAATCACTCATGCTATAGGATATGACAAAATATATGTATCTGTAATAGCTTACCTTGGACTCTAATTAGTGTGCCAGGACCTTCCTCAAGGATTGAGTCAATAAAATTTGGTGGTGGCGGTCTTGAGCAAAATCTTATTGCTACACGACAATAGAGTGTGATGTTATCTGGACCAGGAAAGTCCTCAAGCAGGAGATCAGATTGACCAACCAGCTTGGTTTTTCCCCGGTATTCTGGGAGTATGTAGTCTTCATTAGGGTGGTAAACGAAGTGCTCTCTTGGTTCCCCAACCATCCAGTAGACCTGAGTGGACAGAGTGCCCCCATCTCCTGCAGAATGTGCACTTATTATATCTTGGACGGAGAAGTTGCAGTTGATTATGATGGGTCCACTGAACTCCACTTCAGTTGTTTGGTTGATGATGGAAACACCAATTGGCTCTTCAAAAAAAAATATGGAATATTATAAAGTAAAAACTAATATTTGGTCAAATGTATACACTGGTATAGCTTAAGATTTTTTTGAAAGATAAATATAATGCATTTAATAAGGTAGATCTTTGAAAAACATTTTTGTCATAAAATATTTATTACAATTACATTACATTACATTCAGCTGAAGAAGGTGTCGAAACGCGCGTCGGAGTCAGGAGGGAGACACATGGGCCAGTAGACATTTTAATAAGTAAGTGAACAGTATTGTCTAGTGTATAGGTGCAATAAATATAGTGTTTACAACAATTAGACTGGTCATATGCCTTGGGAAGCTGCTATTTGACAGTGAATTTATTATTAGGCTTTTAGGCTTTGTTAGAGCCATTTATAGTTGCAATTTGAATATAAAATAGCAGGAGGGATTCTTGAATTGATAATTTTTGAATACGCAATTTTAGTAGGCACTTTATATAACAATTCTGAGTATTTATCATTATTATTTATTTAGAATTGTCAATATTGCTATAAGGCTTTAAGAATTGGATAGGATTATGCATACATTTATAATCAGATGTTCATGTGCACATGATTATATGCATAACTAGTGATAATCGATGATGTACTCTGGCTTTATTTGTTTACTCCCACACTGGTGGCATTGTCCTTTTTTATGTTATGTTTTTAAATCTAATGAATAAAAAAATATTAATTTTAAAACAATTTTTTGAAACTGAGTCTATTGGTTCACATTTCTTGGCTTCTTTATTCATATAGACACAGACCTTTGAATATTTTTTGATTATAATAATGACTATAATGATGCAGATGAGGTCACAGTATGCTCTGAAATGCAACACTTTTGGCCATATGCCTATTGAAGGTGAGCAGTAGGACACTGTCAACTACTTCCTGCTACCCACGGTAATTTTAAATGTCTTTGATTGCTTCCATCATGGGATAACAGTTTAGTTAATGGTGAATTTGGACAATGCGTCTTGATTTGCCCTCACTGTCAGTGCTTTATACTTTGTGTGGCCGATTTTAACAGCCCCCCCCTGTGGTTAGATCTAGTATTATAAGTAATAATTATTACGGATGATCGAATATCACAAATATTCGGCAATATTCGGCTTCGCGAATATCCGACGAATAGGTCGCCGCTATGCGAATATTCGATGCGCAATGTAAGGCCCGCTTTACACGCTGCGATATCGTTACCGATATCGCTAGCGAGCGTACCCACCCCCATCGTTTGTGCGACACAGGCAAATCGCTGCCCGTGGCGCACAAAATCGCGCGGACCTGTCACACGACTTACCTGCCTAGCGATGTCGCTGTGACCGGCGAACCGCCTCCTTTCTAAGGGGACGGTTCGTTCGGTGTCACAGCGACATCACTAAGCGGCCGCCCAATCAAAGCAGAGGGGCGGAGATGAGTGGGGCGTAACATCCCGCCCACCTCTTTCCTTCCTCATTGCTGGCGGCCGCAGGTAAGGTGAGGTTCCTCGTTCCTGCAGTGTCACACATAGCGATGTATGCTGCCGCAGGAACGATGAAGTACATCGTAGAAGCAGCAGCAACGATAATTTGGAAGAGGGGGTGATGTCACCGAAGAGCGATTCAAAATCACTCATAGGTGTCACACACAACGACATCGCTAAAGCGGCCGGATGTGCGTCACAAATTCCATGACCCCAACGAGACTGCTTTAGCAATATCGTAGCTATTCGGCAACTATTCGGGTTTCCCATAGACTTACATTGCGCATCGAATATTCACAAATAGTCGAATAGCAGCGACCTATTCGGCGAGTATGGGCATTGCCGAATATTTGAGGTATTCGATCATCCCTAATAATTATATCTGAAATGAGAAAATGAGCCTTGTTAAAAATTGCTGATATTTCATGGATGGACTTACTTAGAACGAGGAGTTGGCTTCGGAGACTGTTACGTCCAACATAGTTGTATTCTCCTAAGGAAACCTCAATGGAATAGCAGTAGAAGCCATTATGGGAGTAATCGGAATTTTTGATTTTAAAAAATACTATATTTTCATTGGTCCTCTGAGCACATGTGATGCGATAGATCTCATCTTCACAACCGTTGTCCTCTGTGCTCATAAACACATTGCATTTAGTTACATTTGCATTCGTGGTTTGGTTCTTAAATGTGAATCGAGCAATGATGGTCACAGTGTCTCCCGGGAGAGCAAAGATAAAGTTCTCCTGCTCCAGAACCATCTCCTTTTCTCCTGGTAAATAAAGTAAAGATGGACAGTATGTAGAGGTACAAAACATGAAAATGGTTATATACAGTCATGGCCGAAAGTGTTGGCACCCTTGAATTTGGAACAGAAAATGAAGTATTTCTCTCAAAAAAAAAATTGTGATTACACTTGTTTTGTTATACACCTGTTTATTTCCTTTGAGTATATTTGAATAACACAAAAAACTGCGAAAAAAGGCAAATTGCACATAATTTCACACAAACCCCCAAAATAGCAGATTTTTCATTTTATAAGACGCACCGGATTAAAAGACGCACCTCAAATTTAGATGAAAAAAAATGGGGTCTATCTTATAATCCAGTGGTGTCTTACCGGGGAGGTAAGGGCAGCTGAGGTGGACCGGTGGTCACAAAAAGTAGGGGCAGAGCTGGAGTATGGCGATGCTGCAAGCGGTGCAGAAGTCCACATGCTAACTGCGGGCTGCCTTGCTGTGCTGGGACAGCGGGCACTGCTCTATGCTGGGGCAGCCAGCACTGCTCTATGCTGGGGCAGCCGGCACTGCTCTATGCTGGGGCAGCCGACACTTCTCTGTGCTGTGCTGCTGCTCTGCTCGCTGTGGGCGATGAGGCACTGGCCATTCTGAAGATTTCGGTGGTTAGGATTTCAAAGAAATGGTGTGCGGAGTCAATGCGTGTGCAGATGAGAGCTTGAGCCAAGAGCTCCATATACGCACGTGCCGTCTCTGGGCGCCATTATTTGAAACCTTACCACCAACATCTTCAGAATGGCCCATGCCTCGCTTACTGCTCACTGCACAGAGCCGCACAGAGCAGCGCTGCCCGACGCAGAAAGCATCTCCCGCAACACAGCACACAGCATTGCCCTACCTCCTGTGACCCCCTCTCCACCACTCTCTATAAGTTACATTTGGATTTTAGAACGCACCAAGCATTTTCCTCCTAAATTTCTGGGAGTAAAAATGCGTCTTATAATCAGAAAAATACGGTAAGCCACACAAGATTGTTGACACCCTCAACCTAATAATTGTCTGCACCCGCTTTGAAATAAATAACTGCAATCAATCGATTCCTATATCCATCCACAAGATTCCTTCTCTTCTCACCTGAAGTGTTGAACTCTTCTTCTGCAAATTGCTCCAAGTCTCTCATATTTGAAGGCGCCTTCTCCCAGCAACAATTTTAGGATCTCCATAGGTGTCAATCGGATTTAGATCCGGATTCATGCTGCTTCAGAACTCTCCAGCACTTGGTTTCCATCCATTTCTGGAGGCTTTTTGACGTAAGTATATAATAGAATGATGTGCTTTACCAAAAAGTTCCACCTTTGTCTCATCTGTCCACAACATTTTTTCCAGAAGGATTTTGGTTAGTCATGTACATTTTGTCAAACTGCAATGTAGCTTTTTTATATCTCTGTGTCAGCAGTGGGGTCCTCTTGTGTCTCCTCCATAGCATTTCCATCAGATGTGGATGGATTGTTCATGCTAACTGATGCCTCCTTAGCCCGCCGGACCACTTAAATTTTTTTGGAACTTGATAGGGTTGATTTACACACAATCTAAACTCTCCTGCGTTGCAATTCTTCTCTGCCATACACATCCAGAGAGATAATGTAACGCCTGCCTGGAACCACAGTCTCTGGATGGCAGGAAATCCATTCACTAAGCAGGATCCCGAGAACCCCGAAACCCTTTAACCCCTATACAAGGATTTGGAATTACTACAGTGCCCCAGAGATTGCTACCTGTGAAAGGCTGCAGTCCATAGGAGAGTAATCGTCAGGCAGGGTCAAAACTATGAGATACAGAAAGGGACAAAATTGGCAGACAAGGGCGTAGTCAGGAATTCAGGCAGAGGTCAAAACCTGAAATGGCAGTGAGGTACAAAAATGGCAGGCAGGAGAGTGGTCAGAGAGCAGGCAGGGGTCAAAACACGGGAATCGATAGTCAGAAAAAAGGGGGAACCAGACACAAGCAGGAATAAAAAACTATTCTAGCAGGGACCAGAAGAAAAGAAAGGGAATTTGAAGGGTGTAGTGTCTTCCCATTGGCTGTACCTGAATGTTGGTAACTTCAGCTGGAAGACACATGCCTCCTACAGTCAGCCAGTGGTACTGCAGGTCCCAGGGAAACACAGCTTAGTGGATGAGCAGAGCCTGTGCCTACCAGAGCCACTGGCACTAACCCCTCTCCTATCACCTTCACAGTCCATGGTGGGAATACGGTGGCTCCTGGTGACCAAAGCAGAAGTCATAGGAGCGGACTCCGGTAAGGACATGACAGATGAGTTGTAATCATGTTGAATATGTTGCACACTGTGGACAAAGGACCATCAAGATCTCTGGAGATGCACTTTTAAACTTTAGATTGTTGATATTTTTCAAAAATTATGATTATCAAGTCCATAGACAGTTCTTGTCTCCTTTATTTGTTCTCCATGCTTAGTGTGGCACACACAGACATATAATGCAAAGATTGAGTCAACTTCACCCCTTTTTATCTGGTTTCAGGTGTGATTTTCATATTGCCCTTGCCTGTTATTTGCCATAGGTGAGTTTCAACGAGCATCTCATGTTTAAAACTAAGTTGTTTAACCACAATTTTGTCTGGCCCATTTCTGGAATGTTGTGGGAAAATATGCATTTCTCTTTCTTTTCTGTCTTCTCCCAGTAAAAACAAAGGAAATAAATGTGTGTAACAAAATTGCAAATATTTTCTGTGAGATATACTTCATTTTCTGGAACCATTTCAAAGATGTCAGCACTTTCGATCATGACCCGGGGTCAGCAGACGACCATTATGTCCATCATGACAAAGTTCCAGTGAACGCCAGCTGAGTGCCAACATTCATAGGAAGCCATCATTTCTGCTGTATAGAGTGATGCTTAGGTGAGTCACTGCTTTGCATAGCACAAGCAATCACTACTAGTCCCCTAAAAGAATTAGTAAAAACAATAAAAAGTGGGAAATTAGTTTTTAAAATATGAAACTACGTTCAAATCACTGCCTTTTGCCTATTAAAAAGAAAAATAAAAAAAGAAAAAATACACATATTTGGTAGCACTGAATGCCCGATCTATCAAAATATAAAATACATGAGTCAGATTGCTAAATAGTGTAATGAGATATATTAATGAGAAATATCAAAAGGATAGAATTAGGTCTTTTGTTCACCGCAACATTACAATAAAAGGCAATCAAAACATAGCATCTACCCAAAAAATAATATAATTAAAAACATCAGCTCATAGCACAAAAAATAAGCCCTCTCCCAGCCCCAGATCCTGAAAAATGAGAATATTAGGGGTCTTAATAAACAGCTCCAAAAAAACATTTTTTTTATATTTTTCAGATTTTTTTCATCACCTAAATAAAAAAAACTATACATTTTTTGTAGCAATGAACTGACACTTAGAGTACGGTTCCACTTGTGATTTGCACGGATGAGTGCAATCAGATAAAACATCAGTTTTCACTCGCACCAGTGCATAACTATGGGGCAGTGTCCATCTGTGATTGATTTATCATGC
This sequence comes from Anomaloglossus baeobatrachus, assembly GCF_048569485.1. Lineage (NCBI taxonomy): Eukaryota > Metazoa > Chordata > Amphibia > Anura > Aromobatidae > Anomaloglossus > Anomaloglossus baeobatrachus. The sequence continues at coordinate 681,423,758 of NC_134356.1, forward strand.
CATAGCGGAATGAATCGCAGTATGCAGCGTTTAGCAGCAAGTCTCAGCTCATGCACCCCCATACATGTCTATGGGAGAGTGTGAAACATCGCTCAGCAATCGCATGTCATCTGACTGCAATACCATATATATACGCAGAGACAGGCAGCGGAGGAGATGGGGAGAAAGTGCTCCCTCCCTCTTCCCTGCAACTGTGATCTGAGCGCAAAATTGCATCACAGTCACGTGACCCTTGGCTGACACTCACAGTAGAGGGTTATTAACATATTGCTTCCAATGCTCTCACATTGAATGCAAAGTGCAAGTGGACCCGTATTCTTACCAGGAGAATCACATTACCAAGTCATTTTTACTATATAGTATACATGGTTAATAAAAAAATCATTGTAGAATTGAACTTTTTTTTTGCAATTTCACCCCATGTGGAATTTTTTTTCCCCATTTTTCAGTACACTGTCTGGCAAAATGAATGGTGGCATTCAAAAGTACAACTCGTGTTGCAAAAAACAAGCCTTCATATAGATATTGATGGAAAAACATAAAAGTTATGGCTCTTGGAAGAAGAGGAGGAAAAAACTAAGTGAAAAAAAAGGAAAATGGCCATGACAGCAAGGGGTTAAAGGTAATGTGAAATTATAATAAAATAAGGTGGCTAAACACAAAAAGTGAGGATGAGAACTAATGCGCTTCAAATCCAGAACATGGAGCTTCTTCAGGTTCATAATGGGCTCTCTATAGTTCCCAGGTTAAATGCATTTATTTGGTGGTAAATTGGCGCCACAAGGTCAAAAGGGTCAAAAAGCCAATTGGAAAACACAACACATAAATATTCAAAGATCATTGTTCAAACTGAAGACACTTTTTAGGTGTCTGACCCAATAACTTGGGTCACCAATACATCGAGTCTTCCCAATTTTACTTTCGATATCTGATTTGTTGTAGTCAATCGCTAGAAATTGTCTGTTTAAAAAAATAATAGGTAATTTGATGTCTATTGTCAGATCTTACCTTTCACTACCACCGTGGTGCCAATTAGGTTTTGCCATGGAATAGAATTACCGTTGGAGAATTGGACTCTAAGACGACAGCAGTAGATCTGCTCATCCGCCTTCATTAAGTCTTTTATGGTCAGTGAAGATGTTTTGGCTCCAAGTTTATACTGGACAGAAAGTCTTTCTGCATGTTGTGTAAATTTAGTAGTTTTTGAAGAGTTGTAGATTATATCAGTGTCGTCTCCACAAAATTTTCTTTTGGATGCTTTCACTGCCAAACTCACTGCGATGAGGTTTTTCGGCTCTGGATAAGTGAAACTGCAAGGAATTGTGATGGACTCTCCAGTGAATGACTCCTTTCTGATTAACTGATCTACACAGTATTGGGCCGTAGATGATTGGAAAAGACCTTAAGAAAGAATAATAAAAAAAGAAAAGTCAATGACCAAAAGATATACAACAATCGCATACAAGATTTCTCCCGTGCCTCTCCCATACTCTGGAACGCTCTACCTCAGCATAGCAGACTCTCTCCTACCGTGAAAAGCTTCAAGAGGAACCTGATGACCCACTTCTTCTGACAAGCCTACAAAACCTACAATAACCCTCAGTCCAGTACACTGCTGCGCAACCAGCTCTGTCCTCACCTATTGTACCATCACCCATTGCCTGTAGACTGAGCCCGCACGGACAGGGTCCTCTTTCCTCCTGTAGACTGTGAGCCCTCGCGGGCAGGGTCCTCTCTTCTCCTGTAGACTGTGAGCCCTCACGGGCAGGGTCCTCTCCTCCTATACCAGTCTGTTTTGTACTGTTAATGATTGTTGCACTTGATTTTATGTATACCCCTTTTCACTTGTAAAGCGCCATGGAATAAATGGCGCCATAATAATAAATAATAATAATAATAAAATAGAAGAACAAAATTAGGTATATGAAGTTCTGAAAACCAAAAATGATCTCATTAATCATGTTCATTAGAAATAAGGGACAACAACAAATTGAATGTGAAACAAGTTTGGTAAACCCAGGATCAAAATGGATGATCCAGTCTGTAACCACATTGTTTTGAAATGCTGGGAAAATTTAGCAAAGTAGAATATAATGTAGATTTAAGTACCGGACATTTGAAAAAAAGAATGACCATGAATTACATGGACAACCCTTATTTTCAAGAGTTGGAGAACATCGTCATAAATTTTCAAGTGCCTTAGTAGAGAGCATAGTTTCATAGTATTTAAGCTTGAAGATAGACTTCAGTTCATCGAGTTCAATTTATAGCCCAATATGTTGATCCAGTGGAAGGCAAAACCCCCATGGAGCAGACATTAAGCTCCCCATTAGGGGAAAAAAATTCTTCCTGACATCACATACAGCAACCAGACTAGTTCCCTTGATCTACACCCCATCACTGAGTGCCTATAATCTGTAATATATTTATCAGGAAAGGCATTCAGTACCATCTTGCACTTTTTTAGTGAATCAATCGTTACAACATCATGCAGCAGTTTCTCACCGGATATTAGTAACAATTAATAGGCAAGCAGTACAATGCTTGGTGCTTGGCACTCAAAATGATGAATGATTGCTTTGATGCTCGGGTGCGCATTACTTGAGTTGAGTTTGTCAGATGCTTGGATGGGCTCAACTCGAGTAACGAGTATAATGAAAGTCAATGACTGGGCAGTTCAGCTCTCTCCCCACATACAACCAACAATAGAGCAAATCAGGCATTTCTGGGGAAGGTTGGGAGGGTATTTTTTTATTCTTTTGTTGTGTCAACCTCAGTGAGAGCCATTCAGAGACTGCAAGTGGTTCTCACTGGGGTCCCAGGTCCCATAATTCAGTAACGAAGCCTGTGCTTTCTGTTCAATGTTTTATGAATGACACATGAGCATCCGAGATACTCATGCGAACACCATGACTACCCAAGAACTCTGAGGCTCGATCGAGTACCAAGCAGTGGTGAGAATGCTCACAAATCATAGTAGCAATCCATCCAATCCACACAGACAAAGAAATCAAATCATAAATGTCCATAAATTTAGAGATGTGTAATAATTATAGATGGGTGAATAATCAGACATTCTGGTTGAGATTATTCAAACTAAATCATTTCTAATATTTGTATATTCATGCCGAACAAATAACCTAATTCAAGTCAATGGCAAACTCGAAAATGATCAGGAGGACGTTGGAAGTAGGTCTGTGAGGGCTGTAAAAATGCTCCAATGGATGGAAAAGTGTAGAAACTGAATGGGAACAGCATAAGATGCCTGGATGCATTTCTGAATCACATTTGGTTTCTGGGAATAATAATGTTGTCAAAGTATTACCGGGATTAAAGGAGGTATATTACACTTAGATTCCAGATTTCTCATTGTTTCCTGGTCTGATCATTAGAACTCATGCATATTCACTGCTTCCCCCACCCACCTTCAGTGACAGCATCTTTGATTGGCTGCAGTCAGAATGCCAGTATGCCGACATCTGTGATTGGTTGCCCTGAAAGTAGCTATCTGGTGCAGAACATAGAATGTTAAAATAAATAAATAATTGGAAAAACTAGTGCAGAATCCCCTCTATATTGATACCCAGTGCAGATAAAGCAGACAGCTAAAGGCTGCAGCCCACAGCTGTGCACATTATCTTGGCTGTGTATCAAAATACGAGGCACCCCACGTGTTTTTTTTTTTAATTATTTGAATAAATAATTTAAAAAAACAATTTTGATACCCAGTCAAGATAAAGCAAACAGCTGGGGGCTGGTATTCTTAGGCTGGGGAAACCCATGGTTATTGGGCCCTCCTCAGCCTAAAAATAGCCACCTGCAGTCACCCCGAGATCTCGCACCCATTAGATGCGACAATTATGGCGCTTTACCCAACTCATCCTGATTGCCCTGTAGCGGTGGCAATTAGGGTAATATAAGGGGTTAATGAATGCTGTGATATGTCAAAAAAAGGACAGCTGTTATCAAGCTCGAGGTTAGTAAAGAGGGGAGGTATATGAGATCCCCTCATTACAAACCCTGAAAGTAAAAATAAAATAAACACATAAATCCTTCATTATGAATTAAAAAAAAAATAACCTCTTTGACCAATTTATTAACCTTCAAAAAACACCTGCAGGTCCGACGTAATCCACATGATGTTCCACAACGAAACCGGCTATGCCACTTCTGAGGTTGCAATACATGGTCACATTAAAAAAACATGACTGCTCACTGCAGCATCAGGGACACACTGACTGAGCAACAGCTATGAGCAGTGACATCACTGAGTTCACCTGATGTCACAGCTGGGGTTCCCAAGGTACCCCTGCTGTGACCACAAGAGAACTGACCTGAGATCAACTCATTGATCTCAGTTACCTCAACTCAGGTGAAGTCATTGCCAGATTAGGAAATGTGTGCACATTAATCATTTTGTTGCAATCATTTCTGCACCAAATCTGCATTTCCCAGAATAAACCCCCAAAAATCCGCATTCGTTAATGATGCGGTTTATGTGAGTTTTTGTCAGGAGATTCATATTTGCCTAATCCACAGTACCCCAGCTGTGATCTCAGATAAATTCTCCTGAGGGGAATTCATTGAACTCAGTGACTTCTCCTCAGGTGGCGTTATTGAACTCAATGCTGTATTACCTAATGTGCTCACACATAGTATTTTGTTGCAGACATATCTGCCCCAAATCTGTATCTCGGCAAAAAATGCACCAAAACGCAAAAAAAAGTATTGAAATTTATGTTTTTTGCCAGGATATGTAGATTTGGTGCAGAAATGTCTGCAACCAAATACTCAACATGTCCACATAACCTGATCTGGCAGGCAAGTCATCAGAGTTCACCCTCAGGGCTCACTGCTGCCCTCAATGAAAGTTGAACCCACTACTGTTGGTGAAAGTGGAACCCACTGCTGCATTGCCGTGTGGCTATGTCCTGCAATCCAACAGTCCTGCGATCTGGTAGCGGGTTCCACTTTCATTGAGAGCAGCGAATTCAACCTTCACTTAGGACACTGGGAAGCCTTGAGTGTGAACTCCGGTGACCCTACTGCCGGATTGCAAGTCTACTGTGTTGGTGTGTCCCACAATCTTACACTCTGGCACACAGGTCACTAAAAGTCACACTGGGGGCTCCCTGCTTCCCTCAATGGAAGTTGAACCAGCTGCTCACAGTGAAAGAGGAACACGAGGCCGGAAAGTTGGATTACGAGACACGGACACACAGTAATCCAGTAGCCGTTGCACTTTTACTGAGGGAAGAGGGGAGTTCTGAATGACTGACTGCTGGACTGCTATGCTGCCATGTCTCACAATGGGACTGTCCAGCAATCTGGAAGTGGATTCACCGGTGGTCATACTTGGTACTATGGGAACCCAGCTGTGACCTCCAGGGACCTGATTGAGGTCATCGTTCTCATCATTGCTGCCCTCAGTATATCCCAGGAGCAGCAGTGAGTGTTCACATTTTCTATCACCTCAGCTTCTGGATCTAGCAAAGCCAGGATCATTGTTGGACTTTAAGTGAATTAAGTTGGACGTGAGTGGGTGTTTAAGGGGTTAATAAATTGGTGAAAGAGGGTGCTTTTCTAATTTCATATAAAGAATAATTGTGTGTTTTGTGCCTATTTCTTTTGACTTACAGTGTTAGTAATTGGGAGATCTCATAGACCTTTCTCCATTACTAACCACAGGCTTACCACACGCTTAATGACAGGTGTGATTTTTGACATATTGTAGCTGTCATTAACTTCTTAAATTACCTTGATTTTGCACCAGGAAAATAGGAATGAGCCGGATAAAACACCAAAATTGTTGATTCAAATGGATGCAACAATTGTGGGGCGGTTGCAAGTTGCTATTTTTAGGCCGGGGAGGTTCTAATAACCATGGGTCTCCCCAGCCTGAGAATACCAGCCCCAAGCTATCTGCTTTATCTTGGCTGGATATCAAATTTGGTCAGACTGCATGACAATTTTAAAAATTATTTATTTAACTAGTTAAAAAAGCCATATGGGGTTTCTTGTATTTTCATACACAGCTAAGATAGTGCTTACAGCTCTGTGCTGCAGCCTGTAGCTATATCTATGTTGGCTATCACACTATGGGAGACCCTACATTATTTTTTCCAATTATTTTTTATTTTTACACTCCACCAATCACAGACACTATGAGAGAGGATGAGTGGGGGAAGCAGTTCATATTTATAAAGGACTAGCTGTACTACCCGGCTTCGTCCGGGTTAATAACTTTTGTTAACAAAATAGAATGTATTAACATTCCCAGGATAGAATGTATAAATAGAATGTATTAACGCCCGGGATAGTAACTGTCTCTCTGTTTCTCTACCATTCTCTGCCTGTCTCCCCCTCTGTATATATCTCTCTATCTCTCTCTATCTCTTTGTCTGTCTGTCTCTTCCCTGTCTGTCTCTGCCTGTCTGTCTCTTTCTCCGTCTGTCTCAATCTCTTTCCCTGTCTGTCTATCTATCTCTTTCCCTGTCTGTCTATCTATCTCTGCCACTTTCCCTGTCTGTCTCTTTCCCTGTCTGTCTCTTTCCCTCTCTTTCCCTGTCTGTCTCTTTCTCTCTCTTTCCCTGTCTGTCTCTTTCCCTCTTTCCCTGTGTCTGTCTCTTTTTCTGTCTCTTACCCTGTCTGTCTCTTTCCCTCTCTTTCCCTGTATGTCTGTTTCCCTGTGTCTGTCTCTGTCTCTTTACCTGTCTGTGTCTGTCTCTTAACCTGTCTCTCTCTTTCCCTCTCTTTCCCTGTCTGTCTCTTTCCCTGTCAGTCTGTCTCTTTGTCTGTGTCTCTCTCTTTGTGTCTGTCTCTTACCCTGTCTATGCCTGTTTCTTACACTGTCTGTGTCTGCCTCTTTCCCTGTCTGTCTCTTTCCCTGGCTGCATTGTGACACTCCAACATTCCATTTAAAGTCGTGGCTGCACATTCTTCTGACGTTCTGGCTGCACTGTGGTTCACAGCTCCATTCGCTTTAATTGAGGCAGGTTTTTTGGTGAATAACTGTAAAGCGCGGGGTTAAAATTTCCCGTCAAAACATAGCCTATGACGCTCTCGGGGTCCAGAAGTGTGAGTGTGCAAAATTTTGTGGCTGTAGCTCCGACGGTGCAGATGCCAATCCCGGACACTTACACACACACACACACACACACACACACGCATACATACACACATTCAGCTTTATATATTAGATAAGGTATAATTAGCGGACTAGGAAGTAGTGTGACTGGGAAACTTGGCAAGTATATTCTCTTGCTGTAATGACTGGAAACCTTCTTTTTTTAGCGTGCCTTCCAATCATAGTAATGCCAGTTGCAAGATGGCTATGGCATTCTCTGATTCTGATTAACAAAAAATCCCAACATATTTAGTTACTGAAAATCAGCTGTCAATCATGCTGGGAGGGGTCAAACACACGAGACAAAGAGTAAAATACTTGACGAGTAACAGATGTCACGAATGCCCTAATATTTGTGCGAATAACGAATAATGTTGAGTATATTTGTTCATCATTAATAATAATGAGAACTAACTCAGGGAAAAAGAATTGAATATGCTTACTGAAATGTATTTAATACTTAATATAAAAGCCTTTTTTGTCGATGAAGCTTCAAGACACCTCCTCTATGGAGACACTAGTCACCTGTATTGCTGAAGTCGGATTCTGGTCCATTCTTCCAAACACTCTTTACATCCTGCAGGTCCCAGACTAATCTATGTCTGAAATTTAGTTCCTTCCATAAATTTTTTTATTGGATTCAGGTGTCATGGAGTGATACGGGATCACTAGGAATAGTGGAGCCTAAACTGTCCCTCAGGCTAGAGGAATCATGGCGGACCCTGATAATAGATCTGAAGGTGATTGTTACGAACCGGCGCCGCCATAGCCGCAAGCAGTCTGCTGCGGTTCCTGTTGCGCCCAGGCGCCGGCTGCCGTTCTTGGCCATGCCTCGGGTCGTCCAGTTGGCTGTTCCTTCCACCACGTCTAAGTGTGGAGAGGCGGCTAGTGCGCATGCGTGCGCAGATTTACCCCAGCCAGAGTCTAAGCCCGGTGTTTTGCCTAGTGAGCATGCTAAGCCTGTTTGTGTTATGTCTGAGACTAAGTCCTCAGTTCAGGCTACTGAGCATGCTCCCACAATTAACCCTAACAGCCTCTTTGCACAGGTACTTGGACTTCGTGCTGTGTCTAGGTTCTGGGATGTGCCTACTGAGCATGCTCAAACTGATAGTCTGCTTTCTAAGCCTGTTGCTCAGGCTACTGAGCATGCTCAGGCACTTAGTGCATCAAAGGCTAGGTCCGGTAAGGACCTCACTGAGCATGTCCGTGAGGTGGCAGGCCCTGATAGGGCAGAGGGTGTCAGGTGTCCTGATGACGTGGCAACTCCGGACTGGCTCGCAGAGGCCCGCCCCTATGATCTGGCACCTCACCATTGGTCGTCAGACGATGACTGGTGAAGTGTTTGGGGCATGGCTGCCATGAGGTCATCAATGACGTGGCGGTTCCGGATAGGTCGCTTGTGACGTCACTGATGACATGGCACTCTGCTATTGGACCTTGGTGGTTCCACCCTGGGTTTGGGACGGACCCAGGTTATAAAAGGGGCTGGAGACAACATGGAGGTGCGCAGTCTTCATTTAGAGTTCTTGGTGGCATAAGCCTTGTTGGAAGCGGTAGGTAGGGCTAGGCGAACGGTGCCTGTCACGCCAAGATTCGTGGCTCAGCACATGAGGGTCAGGCGCCGTGCTTCCTTGCTACCGTTCCTGTTGTGCTAGAGCAGTCCAGTGGCGTTAACTGGGCTGCGGCTGCTGCGTCACCTGTTCAGTTGTGCCTCCTACGCACACGGACAGAATACCTGTTGCGTCACCTGTTCGAGAGTGCCCTCTACGCACACGGACAGTGTACCTGCTGCGCCACCTGTCCGGTTGTGCCCTCTATGCGCACGGACAGCGCACCCCAGAACCCCTGTGAAGTTAACAGGGTGTTTCTGGATTGGGTGTGTGAACCCTATTGTCCTCCTCGGCTTCCCAGTCAAATGCTACTGGTGTGACTACCTGGTCTGACGTGTCCTTTACACACGTGGCCAGTCGAGTGGTGGCCAGAAATGCTAATCGGCGGACCGCTCGGCCTGACGTGTCTTACACACGTGGCCGACAGGGCGCTGTCGCAGCGGTCTTCTCGGTCAACGCTAACTGGTTACCATCTGGCCTGACGTGTTGTTACACACGTGGTCGGAGTAGCGTCCGCTCCACCAAAATGCTAACTGGGTTGTCGTCCGGTCTGACGTGTCCCTACACACGGGACCGGTTCCTTGAGTTATCTCAGAGCCATCCAGCTCTATAGTCTCCGCCTAACCCACAGGGTGCCAGCAGCTCCATTACAATCTGGAGCACGGTGGGCCCCGACTGGCGATTGGGTTATATACCCCTGGTCCTAATCTGCCGGTTCCCCTGTAACAGTGATGATATTTTGGCTACCTTCCTTGTCCTAGCTCCTGAACAACCCTGGTCTACTAGCCTCCCTTCCTCCACTAAGGAGAGGGTCAGGACAGGAGAGATTATGCCCACTCAAATAGACTGGAAAAAAGAAAGACTCAAACTCGCAGCAATCTATAGACAATAATAAGTAAAAAAACACACACTGGAAAAAATAGTTTATTTTAATTAAGACTCCCCCACACTCCCTCGTTTCCCAATTTATTAAATAAAAAAATAATTTTGGGGGTAGATGTAATGTTTTGATTGCCTTAAGGGGGCTTTAGATGCAACAACATTGCTAACGAGATGTCGTTGGGGTCACGGAATTCGTGACGCACATCCAGCCTCGTTAGCGATGTTGTTGCGTGTGACACATACGAATGACCGCTAATGATCAAAAATACTCACCTTATCGTTGATCGTTGACACGTTGTTCCAATCCCAAATATTGTTGATGGTGCTGGATGCAGGTTGTTCGTTGTTCCTGAGGCAGCACACATCGCTACGTGTGACACCCCAGGAATGACGAACAACACCTTACCTGCGTCCTCTGTGCAACGAGGACTAACGATATTGTGTGCCATGGACAGCAATTTGCCCGTGATGCACAAACGACGGGGGCGGGTGCTTTCTCGAGCGACATCGCTAGCGATGTCGCTGCGTGTATAGCAGCCTTTATATTGAATTTCATTGTAATGTAACTGTGGCCCAAAAAAAGTAATTCTAGAGGTTTTAATATTTTTCTCGTTATGCCGTTTACAGAGCCAGATTTATTTATTTTATTTTTTGATAGATCATACATTTCTGAATTCGGCAATACTAAAAATGTGTATTTTTTGTTATCTTTTTATTTTAAATTGGCCAAAAGAGGGTTGATTTGAACTCCTGTGCTGTTTTTTTCAAATTTGTAAAACTTTTTGCCACTTTTTGTATTGTTTTCACTAGTTCCCTTTCTGGACTTGAAGATGCAATCTTCCAATTACTTGTGCTGTACAGAGCAGTGCATCAGCGTTGGAGGCACATGTCAGCTGATCAGATCAGCCAACATGGGCAGGGAAAGATGCGTTACCGTGCGTGACAAATTCCGGGTCTGGTGTCGACCAGGAGGGACCTATAGTCCAAAGGTTGGCGTATGGGTTCAAGGGATGTCGTAGAACCACTACACAATGAATTGAGTCTGATTTTCATGTTTTTTTTAAAAAAAATTAAATAAATTTGTGCTTGCTGGATAGTGTGCTGGGGTCTTTATTCAAGCAAACTATTTTTCCCTTTGGGTATGCTTGTTAACTTTATATTTACTGGGTTGGTAATGTGGGTGTCTTACTGTGAGGGTAGGCCTGGGCTTTAGGCTGTTTGTCCAGATGTAATAAGACGATCTGTGTGTAAATAATTAAATTATAAATGTTTTTGCATAATTATCTGTGTGTCTATATGACAATCGCATAGAAGCTTCATAATATGATTCTAAGATGTGTGATCAGGAATGTGTTGTTAACTAGATAATCAAGTCAAAATGAACAATGAACAAAGAAGTATTCATAACATACTGAGAGAATGTATAATCTGTTGGTACATACCAGCTAGGATGTGGGATGTGGGATGTGGGATGTTAACTCCTTGTTCTTGCTCCAAGGTCAAATGTTGTATTGTATAATCATGATTTTCAATACATAAGCCAGAAGCTAGCTTTTGCTCAAAAGTGAATATGTCTCATTGTCTGATTCATTTATATCTGCGCAGATTTGATTTGGAATCCATCTCTGTGACCCCGAAGACCCCTTAGTGGTCTCCCCCAACATTATTACTAACCCCTGGACTTGATAGTAGCTATTATTTCACAGCTGACATCAACCCCATTAACCAATTACTCTGATTGCTAACTTACCAGGGAAATAGGGAAGAGCCGAGAATGAAAACTACACCAGGGGGGACTAGAGAGGAATTTACTTCAAAATTTTGGAACATTTGAAATAGTCAGAATTGATAAATTGGGTGAAAAGATTTGGAATCACTCAGATAAAAACAAATAAAACAGGTAAGCACATATAAAATAAACCTAAAAAAGGCACAAATAGAATAGTGAATTGGGTGCAAACAATAAAGGTCCAAAATACATACAACTAGATAAATAAACAGGCTAAAAGGCAGTGATGAATCGGGCATGCAACTAAATACAACAGATTTCGAAATTAGTATCAGAAAGTCGGAGCTCTGGCTGCTGTAAGACGAAATTAACAACATACTATAGAGATAATTGAAAAATGAGGAAATTAGGGGAAATTACACAAAGCCACAAATAGTCATGAAGAGGAAGTCGTATGTCAAGGAACATGTGTATGTTTCATTTAGCTTATTAAAGCAACAGTCCATTGTTTTGTTGTATCCAGTGCTTGAGTGGTGCTTTAAATTTAAGCCCCCCGGCCCCCTTTCATATTCTCACGTTCCAGAAGCTTCAACTTTTACCTACGTCCCTCCAGTCCTCGGTCGCCATCTTGTGATTGTGATTTCTGAATGGCCGTAAGTCAGAAGTTACGGAAAATGCTCCAAAACATCTCTATAGAAGCCAAAATAAGGCAAGAACATGGCTCTCATTGAGATGTATCAAATTTTGACCTCTAGTGTGCCCCAGCAAGCACTGAAACTGTCGGCAGGTCACAAATCGCAGGAGATTACCCAAAGTTATGCTGAAAAAATTTGATGCTGTCAGAAAGTGAGTATAAGACAGACTCTAGGTGACTTAAGGCCGCTTTACATGCAACGACATCGCTAATGAGATGTCGTTCAGGTCACAGAACTCGTGACACACATCCGGCCTCGTTAGCGACGTCGTTGCGTGTGACACGTACGAGCGACCGCTAAAGAGCAAAAATACTCACCTTATCGTTGCTCGTTGACACGCTGTCCAGTTCCTAATTACTGTTGCTGCTGCAGGTATGATGTTGTTCGTCGTTCCTGCGGCAGCACACATCGCTATGTGTGACACTGCAGGAATGAGGAACCTCACCTTACCTGCGACCGCCAGCAAGGAGGAAGGAAGGAGGTGGGCGGGATGTTCTTCCCACTCATCTCCGCCCTTCCACTTCGATTGGGCGGCCGCTTGGTGACGTCGCTGTGATGCCGAACGAACCGCCCCCTTAGAAAGGAGGCGGATTGCCGGTCACAGCGACGTCGCAAGGCAGGTAAGTAGTGTGACGGGTCCAAGCGATGTTGTGCTCCACAGGCAACGATTTGCCCGTGACGCCCAACCGATGGGGGCGGGTACGCATGCTAGCGATCTTGCTAACGAGATCTCATCGTGTAAAGCGGTCTTTAGATTTTCAGCACCACTCCAATGGAGGTGATCCATGTTTTTTGGGCTAGTAATATTGTATAGTACGATGGCTTCCATGGACAGGTTTTGCTTTAGCTACTCTGACTATGAGGTTACAGCAGAGCCATTGTCTTTAACCTTTTATTCCTGTACAAGAATGTGAACATACACATGGACCCTGTGCTGAGTCCTTGGTGTGGCTGCTGACTGATGAAGCAGTCTGGCGAGAACGTCAGGTCACCGGGTCAAAAGCAAAATATAGAGAAAAGGAACTAAATTGTCAGATAAAAGAAAAGCCAGTAAACAGGCCATGGATTGAAACAATAATGACCACTAAAAATTCAGAAGGAAAGAATAGAAGTGGACTAGATAAAGAGAACGTTTTACTGGATGCAGAGATTCTAAATTCTAAAGAGGGCAGCTCCGTCCAGAATTCATGAAGCAAGTTAAGAATTAATCCCTAGCATCACACGTTCCAGAGAATATAATAAAACAGTAGGGTTGTTGTCCTTCATCATTTGCAACCAGGAATAGACTAAGCAGGTAACGACATTGATCTTACAACTCTATGCATCTAAATCATCTATAGGGTCAGACAGGAAAACAGTAATATTTGCATGTAGAGATCTAGGGTCAGGCAAGCAGACAATACCATAAGGATAGATTTTCAGGATCTGACAGTAAGACAATATCACCTGAATTTTAATTGTTCTGAGAGTCAGGCAAAGAATCTGCTTCTAGATAAATTACAGGGTCAGGCAGGACAACAGTGCTATCTGTTACTATCTGTTGTGATGGATACTTTATGTGGTTTAGTGTTGCATTGCTGAAAAATGCAAGTTCTTCCCTGAAATAAACATTGTCTGGATTGAGCATATTTTGTTCAAGCACCTTTTTATAATGCTGTGCATTGATAGTATATTTCAAGATATGTGAGCTGCCCATATTGGCCTTGTATCTTGTACATATACAGTAGATTACTCTAGAGTCTCTGAATCTTTTGAGCATTCTTATTTACCACACATGGTAGTGATGAGCGAGTACTAAAAAGCTCGGGTGCTCGAGGCTCGGGCCGAGCATCCCAAGATACTCGTGTACTCGGCCCGAGCACCGAGCCCAATGTTATCCTATGGGAGACCCGAGTATTTTTATGAAATGACCCCCGGCAGCATGTAGAAACCCTAAAAATGTCACAAAAGTCTCAGAAGAGTGCTCAAATGACATGGCAACAGAATGGGGAAGACCCCTTGAAGCATTTATCAGTCAAAAGTCACAGCTGTGAACAATTTTGTCCGCGTTTTACGCCATTTTTACGGACTCACCAGAAAACCTTCAAAAATGACACCAAAATGAATTTTCATGGCGGAAATGTTAAGGGCACATACCCAATAGTGAGATAGAGCTGGTGTATGTTAGTTTTGGAGATTACATGAAAGATTTTACGTGAAAACATTGTGTAGCACTCCGATGTCCCTGAGAAGAGACGTACATGAAGGCCTCTTGAGTCTAATGTGCCCATTTTGAGGAAGTGAATCTTTGTAGTATTTTCCTTTGCCAGGGAAGTCCAAAATTGTGAGGTTCACCAATGCCCCTGCATACAGACGTGCATGATGGCCTGTAAACCTGAAGTGCCCATTGTAAGGAAGTGGGTCTATTGTAGTATAGCCCTTTGGCAGGACAGCCAAAAATTGGGAGGCTCCACATTGTCCCTGGATAGAGATGTGCATGAGGGCCTCAAAACATTGTTCCCATTGCAAAGGAGTGGGTCTCCTGTCGTTGTAATGTCCATTCTGAAAGAATGGGCGAAAAAATTTACCACTGGGGGTATACCTGAAACAACGGCCTAACTATTGTAACGGTCATCATGGTGGTGCATGAGGAGAAGGAGGAGCAGTCCAGTGATTATCCAAAGTCCAGAAGTGTGTACCCATGGGTGAGTGGAGGTACATGGCAAATTCCCGTTACAAACTTTAAATTCCGCTGTCATTTGCTGGTGGTGTGGTGAAGTCTGGCCCAATCCAACCCTTGTTCATCTTGATCAGAGTCAGCCTGTCAGCATTTTCAGTTGACAGGCGGGTGCGTTTATCTGTAATGATTCCACCTGCGGCACTAAAAACACACTCTGACAAATCACTAGCAGCAGGGCAGGCCAGGACTTCCAAGGCGTAGAGAGCCAATTCATGCCACGTGTCCAGCTTGGATACCCAATAATTGTAAGGCACAGAGGAATGTCAGAGTACAGTTGTTCGATCTGCAAGGTACTCCTTGAGCATCTGGGCAAACTTAGGATTTCTTGTGGCACTACCCCGCACCTCAGGGGCTGTGGTACGTGAGGGGCTGAGAAAACTGTCCCACATCTTAAAGACTGTTCCCCTACCTCTGGCGGATTGGACTTGTGCCCCTCTCGGCTGTACGCCTTGGTTGTCCACTGATTCCTGACCTATGCCGCTAGCGTTTTGTGAGGGGAATGCTTTGCCTACTTCCGTGACTAAGGCCTTCCGGAACTGCTGCATTTTGGCTGACCTCTCCGCCTCGGGAATAAGAGACATAAAGTTCTCCTTGTAGTGTGGGTCTAACAGTGTTACCAACCAGTAATGATTGTCAGCCAAGATGTTCTTAACGCGAGGGTCACGAGACAGGCAGCTTACCATAAAGTCAGTCATGTGTGCCAGACTCTTAACAGCCAGTACTTCAGTATCCTGACCAACACGATGACTGAACATGCTGTCCTCCTCCTCCTCCTCCTCCTCCTCATCTACCTTGTCCTCTGGCCAGCCACGCTGAACCGAGGATATGACTCGTGTGCATGTCATATCCTCAATTTGGCCGGAGAGTTGCTCCATGTCTTCATCCTCCTCCTCGTCATAGTCCTCCACTGCAAGTTGTGATGAGACGAGGCTGGGCTGTGTGTTATCACCCACACCCACTACTGTTTCTTGCTCCAACTCATCGCGCTCCGCCTGCAATGCATCATGTTTGTTTTTGAGCAGAGACCGTTTTAGAAGGCAGAGAAGCGGTATGGTGACGCTAATAATGGCGTCATCCCCACTCACCATCTTGGTGGAGTCCTCAAAGTTTTGGAGGATGGTACATAGGTCGGACATCCATCTCCACTCCTCAGGTGTTATGTGTGGAGTTTGACCCATTTCCCGACGGCTTAGGTGATGCAGGTACTCAACAACTGCCCTCTTCTGCTCACATATCCTGACCAACATGTGCAGAGTTGAATTCCAATGCGTGGGGACATCACACACCAGTCTGTGAGCCGGAAGATGCAACGGCGCTGAAAGCCGGCAAGGCCGGCTGAAGCAGTAGGTGACTTTCGAAAATGTGCAGACAGGTGGCGAACTTTTACCAGCAGATCAGACAGCTCTAGGTATGACTTTAGAAACCGCTGAACCACGAGGTTGAGCACATGGGTCACGCGTGGAACATGTGTCAGCTGGCCTCGCCTCAAAGCCGCCACCAGGTTCCGGCCATTGTCACACACGACCTTTCCTGGCTTTAGGTTCAGAGGTGTGAGCCAGTGATCTGCCTGCTGTTTCAGAGCTGTCCACACCTCTTGTGCATTGTGGGGTTTGTCACCTATGCAGATTAGCTTCAGCACAGCCTGTTGCCGCTTCGCCGAGGCAGTGCTGCAGTGCTTCCAGCTTGGGACTGGTGTAGAGGGTAAAGTGGATGAGGATGCGCAGGAGGAGGATGAGGCTGAGGAGCATGACATTCCGGAGCTGTAGAGTGTGGGTGAAACCCTGACTGAGGTAGGGCCTGCAAACCTTGGTGTGGGAAGGACGTGTTCCGTCCCTTGCTCAGACTGGGTCCCAGCTTCCACAATATTAACCCAGTGTGCCGTCAACGAGATGTAGCGGCCTTGCCCACAAGAACTTGTCCACGTGTCTGTGGTTAGGTGGACTTTGGGTGAAACAGCATTGTTCAGGGCACGTGTGATGTTTTGTGACACGTGGTTATGCAATGCGGGGACGGCACACCGGGAGAAATAGTGGCGGCTGGGGACCGAGGAACCCACGGACCGCTGCCGCCATCAGGTCCCGGAATGCTTCTGTCTCCACGAGCCTAAAAGGCAACATTTCCAGCGCAAGCAGTCGCGAAATGTTAGCATTTAGAACTGTGGCATGTGGGGCGTTGGCAGTGTATTTGCGCCTGCGTTCAAAGGTTTGCTGAATGGATAACTGAACGCTGCTCTGGGACAAGGACGTGCTTGATGATGGTGTTATTTCTGCGTAGGCAACTGCAGGTGCAGGGCCGGAGGAGGCTTGTTCGCAGGCAGCATGGACAGGGGATTGGCTCGCATGCACAACAAGTGAAGACGTAGCAGTGACATCAGCAAGCACTGCTCCTCGACTCTGTTGGACCTCCCACAAAGTCGGGTGCTTGGCTGACATGTGCCTGATCATGCTGGTGGTGGTCAGGCTGCTAGTTTTGGTACCCCTGCTGATGCTGGCACGGCAGGTGTTGCAAATGGCCTTTTTAGAATCATCTGGAGCCAACTTAAAAAACTGCCAGACTCGGGAAGACCTAACATTTGTACAGGCACCTTGTGTCGTGTTGTTGTTCCGGGGAATGGTTGCCTGACTTCTGCCTGGGGCCACCACCCTGCTTCTTACTGCCTGTTGGGATGCTACGTCTCCCTCCCCCTGTGCACTGCTGTCCTCGCTCTGCATATCCTCCTGCCAGGTTGGGTCAGTTACTGGATCATCCACCACGTCGTCTTCCTCTTCCGCACCCTGCTCCTCCTCTTGACTTCCTGACAATTGTGTCTCATCATCGTCCACCCCTTGTTGAGACACATTGCCAACTTCGTGAGAACGTGGCTGCTCAAATATTTGGGCATCTGTACATACGATCTCCTCATGACCCACTTCAACATGAGCTGGCGAGAGGCCAGAATGTGCGAATGGAAACGTGAACAGCTCTTCCGAGTGTCCAAGTGTGGGATCATTAATGTCCGAGGACGTGTACTCAGCCTTGTGGTAGGAAGGAGGATCAGGTTCTGAAATGTGCGGTGCAGTATCACGGCTACTGACACTTGACCGTGTGGAAGACAGAGTGTTTGTGGTGGTGCCAATCTGACTGGAAGCATTATCCGCTATCCAACTAACAACCTGTTGACACTGGTCTTGGTTCAAGAGCGGTGTACTGCTGCGGTCCCCAAGAATTTGGGACAGGACTTGCGAGCGAGTAGATGTGGCCCTTTGTTGTGGCGAAATTAGAGCTTGCCCACGACCTCGGCCTCTACCTGCACCACCATCACGTCCATTTCCTTGTTCGTTGCCAATGCCCTTGCGCATTTTGCAATGCTGTGCTGACGTGTATTCACTAGACTTGTGCGTTATATCCAAGTTTGTGCAAAACGCACACAAGTGCACCTGTACGCTGCCACCGAGAGGCACACACGTGCGGTTTTTAAATGCAAGCACGGACGCACTAAGAACGTAACAGGTTTTTAGGAGCGACAATTACTGAGAAGTTTGACACTATCAGACACTGCTGACTGACGTGTATTATTCACTAGACTTGTGCATTATATACTAGTTTGTGCAAAACGCACACAAGTGCACCTGTACGCTGCCACCGACAGGCACACACGTGCGGTTTTTAAATGCAAGCACGGACGCACTAAGAACCTAACAGGTTTTTAGGAGCTACAATTACTGAGAAGTTTGACACTATCAGACACTGCTGACTGACGTGTATTATATTCACTACACTTGTGCGTTATATACTAGTTTGTGCAAAACGTGTACCTGTATGCTGCCACCGACAGGCACACACGTGCGGTTTTTAAATGCAAGCACGGACGCACTAAGAACCTAACTGCTTTTTAGGAGCGACAATTACTGAGAAGTCTGACACTATCAGGACTGTTTTAGACTGTGTACACCAGCCCCAGATATGATGAAGGCTGGTATACGGTCACCACTAGGAATGGCTATATACCCTGCCTGCCTGCCTGTATACAGCTACAATAGTCCTGAGAAGGACTCTTCTGGTCACTAGCCTGTATTCCGACCTGGCTATACCCTGCCTGCCCTGCCTGTATACAGCAACAATAGTCCTGAGAAGGACTCTGCTCCTGTACTCCTACCTGGCTGTACCCTGCCTGCCTGTATACAACTACAATAGTCCTGAGAAGGACTTCTGGTCACACTGTTTGCAGCCCTGCTACGGAAATAGCTATAAAGGGCCGCAAACCTTTTCCTGAAGCAGCAACACTCTCCCTGCACTGACTGTCTGGATGGCTGTGAGCAGAGCACAGCGCGCCCGCCGGTATAAAGGCTCGGTCACGCTGTGTAGGCCGGCCAATCACTGCAATTCCACAACTAACAGGGCTGTGGCATTGCAGTGGTCTGCCAGCCAATCCCTGCATGACGGCTGGCTCTCAAAAGAGCGCCAACATGCAGGGATGAAGACCACGAGTACAGCACGAGTATGGCGAGATTACTCGGTCCCCACCGAGTAGCCCGAGTACAGTGATACTCGTGCGAGTACCGAGTAGTGACAAGCATACTCGCTCAACACTAATGGTGACATATTTAGAGTCATTGCAATTTTACATTGAGGTAAATTTGTCTGCAATTGTTCCTCAATTTTTAGTAGTTTGCTAATTGTTGACCTCTGAATCATCTTTGCTTTGGGAGACTCTGCCTCTCTAACATGCTCTTTTTATACATAGTCATGTGAGTTAGTTGAAATTTGACACTCAAACTGTTGTGCTTTGTATCACTAATTTTTCTAGTGTTTTGGTATGACCCTGTCCCAAATTTTTGGAGGTGTGTTGCTGCAATCAATTTCTAAATTGGTTAATTTATTTCAGATGAAATGGAAAAATGGCCAACAGTCAACTATTGATCTGTTTTGTGTTCTGTTGGGAATAAATTACCGCTATGTAACATACCATAGGGCAGTAGCCATGGGCGAGTTCTTCATCTACAGCACCCAAGCTTGCTACAGAAAATTTGGGATTCTGTGTGTGTGTGTGTGTGGTGGTACTGTATCTACTGTGGACACAGTCATATTCAAGCCCGTCACACTTGGTACGACATCAGACCCCTTGTCGTTAGGATGAGGTAGCCAGACACATTGATAAAAACAAAGTTCTCATTACTTAAGGATAATCGTTGGTACAATAAGTAGCAGGTAGTGCACTTGCAGTTCTCTTCTGCATAATACAGAGGCACATACTGTATATAGTAGTTTCGGGCAATGTCACTTTACTTGTGTACATTACACAGGTAGAACAGTTACGGTGAACCTCCATCTTCATGACATATGGCCACATGGGTCAATGTGTTAGGCTGTGAACCCTGTACCCAGACTACCTGCTTTGATCCCTTACAATGGCCGCTCTTAGAGCGGCTTCCCTCTTCACGTGTCCTCAGCAGGGCAGCTCCTTTTTCTTTCTTAAGGTCCCCAACGACTGGCCAACATTGGATTTAGTCCTAACAGTCTCTCTCAAGTGGGTATTACCCTATTGCCTGTATGGAAGATCTCTGTTGCTGGTAAAGGTTACTTGATGGACTTTCTCCCTTTTCTTTGCCACACACACTCAACACTTGTCTTTTTTCTAAAGCTGTCTACTTACAGACTTTGAGCAAGGAACAGACTCACACTGGTCTCTATAGGCTCTGTTACATGCAACGACATTGCTAACGAGATACCGCTGGGGTCACGGAATTCGTGACGCACATCCGGCATCCTTAGCGGCGTTGTTGCGCGTGACAGTTACGAGCGACCGCTAAGGATTCGAAAAAAGGCAAAAATCGTTGATTGTTGACATGTCATTCCTTTCCCAAATATCGTTGCTTATTTTGGATGTAGGTTGTTCGTCGTTCCTGAGGCAACAGACATCACTACGTCTGACGATGGAATGATGAACGGGAATGATGAACAACAGCGTTCCTGCATCCTCCGGCAACAACGTGGGAGTGACGTTAATGAGGCTGCTCTCCGCCCCTCCGCTTCTATTGGTGGCCCACTGTGTAACGTCGCTGTAACGCCGCACGAACCTCCCTCTTAAAAAAGAGTTTGTTCGCCGACCACAGCAACATCGTTAGGATTATATGTGTGTGTGACACGTACTAGTGATGTTGTTCGCCACGGGCAGCGATTTGCCCGTGACGCGCAAACGACGGGGGCAGGTGCGATCGCTAGCGACATCGCTACCGATGTCGCACCGTGTAATGCGGCCTTTAGACTGCTCCATAATCTTGGCTGACTAGGTATTAACTCCGTCCTTTCCAAACTAGAATCTATATAAGAGTAAAAAGGGAAATAGTGACCTCTTGTGGCCGGTGATTGATACTGCAGCCAACAGGGAAATTAACACTTGTTACCATAGGAAACAAATTGCAGAAATACATTGCAATATAAGATTAATGTCTTCAGGGGGAATGCAAAAGCTTTTCCACCTCCTTACAGGAATAAGAAATTTCCAACTCAATGTCTTCTTCCTTTATTTACATTTTGCATCCCAACTTTTTTGGAATTGAGGGTTTAGATCAATTAAAGGGTCAGACAGGGAGAAAATATGTTCTGCATCTGGATCATTTACAGACTCCAATAAGATACTTTCTCCACATATGGGGACAGAAAGGAGCAAATACTACTGTATCTGCATCTCAATAATTTTCAAAGTCAGGCTGAGATACGAGACTCTGTATAACTAGATTAATTACAAGAGTCAGAAAAGGACTAAATACTATCTGAATCTAGATCATTTATGGGGTCAGACAAGAAAATAATAATGTCCTCATCTAGGTAATTTACCGGATCAGTCAAAGAGACAATAAGACCTGCATTCATCATTTTCTGGCACAAACCAAGTAAAAGTAGACTTGTTTGGAAAATAATTCATGGGCCTGAATTCAAAATTGTGCTAAATTTGAGTCCGTTTGCATTGGATTTCTATCTCATGGCTCCAGCCGAGGTGAATAATGGGATACAGTGAAGAAAAGTGCAAAAATGCTGTTCCTTAAGTAATAAAGGTTTAGCAATAGCCAAGTCAAAAAACCACTAGGAAGGTGGACAAGACTGCTGAACGTGGCAGAAACCACAAATACTTCCCTCCTAGTATTACGTCATGTTCTGCTTTTAATTCTTCTTTGTAGCAATATTACAATTCTTTTCTCAGGAGGATTTAACATTCCTTAGTTCTAATGTCAGGTCCCAGATTTCCCATCATATTCTATAGGTTCTCAATGGAAGGTTTTACAAATCAAAAATATATAAAGCAAGATCTAGACAAGTCAGAAGCCATCTTTTTTTTCTGTACAGTTCTTCTATAATTGTGTTCACATGATATTGAACCATTGAGAAAAATCCTAAGGCGGGCTTTGCATGTTGCGTCATCGCAAGCCGATGCTGCGATGTCGCACGCGATAGTCCCCGCCCCCGTCGCAGGTACAATATCTTGTGAAAGCTGGCGTAGCGACAATTATCGCTACGCCAGCTTCACATGCACTCACCTGCCCTGCGACCGTCGCTCTGGCCGGCAACCCGCCTCCTTCCTAAGGGGGCGGGTCGTGTGGCGTCATAGTGACATCACACGGCAGGCGGCCAATAGCGGCGGAGGGGCGGAGATGAGCAGGATGTAAACATCCCGCTCACCTCCTTCCTTCCGTATAGCCGCCGGCGGCAGGTAAGGTGATGTTCCTCGCTCCTGCGGCTTCATACATAGCAATGTGTGCTGCCACAGGAACGAGGAACTGCATCGTACCTGTCGCGGCACCGGCATTATGGAAATGTCGGAGAATGCACCGATGATACGATAACGACGCTTTTGCGCTCGTTCATCGTATCATCTAGCATTTACACAGTACGATGTCGAAAGTGACGCCGGATGTGCGTCACTTTCGATTTGACCCAACCGACATCGCACGTGTGATGTCGCAACGTGCAAAGCCGCCCTAAGGGTAGTTAGTGACGCACATCCGGCACCGTTAGTGATATCACAGTATGTGACACGTACGAGCGACCTTATACG
Organism: Anomaloglossus baeobatrachus; assembly: GCF_048569485.1. Lineage (NCBI taxonomy): Eukaryota > Metazoa > Chordata > Amphibia > Anura > Aromobatidae > Anomaloglossus > Anomaloglossus baeobatrachus. Next base: position 681,446,551 of record NC_134356.1, read on the forward strand.
ATTGCAAAACAGGCAAAAATTGTTGGTTTTGGAGAGGTCGTCCTAAAACCAAAAATCGTTGCCTGCTTATTAGCGATGTTGTTCCTCATTCCTGCGGCATCACACATCGCTGTGTGTGACACCGCAGGAGCGAGGAACATCTCCTTACCTCTGTCAACCGGCAATGCGGAAGGAAGGAGGTGGGCGGGATGTTACATCCCGCTCATCTCCGCCCCTCCGCTTCTATTGGCCGGCCGCTTAGTGATGCCGTAGTGACGTCGCTATGACGCCGAACGCACCTCCCCCTTGAGGGAGAGATTGTTTGGCGGTCACAGTGACGTTGCCGACCAGGTATGGGCGTGTGACACTGCTGTAGCGATAATGTTCGCTACGGCAGCGATCACACAATATCGCACGTACGACGGGGTCGGGTGCTTTCGCGCTCGACATCTCTAGCCAATGCTAGCGATGTCGCAGCGTGTAAAGCCCGCTTTAGACTCTGATGAGAGTGCGATCACATTTTCTCGGAGGTGGAGAAAAAAGGTTTCTCCATCTTCTCCTTTTGGTCCGTCTGTGAAAATCGGATGGAACTCGGGTGTCAACTGAGTGAGGTCCATTTTTTTATACACTTATAGGGGAATTCTTGAAAGAAAACCAGTGAATGTTGAGATTTTTTCAAACATAGAATTGGTAAGTGAAGAAAATCATAGATCTTCACTACCTCGGGAGCATTATTGGTTTGAGTAAGAGATGAGCGAGTACCATAATATTTGTAAATGCTATACTGCCACGCTCCCCAGCTCCCCTGCCACGCTCCCCGGCTCCTTTGCCACGCTCCCCGGCTCCCCTGCCACGCTCCCCGGATCCCCTGCCATGCTACCCCGCTCCCGTGCCACACTCCCCGGTCCCCCGCTCCACAGCCTCCATGCTCCCTCACCTGCGTCCTCCAGGCAACTTGGTCCTGCTCCCGGCGCCCGTCTGCGATGCTGAGCCAGGCCGGCACTCCTGCCTCCTGTGCACCGCTTCCTGCTCTGGCTTCTGGCACCCGGGCCTCGCGCATGCGCATTAGGGCGCGCGTGCGGTCATTGACCCTCTCTTAAAGGGCCAGCGTCCTCCAACAGGATATTGAAGATTCAGGTACAGGGTATATAGGGGGTTCCTTTCCAAGTGGGCGGGGCCTGTTCTTCATGTTTAGTAAGCTAGGAGTCAGGTCCCCCTGTGCCTTGTCCCGTATTCACCTATCTCTCTTGTAGAGCCGCTCCTGTCTCGCCAACCGGTCCTGACGGTTCCAGAACCCCGAACGGTGACTGTCCGCCATCTCGTCAGTCCCTACCATCTCCGATCCCTGGATCCGTGTGGTGACTGACCTCCTCGCTCAGCTGGTTCCGGACACTGCCTGACATCATCCCGGCCTCCGAACCTGTGCTCCGTCACCCGGACTACCTGCAGAGACTCTGTGGTCCCAGGGACTTCTTCACTCCGGTCCTCTGAACGGACTGTCCTGCTACCCCTAGTGCTCCGGCTACCGGGCACCTTGCCCTTAGTGGGGTGCTCAGTCCAGTGGATCCACCTCCTGGGCCTACCCGTCCTCCTGGTCCTAACATATACTCGTAACGAGTACTTTGTAATATTCGTGTATTCCTTCCGAATAGCGAGTACAGTGTAAATCAATGGGAAATGGGAGTCATTTTCTGCTGGTACCAACAAAGAGCTCTGGGGGCCTGAGGAAAAGGCTGAAATGGATGGGAAAGTGATGAAACTGAATGAGGAGAGCCTGGAGAATCTCTCTCTCTTTCTCTCTCTCCACGGCCAGCCAATCTTGTCCTCCAGAACCCAATCATGCTGCACGGCCAGCCAATCTCATCCTCTGAAACACAGCTATGACGCTGTGCGGCCAGCCAGTCATAGTATTGCTACAATGAAGATGGCTACAGCATTACTGTGATTGGTTAAGAAGCACAACATGTTGCCCAGTAAGCTGAAAATCAGGCGCCAAACCTGCTTGGAACAATATATAAAAATCGCAAAGCTAGTACACAAAAACTCGCACTATATCGAGTAATATGAATACCGTACTAAAGCACATAATAAAATTAAACTTGAAAAAATGAATGTTGGGCATATTGGCTCCTTCAAATCTTAATAAGAATGTTATAAAATGTTGGATTAGTAGGAAAAAGGAATAGCTATGAGACGTGATCAAAAATGTTTAAAAAAACCCATAAAAGGTGTAAATAAACAACAAACCCTTCTATCCTAGACTTCACAATCCACCAATTTTAAGCACCAATCCAATGTGTATTTTATTGCATATAATGCTGTAAGTCTGAAGGGGGCTTTACACGCAGCGACATCGCTAGCGATGTCGCTTGTGAAAGCACCCGCCCCCGTCGTTTGTGCGTCACGGGCAAATTGCTGCCCGTGGCGCACAATATCGCTAACACCCGTCACACGGACTTACCTGCATAGCGACGTCGCTGTGGGCAGCAAACCACCTCTTCATTAAAGGGGAGGTTCGTGCGTCGTCACAGCGACATCACACAGCGGCCGACCAATAGAAGCCGAGGGGCGGAGACCAGCCGCATTATCGACATGCCCATCTCGTTGCCGGAGGACGCAGGTAAGCAGTTGTTCGTCGTTCCCGGTTTGTCACACTTAACGAGGTGTGCTGCCTCAGGAGCCACGAACAACCTACGTCCACAACGAGCAACGAGATTTTGAAAATGAATGACGTGTCAACGATCAATGTAAAGATGAGTATTTTTGATCGTTAACACTCGCTCGGAACTGTTACACGCAACGACGTCGCTAATGATGCCGAATGTACGTCATGAATTCCGTGACCCCGACGTCATATCGTTAGATATGTCGTTGCATGAAATGGAGCCTTAAGTCCCCTGTCCCTTTCTTATACTCACCATCCGGGGGCTTCATCTTCTATTGCCGCACCTCTGGATGGTCATCAGCAATTTATGACCTGCTGGTGCACCTCAGTGTTTTATGGAGGTTACAACTCAACACAAGTCTATGAGAGCAATGATTTGATTCTTATAAACTTGTATTAAGAGCTTGTGATGTAACTCCTGACTTCTGGACAGTCCGAAGTTACAGTCACAAGATGGCTCCTTGGGAGCGGAGCAGCATCGGTAAGAGATGAAACTGACAGAGGGGGCGGGGTAAGGGGAGTATCAGTCTGTGAACGGGGGTATGTGTGCTCGTCAGAGCGTAACGTCATCTAGGGGGCCGAATGTAGTTAGGAGGTACAAGTCCCTGTATGTGGTTATGGACGCCGGTGTGCACCTGCGCATTGCATTCATGGAACCGGGATAAGTGAAATGGGGAAGCATGTTATGAGTGACTGTGTGTAACATGTATGTGTGGTATGCAGATGAGGAGTCAGCATCAAGGATGTAAAGGGGGAGATTGTGTGTGACAGTAGAGGGGGGCTAGGTTAAATTAGGTGGGACGATGGAGCTGGTATAGACAAAAAGTCCTATGATAGCCGCCTCTCCACAGACCCCATTGCCACATGCCTCCTGCCTGCACCTCTGGGACCCTGTCCCCCTGCCCCTGTGCCCTGTAAGGTAATTGCACTGTCTATACTCCGTACCTCTACTTGCTTGGTCTCCACATGCATAGCAATTTGTATTAATGTATCCTGTCTCTCCATAGGCACTTCCTCCATCTACCCATTCACCTCTCATGCCTCCTTGATTCTGGGTATGTTTATAACCTCATACTGTCTACTGTGCTTATGTACTGTTTACCTGTATACCATTGCTAGTGTTTTTTACACATGCTATATTTAGCTTAAATCTCAGGCGCCTGACCATTAAGATAGCAGTTACACTGTTTAATCTGCTGCCTCCTCCTGGTTCTGCCTGTCCGGTAATAAGTTCTCTATATATATCTGTATTACTAATGCAGTATGTCCTGCATTGTCCACCATGTTACCCATCTCTGATGGTTCTGAACGTTCAGGGATCATTTTATGATTTCATTGCCCGCCGGCACTACCATTTGATCAGTTAATGTACCAGCGCGTGCTTGATGTTACTGTGCGATTTGCTTGCTATTTTTCCCATGGTGCTTATTGTTGTATCCCTCTCTCCATCCAGCAAGTTTTTCTTTGAAAGCAAAACGCCCTACCAGTGGTTCACCCATTTGACGTCTAATCCGTCTATACCCGTCATTCCTTGATACACGTATGTGTGTATATATACTCCTTGTAAATATGTATATTTTGCTCACTCATTGGTGTGTATATAATCTTTATTATTCTTTTATAGGCAAGTCCTTGACAAAGGCCTTGTGAAGGCCGAAACGTTGGCTTGGCTTTGTCTTTGCTTTTTCGGTAGTGGCATTCTCTTTCTGCTTGCATAATTATAATAAAAATCACTTTTTGCATTACCCTGTTGCAATTGATTGTGTGCTTGGGATTGGTTTAACTACTTTCTCTCAGTGCCGGCATAGTACCAGCACAGAGAGTAAAGCAGCGTATCTGCAGATCTCAGCTCTGTAGCTGAGATCTACAGATAGGGCAGAGCGATCGGATTGTTGATCTATATAGCCCCCTAGGGGGACTAGTAAAATAAAATAAAAAAAAAGTTTAAAACAAGTTTTAAAAAATATAAAAAAACCATAAAAGTTCAAATCACCCCCCTTTCGCCCAATTGAAAATTAAAGGCTTAAAAAAATAAAAAAAATACACACATATTTGGTATCGCTGCGTTCAAAAATGTCCGATCAATATATAAAATCAATTAATCTTATTGGTAAACTACGTAGCAGCAAAAGAATTCCAAACGCCAAAATTACGTTTTTTGTCGCCACAAGTTTTGCGCAAAATGCAATAACAGGCGATCAAAATGTAGCATCTGCACAAAAATAGTTCCATTAAAAACATCAGCTCGAGATGCAAAAATTAAGCCATCACTGAGCCATAGATCCAGAAAAATGAGAATGCTACGGGTTTTAGAAAATGGCGCAAAATGTGTTCCATTTTTTTTACAAGCTTGTGAATTTTTTTAACCCCTTAGATACAAGTAAACCTATACATGTTTGGTGTCTGCAAACTCGCACCGACCTGAGGCATTACACCGACACATCAGATTTACCATATAGTGAACGTGGTGAATAAAATATCCCAAAAACTATTGTGTGATTACACTTTTTTTGCAGTTTTTCCACAGTTGGAATTTTTTTGCTGTTTTCCAGTACACTATATGGCAAAACTTATAATTTCTTTTAAAAGTACAACTTGTCCTGCAAAAAACAAGCCCTCATATGGCAAGATTGACAGAAAAATAAAAAAGTTACGGCTCTCAGAAGAAGGGCAGCAAAAAAACAAACAAACAGAAAAATGAAAAACACCCGGGGGCTGAAGGGGTTAAGCAGTAACGCATGTCTATATTGTTACATTCTTGGTTGCATGGTTTAGCATTATAGAGTGCAACTGTCCTATTTGTGATTTGACAGGGGCCGGGGGGCTTACATTTAAAGCAGCACAAAAACAGTGAAAATAAATTGCTGGAGTGGTGATTTGACTGTGTGGAGCCACAAAATAAAATATTTGATAGTATTAGGGAAAAGAAAACGTATAAATATCTTACTTTTACAGTGGAAAAACAGCATTGTTAATAATTTACACTACCCATATATACAGTAATGTCTCCTGGATGTGCCCAGATGGTGGACACCCTTAATACTCTAGCCTTACCCAGCCAGAAAGTGTAGAAGAATAGGGACAGAGTGACTACATAGAGTATTCACCTACCCCATATCAATCCTAGAAGCAGCGCACGGGACATAGCGAGCACAGGACGACCGTGAAAGGGACCGGAAGAAAGAGGAAATAACGAGACGCTAATAATGGACAGTGATCTATAAGACATTAACTCTTCCTCTTTTTTGCATATTCTCTATGAAATAAAAACCCTATAAATGATTTTGTTGAACTCTAGAACAAGATGTCGGATTCAAGCAAGTGTATTGCGGGCGTCAAACGGTACGATATATCGGGCGATATGCTGTTGGGGTCACGTCGTCAGAGATATCGTACCGTGTGACACCTCCGAACGACTGTGAACGAGCAAAAATACTCACCTAATCGTTGCTCGTTCACACGTTGTTCATTTTCAAAATGTCGGTCCTCCTCCTGTGCTCCGGTAGCACCGGCAATGAGAAAGGAAGGAGGTGGGCGGGATGTTACGTCCCGCTCATCTCCGCCTCCGCCCCTCCACGTCTATTGGCCGGCGGCTGTGTGACGTCGCTGTGACACCGAACGTCCCTCACCTTTCAGGAAGAGGATGTTCGCCGCCCACAGCGAGGTCGTCCGAGAGGTAAGTGCGTGTGACGGGGGGTTAACAACTTTGTGCGCCATGGGCAACTAATTGCCCGTGACGCACAAACGACAGGTGCGGGTGCGATCGCTCGATATATCGTCCTATGTACCAATGTTCTTATAACATAAGGGCTTGTTCACACCTTGTTTTTCCTGCATTTTTTTTATGCTGAAACAGCAATAACAGAAAACCAAAATCTGATTTACAGGGTGAATTATTTCAGTTATTGAAAACTATTTGACAATCTTAATTCAATGCATAAGAAGACATAAAAAAATTTGAAAAATATATCAAATAGTTGCGTAATGTTCTAACGGATGGAACATATGCAGTCCACAGGTATCTGATTGAGGCCTTTGGGTAAGTTCACATAGGATTTTTTCCAGCATTTTTGTCATTTACCAAAAACGCTGCAAAATTCACTGTTGGAACATATCCTGAAGCCTCATTCAGAAATCTGTGAATCACATATGTATTTTATCCATTGGAAAAATTTCCCATTTTAGTCTATAGGGCACTTCCCGTGTCCATGTTTCTGTTGGCCAGGTGTCTACAAAAAATAATGGAGAAGTCAATGGCAAGTTAGAGAAATCACTGACATCAGACATTGCGAGCCGCGTGCTGTCCGTTTTTAACATTACAATGGGTTATATACGTTGTGCAATTTATGTTTCTTATGTGAAAACAGCTTTGTGCACATGGAGTCTTTTTGCTCATTTTATTTTTTTTTTTAGAGAAAACTGAGCAGAACCTTCAATTTTTTTTAACTGTTGCATTTTTAGAAGGGTTTGAAGAATTTCCTCTCAGATTTCGCTTCAAAAACTCCTTGAATAAAAACTATGTGTGTGAACATGGCCAATCAATAATGAAACTGAAAATCAACATAAGACAGAAATTAGTGGGATTCATACTATATGTCACGCTGTACAAAGGCTAGTAAGATGCAGTACAGCGTAATCCCCACCAGGTGGCAGCAGAGTAGTGAAGGAGAGTCAAAGAAACACTGTAATGGAAAGCCAGCTGAAGTACAGCAGAGTAGCTTCAGCAATCTTAACAAGTGAACCATCAGGGAGCAAAAGAGTAGTCAAACAGTCAGGGTCTAGCCAGGAAAGTCTAGTCACTGCAAAGGGAGGGTTCAAGATCAAAGTCAGAAAGCAGAACCGAGTCGGAAGCCTGGAGATGAGGTATGGAGAGGGAAACACAAACAACAGAAAGGAGCGGTAAGTCAGGGACTGGGACAGGCAGACAAACGGGGGAGGGTCAAAGTCAGGACATAGTAGCAGGGAGGCAGAACAGATCGGGAACACTCATCAGAGCCAGTATACAAGCTGCAAGGCAGAAATATCACTGGCACTAAACCATAGATAGAGAGGCAATATATAGTGTCCTGGGATCCAGTACGAGGCAAGGGAAGTTAACCCATGACATGACCAGGCCTGAGCTGGGTGTAACCAGCAGCAGATAAAAGCCAACCTGGATCATGACACTATAAAGAACTATGCATGGGGAGCTTTTCTTTGCGGTCCCAAACACCCAGTTTCGGTACTGTAATGCGTGAGTCACGTCTGCAGGTTACATCTTGTATTAGAGTGAATTTACTTTATTTTTATGCTGAATCACAGTTATGGTATCCTGTCACCATGACCTTCCACTATATTTACCCACTCCTGACTTTACTCCATGCCAGTGATAGATTCTCTATATTTACCATGCTGAAGGAGCTCGTCTCTGCACACCTGTGGTGTTATTTCAGTTACAGCTGTGAAGGTTGCTCAGGAGTGCTTGTTTTAGTGTCTTTCCCCACCTGTTTATCTTAAGTTCCTTGTGTTTTTTATTGTAGCAGCGGAACTAAAATGTTCCACTGGCCAACACCCTAAGGGCCGTTTCAGATCAGCGGTATTCTGCCGCACTCGCAGATCCGGCATAAGGGCATTACAGTACTTTACAGTTCACAGACAGTGCATAAAACCGCGGTCACATGCTTTCACATGCTCTGGTCACATGACCCTATTTGCCCGGAGCTTGCCAGTGAACTGTAAAGTACTGTAATGCCCTTATTCCAGACCTTGGAGTGCCGCTGATCTGAAACGGCCCTAATCAGGGTAGGTTCCGGGTCAGCAAGGGCCTAGGCAAATGATGGCACGCTGAGGGAAGGACCTATTTATTAGAAACTCAGTGATCAGTCACAAGTGAGCGTGAGGTGGTGACCCAATTTCCCTCTCCCTATTGCCAGGGCCTTCCTTTACATCTTACTGGCTTTCCCTCTGTGTTGCGCCACATGCCAGGCTTTCTCCCGCCCCGGCATGACAGGTTCCCCTCGGTGTATGTATGTCATCTGGGGACTAAATGTCCACCACAACTAGTGCCACTGGTGGTTTGACGATATGGGGACCTTGCTAGCATGCAACAAATCAGAGAGACCAGAATCCAATGTAAAAAGAATTAAACATCTTTACTGGATTTCTTTAAATAAAACTTCAGCAGATGATAGCAGGTACAATACTTCCAGTATATTTATTCTGCATTATACAGAGGTATTCTTTTTATACAAAACCAACACGGCAATTCTATGGTATTGCTATTATACGAGAGGCTTCCTAGTTCTGATATTCACTTTATTTTTCTTCCACTATATGTTACCTCTGTATCCCCTCCTAAAAAAATGCTGGAATGGTGTTTTAAGACACCTAACTGATGATAGATAGTTTTGTTAAAGAACAATGTACAATCTGTAGTACCAGCTTGGTCAAATAGTTCTCACACAGCCAACCAGCTCAATGCCTGCACTGAGGAGGGGCAAAAACCCCGAAACAGCTGTCTAAAGATTAGTGCTTGTTTCTTTTGAAAGCCAAAAGCCCCAGTTTGGTTTCAAGGTTCCTTTATGTGTAGTGTCAGGAACTTTATAGTAGTGTCAGCATAAATCTCCACTTTGTATAGTGGCCAACATTTTAGTCATTTATGGGTATTTTCTGTTACAGTTTGGGGGATTTTCACTACCACTGAGCCAGTAATGGCCAATCATTATATTTAGAAGTGTAAAAACTTTGTAAAAAATATTGATTCGTTATTTGTATAGTTCTTGAAAACCAAACTGCAAAAAAGCCTATCTGAACATACTAAGGACTTTTTTGTTACTCATAAATTGAGTACTACCTTTAATTACTGATTCTGGAACAGTATTTTTTGTTTTTATTTCATGACCCTCTGTTCCAAAGTTATGCCCCCTGGTAATTTAGATGGAAATTTTTAGCTACACCACACTTGGCATTTACGACAGAACGTCTATGAAGCATCCAATTGTTTGGAGTGAGCATTCGCATTTTCCAGAGTATAACTTTGGAATTGAGGGGCACAGAATAAAAACAAAAACTTCCAAAATAAATGGAAGATGTACTCAGTCTACCAAAAAAGAAACACAAATTGTAAAAGGCCTGTTTTAAGAAATCTTTATGAAGCCACGAAATGGACTTTTTTTGTTGGACACTGTTTCTATACAGAAGTTTTTGGTTTTTTTTTAGTTTAAAAATTTTGATTTGATTTTCATGAGAAATCCTGAGTGTTTTCGTGATGTGGTTTTAAGATCTAATGTGTTTTTGAGGCAGTAGTAAAGGATATGCACACGGAGTCTTTTTGCCAACATCTAAAACACAGACTGAGTGGAAAAAAAACCTTTTGAGCCTTATGAGCCTCTTGGCTTCTTCTCTAATTAATGCTCTCCTTCTTGGGATGTCAGTTTTGGTGTACACTTTGTCTTGATAGGTTTTCAGTTCTGGTGCACATCTTTCATTTTTGGATGATGAATTAAACAGTGCTCCGTGAGATGTTCAGTGCTTGGGCTATTTTATTATAACCTAACCCTGCTTCACTCTTCTCCACAACTTTATCCCTGACCTGTCCGGTGTGTTCCTCGATTTTTTTCTGATGTTGTTTGATCCATCATGTGTTCAAACAAACCTCTGAGCCTTCACAAAACAGCTGTAGTTATTCTGAGAAGAAATTACATACAGTTGGACGCAATGTACTGGAGGCAATTGGTCACTAAGGATTTTATTTGGGGGATCAGACTACAGGGGGACTGGATACAAATGCAAGTAACAATTTTCAGATTTATATTTTTAAAATATTTAGAAAATCATGTATCAGTTCCTTTACACTTCCCAAATACCTGCCATTTTGTGTTAGTATATCACATAAAAAAGTGTAAATATGTTGAAAAGCTCATGGGGTATGAATGTTTTCTCAATGCTTTAAATAACTTTGTCAAGATTTAAAAAGAGGTTGGACGGACGTCTGTCTGGGATGATTTAGTGAATCCTGCTTTGAGCAGGGGGTAGGACTAGATGACCCAGGAGGTCCCTTCCAACTCTAATATTCTATGATTCTCTGATTCTCTGAAGATTGGAGTAGATTTCACAAACAATTTTTTTTCAGAAAAAGAACCAAAAACCTGCTGCATGAAAAACAATGTGGATTTTCTGGATACATTTTTCAAAATGATGTGAATTGTTGGGGCAAAATGCACAAAAACTGCCACATTTACTGTCTTGGCCATCTTTGCTTACTTAAGTTAGAAGTCTGAGATGTTTGGTGGGAGGTTAAGGGCATCCAACAAGTTCATCCTAATTTTTATCAAAAAAGTAGCATGAACTATAACAGAAAAGTGTGCCAGCCTGGAGGACAGTTCCTGTGGTGATGCAGTTAAAGATGAGCTAAATTAATATCAGCCTAAAAGGGAACCAATCACCAAGATTTTTGTATATAAGCTAAAGCCAGTGCTATACTGGCATTATCAGGCTGATTCTATACATACTTGTAGTGTTCAGCTCGGATATTTAGGTTTTGAAATCCAAGAAAGTAAAGTTTATAAAATTAGCAGCTTCTTGAGTGACAGCAGCTGAGGAACAGATAATATCTGGGGGGTATTCAGAGTTATACCCTCCCCCTGTTAGAATTAGCATAAGTATTATACAATTGACCTAGCAGGACCTGTGCTGAGGTCATACCCATGTGACCAGAAGGGGCCAACAGAAAAATATTGCTTTCTGGTATCAGCTTTGTTGACTGAGGCCCTGCTCCTTCTGGTCACATGAGTATGACCTCACTACAGGTCCTAAAAGGTCGATTGTATAATGCTTATGCTAATTCTAACAGAGCAAGGGGATAAGTAGCAATACCCCCCCCCCAGATATCTGATCCTCAGCTGCTGTCACTCAAGAAGCTGATGATCTTATAAACTTTACTTTCTTGGATTTCAAAACCTAAACATCCGAGCTGACCACTACAGGTATGTATACAGTGTGTCCACCCATATCCTTTCCATTGCCATTAACTTGAGAATGGCGGCAGCTATAGGCATAGAAGTGGTGTCTAGGTATAGTAAAGTAGCCATGTGTCGCGGGCGGGGAGGAGGGTGTCAGCACACCGCGCTCACCCCTTCTGCTCGGGTCCGGCAGTTGCTCCTGGTGGCTCGAGCTGCGGGCCGGATCCCGGGGTGTCTCGAGCGACACTCCTCGCCCGTGAGTGAAAAGGGGGTGTTTGTTGGGATTATAGTTCGTGACGCCACCCACGGTTGTGGTGATGGCACCACCGCTGCTCAGTGTGGGGGGTCCCGGGGATGGTGATGGGAGCAGCCGGGTGTTGTGTTGCCCCTCCGTGGGTAGGGGTTGGTGATCCCGGGGCCCGGTGAAGAGATGTGAAGTGTAGGGCCTGGAGGGCGCAGGGGCGCGGGGGCATATAGGGGCGCTATGCCTTGCGGCACTGTGGTACTCACTCAGCCTGAGACACGGACACAGTTTGTACGGTAAACCAACGGCTGGTAGGACGGTCCCACAGACGGTTGCACCTGCACTCCCGGTAGGTGACGGTGACGTCTCTCTCTTCCTTGCACCTGTTTGACTGATGGTAGCGGTGGATTCCCTCCGGTTACCCGCTCCCCGACTGCAATCTGGGCCGGAGGAGCTCTACACTTTGCCCGCAGGCGCTGGCCCTGGGGAAACTGGTGCCTTGGCGGTGGCGGTGTCTCCCCGGTAATGGTCGGGCTGTTGCCGTCAATCGGGACTTTGTTGCTGGGGGATCTGCGTCCCCTTCACTGACGGATTCGGCAAATTGGGCGACTCCTAGCCTTGCCGGGGTCCGAGAGGCCCCTGCCCTGGTGCTGACTGTCCTTCGGAACACTGCTCCAGACCACCGGGCACACAGCCAACGGGGTCCTTCCAGGAACTTCCAAACGGTCCCCCTCCGGACAGTCACCGCCGTCGCTGACCTTGCTGTTCTAGCCCTACACACAGCTGGGCTCTCAGGCTCTGTGCACTCTCTGCGCTCTCTCCACTTCTTGCTTTCCTCCTTTTCCACTTTCCTTTCCTTCACTTTCACTTCTGGTTGTTTCCTCTAGCCCCTGCCTGGGCTACTCTGCTGTTCACTCAAGCTCCTCCTGAGCTAAACTGCTTCTTTACTCAAGCCCTGCCTGGGCTAATCTGCCTTCACTCGTTCATGTCCCTGACCGTTCTCCTGCTCCTCCCTGAGCTTTCTGCCTGGTTACTTCCTGCCTCCAGAGTTGTGAGCTCCTTGGTGGGCGGAGCCAACCGCCTGGCCCACCCCCTGGTGTGCATCACAGACTCCTGGAGGGAGGCAACAAGGATTTCTGGTTAGCAGATGTGCCTACCTGGAGTGTGGGGTGTGGTGGTGTTGTGACCTGTGTCCCCTGGCTTGCCCAGGGCAACACATTCCCCCTTAGCAAAACGCAGACCGTCCGCGGGATGCCGTCCTACACCGGTTTTATTTTTCTGTAAAGGGGATAACAGGGTTAAACATAACATCAATACATTTTTAATAAACTCTTCCCAAGACGGGAGGCACATTTTCTTTTAACGTTTCAACGGTGTACGGTTACGATTTCCGCTCTCTCCCACCCAAGTAACCTGGCCCTGATGCTGCCCCTAAAACCCAGGCAGCACCCCTTGACCCACAGTCCAGCACAAGTCACCCGAGCGGGATCTGTCCTTCCCTCCAGAGGGTAGCCACCGGTCCCTTTGGTGGCTGGGCCCTGGCCTGCTCTGCTCAGGGCCCTCCCTCCAACCTGCCTCTCCGGAGGCGGCATTGCGGAAACGGTAACGGTACCCAACATATTTACAAGCCACTAACGTTTGTGGTTGCCCTGCAGAGTTCACGGGCTTGTCCATGGCTAGTTCCCATGCATTTTTAAACTTTTAACGGTCCCCACGGGGACAACGGTGCCGGCTCCTGCCGGTTGCAAATCAACAACAAATCAGGTGACTTCTTCGGTAATTTCACTTATCATTTCAAAACTTTCAAAAACTTTTCAACTTTTTCAAACAAGCACACAACACTCTTTTACATTTGCGGGCCCCTCTTACTCATAGAACGGTCTCCCTGTACCTAAGTGGGGGTCTACCTAGGTTGGAACGGGTGGACCTTCGGGGCCCGGTGTCCGTGGTGCTAGACAGTGGGGTAGAGGGAACAATCGGTTCCTCCTCCCTGCTATAGTGTGGGGCAGGCGGAGGTGCAGGGGGGCTGGGTACAGGTTCATCCCTGGGCACTGGCACTGGTTCTGGCTCACGGTTAACCGCTTCCACTACTTCTTCATCCACGGGTTGTGGGAACAGTATCACTGGAAGTATCACCGCGCCGTTCTGTGTAGGCCAGTTTGCTGGGAAGTCACCCATGACAGTGTGGATCACCTCTGCTGCCTTTTCCACTGGTGGAGGAACCGGTACTTCAGCCTCTGCTTTTAACGCTGGGGGGCATTTCTTTAGATGGTCCCGAGAAACTGTGGCCAGGGTGCCCCCTTGGTCACGACTGATCTGGTAGGTCTTCCCATTGTCCCACTCGGTGGGTTGTATGACGTAAGGGACTTGCTCCCACTGGTCATCCAGTTTGTGGGCTTTTCTCTTCCGTTTCAGCACCACATCTCCTGGCTGGAAAGGACCTGCAGGCGCCTTCTGGTTGAACCGGTGCTCTTGCTGTTCTCGACTTCGACTGAGGTTTTTCTCCACATACTCTTGGATTTGCCGGTACTGGGCCCTCCTCCGACTTTCCCACTCTGCCGTTGAAGGGAGTGCTTCCGGAGCCTCCAACCCCATCTCCAGATCCACCGGCAGGCGGCCAGGCCGGGCCCTCATCAGATACGCTGGGGTACACTTCGTCGAGCTGGATGGGATATTATTGTACGTGTCGACCAAGTCGGGTAACTTTTCCGGCCACATGTTCCGTTCTTCCAGCGGTAGCGTCTTGAGGAGCCCCAGGACCAAGTGATTCATTTTCTCGCACATGCCGTTGGTTTGGGCGTGGTACGGAGTGGTCCGGATCTTCTTGCAGCCGTACAACTGGCAGAATTCGTGAAACACTTCTGCTTCAAAAGCCGGGCCTTGGTCAGTCAGCACCTTCTCGGGGTACCCATGGGGTCGGCAAAAATAGGCCTGGAACGCTCGGGCAGCGGTTCGACCAGTCAAGTCCTTAACGGGGACTACCACCATGAATCTTGAGTAGTGGTCTACCATGGTCAACGCGTAGGTGTACCCACTTCGGCTAGGGGTGAGTTTGACATGGTCCAGGGCGACCAGCTCCAGCGGCTGATGGGTGACAATGGGATGTAACGGTGCCCTCTGGCTAGTCTCGTCCTTTCTCCTCAGTGTACAAGGACCGCACTCTCGGCACCAGGCTTCCACCGATTCACGCATCCCACTCCAATAGAACCGCTCCCGCAACAGCATCTCCAGCTTCTTCCACCCGAAGTGGCCAGCACCATCATGGTATGCCCGCAGGACGGTAGCAACCTCAGCTTGAGGAACGATCAACTGGCATATTTTCTCATGGGTCTTTGGGTTGATCAGCTCACGGTACAGCCTCCCTTGGTGGAGGTAGAGCCGTTTTCGTTCTTTCCACAAGCGTTGGGCTTCGGCTGGAGCGGCAGGGTCTATTCCCATAGCACCTTGTTCCACCAGGGTCTTGACAAGGCGGACAGCCGGTGCTTGGTCCTGGGCGTCCTGCCACTCTTGACTGGGCCGCGGGTCCAGGTCCGCCCGTTGCTGACATACTTGTACCCTCTCAGTAGGCGGCTGGTGAAACGCAGGCAACTCAATCTCCTCGAGGTCGTCATCCTCACACCCCTCTTCTGACAAATGGGGCATCCGGGAGAGTGCATCTGCATTGATGTTGACACGTCCAGCTCGGTACTTTATGGTGAAATCATAGTTGGCTAACCGGGCTACCCACCGCTGCTCCAGCGCGCCCAACTTGGCCGTGTCCAGGTGAGTTAGAGGATTGTTGTCCGTAAACGCGGTGAATTTCGCCGCCGCCAGGTAGTGGCGGAACCGCTCTGTGATAGCCCACACCAACGCCAATATCTCGAGCTTGAAGGAGCTATAGTTCTCAGGGTTCCTTTCGGTCGGCCGGAGTTTTCGGCTGGCGTAGGCAATCACCTTCTCCTTCCCATCCTGGACCTGGGACAAGACCGCTCCTAGCCCCACGTTACTGGCATCCGTGTGGAGGATGAACGGGCGCCCATAATCAGGGTACGCCAAGACCTCTTCTCCGGTCAAGGCCGCCTTCAACTGGCCAAAGGACTCCTCATGCTTGTCCTCCCACAACAGTGGGGCTCCAATAGGTCTACCACCTTTGGTCTGTCCCATGAGGAGATCTTGCATGGGGGCAGCCATCTTCGTGTACCCCTTTATAAAGCGCCGATAGTACCCCACCAGACCCAGGAACTGCCTTACTTCCCTCACTGTGGTTGGTCTCGGCCAGCTCTGGATGGCAGTGATCTTCTCAGGGTCGGGGGCGACACCATCCGCACTCACCACGTGTCCTAGATACTGCACCCTGGGTTTCAGCAGATGGCACTTCGAGGGCTTCAACTTCATCCCGAACTTAGCAAGGGACGCGAACACCTCGGCCAGGTGCTCCAGATGGGCCTCATACGTCTGGGAATAAACAATCACATCATCCAAATACAGCAGGACGGTCTCGAAGTTTAAATGTCCCAGACAGCACTCCATCAACCGTTGGAAAGTCCCGGGGGCATTGCACAGCCCAAACGGCATGCTATTGAATTCGCATAGCCCCATCGGGGTGGTGAAGGCGGTCTTCTCCCGGTCCTCGGGGGCCACGGCCACTTGCCAGTATCCGCTGGTGAGGTCAAGGGTCGAGAAATAGTTTGCAGTTCTCAGTGCAGCCAAAGATTCTTCAATACGAGGCAATGGATAGGCATCTTTATGGGTTATCTGGTTGATCTTCCGGTAGTCCACACACATCCGCATGGTACCATCCTTCTTCTTGACCAGTACCAACGGAGCGGCCCAGGGACTACAACTGTCCCGAATAACCCCTGCCTCCTTCATATTCTTCAACATATCCTTGGCACACTGATAATGTGCAGGGGGAATAGGTCTGTACCTCTCTTTGATAGGGGGATGTTCACCCGTGGGAATGTGGTGTTGGACCCCCTTGATCTGCCCAAAGTCTAGGGGGTGCTTACTGAAAACCTGTTCGTACTCCTGCACTACCCTGTGTACCCCTGCCCTGTGATGTGTAGGGGTATCATCAGTGCCCACATGTAGCTGTTGGTGCCACTCCTTGGTGTCCCCCTGGGGTGGGGAAGTGCGGGTGGTAGGTGGGAGTGTGGGTGGACGGGCTTCCTGGATAGTGTGAGGGTCCAGGGTGAGCAGCTTGGCAATGGTGGCATACCGGGGGAGCCTGACTTCTTCCTCCCCACAGTTCAACACTCTCACAGGCACTCTCCCTTTCTTCACATCTACCACCCCTCGGGCGGCCACTACAGTGGGCCAGTGCTCGGAAGGCATGGGCTCCATCATCGCAGGGTAGTCACGCCCCTGAGGCCCTACTGCTGCCCTACACCAGATCATCATCTCACTCCTAGGGGGCACAGTCAATGGAGCAACATCCATCACTCGCACTCCACCAATCTCCCCTCCGGTTGAGCTTACATGCTGGCGGTACATCAGGGCGCGGATCTCACGCTGCACAGCCCTCTGCCGGCTCCCCGCCGCCGTGGCGGCTAGCTGCTGCAAAAGGTTCAGCACATCAGCCATGCAGTGTTCCATCACATTGGTTCCCAACACTATTTTCGGGTTATGATCACTAGGCTCATTCATGATCACAATCATACCCTGGTGTTGCAGTTCAGCTTGCCCCACTGTCATAGCCACCTCTTTATACCCCATCTGGGTCAATGGAAGTCCATTAGCGGCAATCAAATTTATACTATTGTCTGGAGGCGCTAGCTCGTCTGTGGCCCAATATCGCTGATACAATGTGTACGGTATGGTCGTTACCTGTGATCCAGTGTCCAAGAGAGCCATCACGGGTATGCCGTCCACAGCCACAGGGATGATAGGGCGGGCCCCGACGTATCGGTCTCGCCAGTCCGGGGGGCCACGGTGTTCTACTCCTGAGGATTGGCCCGGGGCCCCAGGGGTTGCTCGTTTAACGGGCACTGTCGGTAAACATGGCCCGGCTTACGGCACTTGTAGCAGATTGGAGGTCTGCTCCGCGGGTTGTTAGCGCTTCTCTGCTGCATCCAGGGAACATCTTCGGGACTGTCAGCAAGCTGTATCTGCGCTGGGGGCTGAGATCTGGTCAGAGGTTGAAGCGCAGCAAGGATTTTGGCAAGGTCTCCGTCCAGGCGACGGACCTGGGCTGCCAGTTCTTCCACTGTGCTGCTCGAGGCTGCGGGTAGTAAGGAGGTTGGTTTGGCTGGGGTCGCCACAACGGGAGCTGTCTCGACGGGCCACAGGATGGGTTCCAGAGCTTCAGCAGCTGGGGGCTGTAGTGCTTTGATAGCCCGCTCCTTTAACACAGCGAAGTCCACATCAGGGTGTTCCAGGGCCCACAGCCGGAGTTGTTTACGATCCTCAGGGGACCTCATCCCCTGCGCAAATTGCTCCACTAACATCTTATTGCTATCCGCCTCATTAATAGCGTTCACCCGCTTTAGCGTGCGGAGGGCGGCCTGCAGACGTAGAGCATAGTCCCGAATGCTATCCCCAGCTCGTTGCCGGCACTGGTAAAACTGCATCCTCAGCTCAGCTTCAGTCCGGGTCTCGAAGGCAGTCTGTAGCTTCTCGAAGATGGTGGCTACAGAGAGCCGGTCCCCCTCGGCCCAGGTCTCCGCTTCCTGCTCCGCCGCACCGGTTAGCTGGCCTAGCACTATCGCTGCACGTTGCTTATCAGTCAGGGGATACAGCTCTAGCAACGGGTTAAGCTTTTTCCGGAAGGCCTGCAAGGCATCCGGTTTCCCGTCATACTGCGGTAGCCAGGCAGCTCCGGGCGCATAGGGCAAGGAAAACGGCATGACCTGAGCAAGCGCGGGGGCCGCGGCACCTCCCGCCAGTACGGCCGGGACCTGGGCAGGCCCATTCCCATCCGCGGGTGCCGCTGCGGCTGCGACCACCGCTCCTCCAGCGGCTTCGTCGGGCGCAGACATCTTGTTTCCGTCCCCCTTAGCTCTTTCCGGCCCCTCCTCTCTCGGGGCGGGGTTTTGGCCTTCGCGCCTCTACTGCTCGAGAAGACGCTCGAGCGGGAACTTTTCGCGCCAAAGATGGCGGCTTCTGAAATTTTCTGCCGGATACCTCCGGCGGTAACAAGGCGCACCTCTACCTGACGGCAGAGCGGTAAGATCCTGTTCGTGACGCCAAGTTGTCGCGGGCGGGGAGGAGGGTGTCAGCACACCGCGCTCACCCCTTCTGCTCGGGTCCGGCAGTTGCTCCTGGTGGCTCGAGCTGCGGGCCGGATCCCGGGGTGTCTCGAGCGACACTCCTCGCCCGTGAGTG
Organism: Anomaloglossus baeobatrachus; assembly: GCF_048569485.1. Classification (NCBI taxonomy): domain Eukaryota; kingdom Metazoa; phylum Chordata; class Amphibia; order Anura; family Aromobatidae; genus Anomaloglossus; species Anomaloglossus baeobatrachus. The sequence continues at coordinate 681,465,680 of NC_134356.1, forward strand.
AAAAGGGGGTGTTTGTTGGGATTATAGTTCGTGACGCCACCCACGGTTGTGGTGATGGCACCACCGCTGCTCAGTGTGGGGGTCCCGGGGATGGTGATGGGAGCAGCCAGGTGTTGTGTTGCCCCTCCGTGGGTAGGGGTTGGTGATCCCGGGGCCCGGTGAAGAGATGTGAAGTGTAGGGCCTGGAGGGCGCAGGGGCGCGGGGGCAGCGCTATGCCTTGCGGCACTGTGGTACTCACTCAGCCTGAGACACGGACACAGTTTGTACGGTAAACCAACGGCTGGTAGGACGGTCCCACAGACGGTTGCACCTGCACTCCCGGTAGGTGACGGTGACGTCTCTCTCTTCCTTGCACCTGTTTGACTGATGGTAGCGGTGGATTCCCTCCGGTTACCCGCTCCCCGACTGCAATCTGGGCCGGAGGAGCTCTACACTTTGCCCGCAGGCGCTGGCCCTGGGGAAACTGGTGCCTTGGCGGTGGCGGTGTCTCCCCGGTAATGGTCGGGCTGTTGCCGTCAATCGGGACTTTGTTGCTGGGGGATCTGCGTCCCCTTCACTGACGGATTCGGCAAATTGGGCGACTCCTAGCCTTGCCGGGGTCCGAGAGGCCCCTGCCCTGGTGCTGACTGTCCTTCGGAACACTGCTCCAGACCACCGGGCACACAGCCAACGGGGTCCTTCCAGGAACTTCCAAACGGTCCCCCTCCGGACAGTCACCGCCGTCGCTGACCTTGCTGTTCTAGCCCTACACACAGCTGGGCTCTCAGGCTCTGTGCACTCTCTGCGCTCTCTCCACTTCTTGCTTTCCTCCTTTTCCACTTTCCTTTCCTTCACTTTCACTTCTGGTTGTTTCCTCTAGCCCCTGCCTGGGCTACTCTGCTGTTCACTCAAGCTCCTCCTGAGCTAAACTGCTTCTTTACTCAAGCCCTGCCTGGGCTAATCTGCCTTCACTCGTTCATGTCCCTGACCGTTCTCCTGCTCCTCCCTGAGCTTTCTGCCTGGTTACTTCCTGCCTCCAGAGTTGTGAGCTCCTTGGTGGGCGGAGCCAACCGCCTGGCCCACCCCCTGGTGTGCATCACAGACTCCTGGAGGGAGGCAACAAGGATTTCTGGTTAGCAGATGTGCCTACCTGGAGTGTGGGGTGTGGTGGTGTTGTGACCTGTGTCCCCTGGCTTGCCCAGGGCGACACACATGCACTACACAATGAAACCACCTATAGCGCCACCTGGTGGAAAACAACGGAGTTAGCATTTTTATCTCGAAAGCAGAACGAGATAGAGAAAAAAAGTGATTTAAAAATTCGTAGGGCTTCATCAATTCAATACGGATCGACACCTTGCATACAGAAATGCTATGATATGAAACCCATGACTCCACCCAAAACATTGAATGCTGGTCACGCATATGGCCCCCCGTCAGCTGCAATGCACATCTGGCCTCTGCACAGCATACTGTATCTTGCTGCTCGTTGTGCAATATGGTAGATGACACGTTTGCACAAGCCTCTGTGATACGTCGTCGTAGGTCCTGCAATGTTGGTGGAGGGGTCGCATACACCTGCTGTTTGATGAGACCTTACAGAAAGAAGTCCAATGGGGTCAGGTCAGGTGAACGTGGAGGCCACTCCGTACAGCCACCATACCCAATGACTTGTAGGAAGGTCTCCATGAGGTATCGCTCCACGTCCGCAGCCTTGTGAGTGTTACACGTTCTAATCACAGCATTTCTGTATACAAGGTGTCAATTTGTATTGAATTGATGATGCCCTACAACTTTGTAATTCACTTTTTTTCTCCATCTCGTTCCGTTTTCAAGATAAAAATGCTAACTTTGTTGTTTTCCACCAGGTGGCGCTATAGGTGGTTTAATTGCGTAGCGTATGGCTACTTTACTATACCTAGACACCACTTCTATGGCTATAGCTGCTGCCGTTCTCACATTAATGGCGGTGGACAGTATATGGGTGGACACACTGTAGAATCAGCCTGATAGTGCCATTATAGCCCTGGCTTTAGTTTACATACGAAAATCCTGGTGATTAGTTCCTTTTAATGATTTTTTCGTGTTACTTCAGTGTAAAGTAATCGGGAGCTAATGACAGTACTATCACTAGATGACTATGGCCACCTGCTAGAGAACTAAAATAAATGCTTCCTTCCTCCCTCTAATATTTCAATCCTCTGTGGTTAAACAATGGCAAAATACTTGGCATCGATGACAGATGAGCTTCCTCTACAGTTTTTCACGGAATGTTTGTCCTTAACCCTTTGACGATCTGCCCTTCTGGTTCTGAATTGATTAACAATTTTTATACAAGTGTAGGATTATCATGAAGACTAAAAGTTCTAACAATGAATCGAGGAATTTGATTTAGTAAAAATAATTCTTAAATCTACAGTATGTGTCGGAATCAGATGTGATCAGTCACTTCTGTGTCATCAGTGATTACGTCTCCCGCGAGGTTCATGGACGGGACAGATACTTGGTGGAGAAGTAAATCCCCTTACGCCTTACCTCTGCTTCTATAATGTGTCCCTATGGTAAAATTCACTGGTAATCACCACCACATCCTAAAGGGAACTGAGAAAAGCAAACACTATAAATAGAGAGGAACAATAATAGCAGGGATGCAATGTGTCACCCATAGAGTACAATGAGGTAAGTCACTCGTATGTCCCCATCTGGGCTGCCAACCAGAAATTCCTGGACAGTCCATAAAAATCCGGCACTCTTTTGCCCTATCCATACAAAAAATATTTTTTTGAAGTTGAAAACACAACTTATTTTGACTGTAGTTATCGTGATTTTTACAACATACAGTGAATGGAGCTGATGTCTTTATATCAGAATTACATACTGTAGAAATGGATCGCTTATTATTATAATGATTTTTTTATGATTTTACAATGTGTGCATAAAAAATATTGACTGTTTGCAATTTTTTGGTAAGCTATCCAGAAATGATAAAAAGTCAAGTTGGCAACTTTGGTCCCTATCAAAACCCCAGTACTGTATCCCTACAAAAAATTTTTATAATGCAGTTTGGAATGTTTGATGCCTTAGTGCACATTGGTGCTGGCTCTTTGTTGTTTTTTTGTTGAATTGGTCGGTGGTTGACCTCCACCTTGCTATGCACCCCAATTTGGGATGTATTCCATCTGTATAGATTTTGGCGTTTGGTGACTGTTCACATTGGGTCATCAGGCTTTGTCCACAGGCTATATATATACTTCATGCAGCATTTGCTTGGACCTGTCCCGCCCACAGCCATGACTCAGTCATGGGTACGGGACTGCAATAGACCAGGTGAGTGCTGCTGAGAGCAGTTCTGCTATTTATATGTGAGGCCGCATGGCACATTTTATAAAAATATTTTAGTGTAGGACTGCTTCAAATGAGATTTGCCGTGACGTGGCGAAGCAGCTCAAGAAATTGCAATTTTTTGCCAAAAATCTCAAAAAAATTTTTATAATGCAGTTTGGAATGTTTGATGCCTTAGTGCACATTGGTGCTGGCTCTTTGTTGTTTTTTTGTTGAATTGGTCGGTGGTTGACCTCCACCTTGCTATGCACCCCAATTTGGGATGTATTCCATCTGTATAGATTTTGGCGTTTGGTGACTGTTCACATTGGGTCATCAGGCTTTGTCCACAGGCTATATATATACTTCATGCAGCATTTGCTTGGACCTGTCCCGCCCACAGCCATGACTCAGTCATGGGTACGGGACTGCAATAGACCAGGTGAGTGCTGCTGAGAGCAGTTCTGCTATTTATATGTGAGGCCGCATGGCACATTTTATAAAAATATTTTAGTGTAGGACTGCTTCAAATGAGATTTGCCGTGACGTGGCGAAGCAGCTCAAGAAATTGCAATTTTTTGCCAAAAATCTCAAAAAAAAAATTTTTATAATGCAGTTTGGAATGTTTGATGCCTTAGTGCACATTGGTGCTGGCTCTTTGTTGTTTTTTTGTTGAATTGGTCGGTGGTTGACCTCCACCTTGCTATGCACCCCAATTTGGGATGTATTCCATCTGTATAGATTTTGGCGTTTGGTGACTGTTCACATTGGGTCATCAGGCTTTGTCCACAGGCTATATATATACTTCATGCAGCATTTGCTTGGACCTGTCCCGCCCACAGCCATGACTCAGTCATGGGTACGGGACTGCAATAGACCAGGTGAGTGCTGCTGAGAGCAGTTCTGCTATTTATATGTGAGGCCGCATGGCACATTTTATAAAAATATTTTAGTGTAGGACTGCTTCAAATGAGATTTGCCGTGACGTGGCGAAGCAGCTCAAGAAATTGCAATTTTTTGCCAAAAATCTCAAAAAAATTTTTATAATGCAGTTTGGAATGTTTGATGCCTTAGTGCACATTGGTGCTGGCTCTTTGTTGTTTTTTTGTTGAATTGGTCGGTGGTTGACCTCCACCTTGCTATGCACCCCAATTTGGGATGTATTCCATCTGTATAGATTTTGGCGTTTGGTGACTGTTCACATTGGGTCATCAGGCTTTGTCCACAGGCTATATATATACTTCATGCAGCATTTGCTTGGACCTGTCCCGCCCACAGCCATGACTCAGTCATGGGTACGGGACTGCAATAGACCAGGTGAGTGCTGCTGAGAGCAGTTCTGCTATTTATATGTGAGGCCGCATGGCACATTTTATAAAAATATTTTAGTGTAGGACTGCTTCAAATGAGATTTGCCGTGACGTGGCGAAGCAGCTCAAGAAATTGCAATTTTTTGCCAAAAATCTCAAAAAAAATTTTATAATGCAGTTTGGAATGTTTGATGCCTTAGTGCACATTGGTGCTGGCTCTTTGTTGTTTTTTTGTTGAATTGGTCGGTGGTTGACCTCCACCTTGCTATGCACCCCAATTTGGGATGTATTCCATCTGTATAGATTTTGGCGTTTGGTGACTGTTCACATTGGGTCATCAGGCTTTGTCCACAGGCTATATATATACTTCATGCAGCATTTGCTTGGACCTGTCCAGCCCACAGCCATGACTCAGTCATGGGTACGGGACTGCAATAGACCAGGTGAGTGCTGCTGAGAGCAGTTCTGCTATTTATATGTGAGGCCGCATGGCACATTTTATAAAAATATTTTAGTGTAGGACTGCTTCAAATGAGATTTGCCGTGACGTGGCGAAGCAGCTCAAGAAATTGCAATTTTTTGCCAAAAATCTCAAAAAAAAATTTTTATAATGCAGTTTGGAATGTTTGATGCCTTAGTGCACATTGGTGCTGGCTCTTTGTTGTTTTTTTGTTGAATTGGTCGGTGGTTGACCTCCACCTTGCTATGCACCCCAATTTGGGATGTATTCCATCTGTATAGATTTTGGCGTTTGGTGACTGTTCACATTGGGTCATCAGGCTTTGTCCACAGGCTATATATATACTTCATGCAGCATTTGCTTGGACCTGTCCCGCCCACAGCCATGACTCAGTCATGGGTACGGGACTGCAATAGACCAGGTGAGTGCTGCTGAGAGCAGTTCTGCTATTTATATGTGAGGCCGCATGGCACATTTTATAAAAATATTTTAGTGTAGGACTGCTTCAAATGAGATTTGCCGTGACGTGGCGAAGCAGCTCAAGAAATTGCAATTTTTTGCCAAAAATCTCAAAAAAATTTTTATAATGCAGTTTGGAATGTTTGATGCCTTAGTGCACATTGGTGCTGGCTCTTTGTTGTTTTTTTGTTGAATTGGTCGGTGGTTGACCTCCACCTTGCTATGCACCCCAATTTGGGATGTATTCCATCTGTATAGATTTTGGCGTTTGGTGACTGTTCACATTGGGTCATCAGGCTTTGTCCACAGGCTATATATATACTTCATGCAGCATTTGCTTGGACCTGTCCCGCCCACAGCCATGACTCAGTCATGGGTACGGGACTGCAATAGACCAGGTGAGTGCTGCTGAGAGCAGTTCTGCTATTTATATGTGAGGCCGCATGGCACATTTTATAAAAATATTTTAGTGTAGGACTGCTTCAAATGAGATTTGCCGTGACGTGGCGAAGCAGCTCAAGAAATTGCAATTTTTTGCCAAAAATCTCAAAAAAATTTTTATAATGCAGTTTGGAATGTTTGATGCCTTAGTGCACATTGGTGCTGGCTCTTTGTTGTTTTTTTGTTGAATTGGTCGGTGGTTGACCTCCACCTTGCTATGCACCCCAATTTGGGATGTATTCCATCTGTATAGATTTTGGCGTTTGGTGACTGTTCACATTGGGTCATCAGGCTTTGTCCACAGGCTATATATATACTTCATGCAGCATTTGCTTGGACCTGTCCCGCCCACAGCCATGACTCAGTCATGGGTACGGGACTGCAATAGACCAGGTGAGTGCTGCTGAGAGCAGTTCTGCTATTTATATGTGAGGCCGCATGGCACATTTTATAAAAATATTTTAGTGTAGGACTGCTTCAAATGAGATTTGCCGTGACGTGGCGAAGCAGCTCAAGAAATTGCAATTTTTTGCCAAAAATCTCAAAAAAATTTTTATAATGCAGTTTGGAATGTTTGATGCCTTAGTGCACATTGGTGCTGGCTCTTTGTTGTTTTTTTGTTGAATTGGTCGGTGGTTGACCTCCACCTTGCTATGCACCCCAATTTGGGATGTATTCCATCTGTATAGATTTTGGCGTTTGGTGACTGTTCACATTGGGTCATCAGGCTTTGTCCACAGGCTATATATATACTTCATGCAGCATTTGCTTGGACCTGTCCCGCCCACAGCCATGACTCAGTCATGGGTACGGGACTGCAATAGACCAGGTGAGTGCTGCTGAGAGCAGTTCTGCTATTTATATGTGAGGCCGCATGGCACATTTTATAAAAATATTTTAGTGTAGGACTGCTTCAAATGAGATTTGCCGTGACGTGGCGAAGCAGCTCAAGAAATTGCAATTTTTTGCCAAAAATCTCAAAAAAATTTTTATAATGCAGTTTGGAATGTTTGATGCCTTAGTGCACATTGGTGCTGGCTCTTTGTTGTTTTTTTTGTTGAATTGGTCGGTGGTTGACCTCCACCTTGCTATGCACCCCAATTTGGGATGTATTCCATCTGTATAGATTTTGGCGTTTGGTGACTGTTCACATTGGGTCATCAGGCTTTGTCCACAGGCTATATATATACTTCATGCAGCATTTGCTTGGACCTGTCCCGCCCACAGCCATGACTCAGTCATGGGTACGGGACTGCAATAGACCAGGTGAGTGCTGCTGAGAGCAGTTCTGCTATTTATATGTGAGGCCGCATGGCACATTTTATAAAAATATTTTAGTGTAGGACTGCTTCAAATGAGATTTGCCGTGACGTGGCGAAGCAGCTCAAGAAATTGCAATTTTTTGCCAAAAATCTCAAAAAAAAAAATTTTTATAATGCAGTTTGGAATGTTTGATGCCTTAGTGCACATTGGTGCTGGCTCTTTGTTGTTTTTCTGTATCCCTACATCTGCATGGATCAGGTCTATAGTCAGGTCAGTCTATTAGTAGCCAAAAAAAATACCAAAGTGTTAACCCCTTTACTGCCCTAGAACACCACAGATAACAAAGCTGAACTCTGCTACCAGTGCTCTATGGGGTCATTCTTAGGCAACACCGTTACGGTTGGCACCCAGCCGGCACAATTCATCATTGAGCGTGCTCAACTGGCTATAATTTTGCTGTTGAGTTGGACCTGTAGTGCTAGTATATAAACATGTTGCATGGGCACTGTATAATGCATTTTTTGTCAGTGTTAGGGCCATTTCACATTTGCGCTGTTTTGACGGATACGGGATCCGTCACATATGCCGTACAGCTCATTTATTTACAGTTGAAGCGTGAAACCATGCGGGTTGTGTCTTTCATGCAGTACCCGCATGTGTCCACATGATGTCGCGCTTCGACTGTAAATATATGAACTGTACTGTATGTGTAACGGAACCTGTTTCCGTCAAAACAGCGCAAATGTGAAACGGCCCTCAGTTAAGCACATTGTATAGTGCCATTAGTTATGTGTAGCATGTGAGCGTTGTACTATATCTACTGCTTCTTGTAATTGGTTACAGATACAGTAATAAAGTATGTTCAAAATGACAGCTTTTATTTGCATGCCTAGTGTAAATTACTTTTTTTTTTCTTTGGGCATTATAGCAGCAGTATTTGTATGTAGTGTATGGTAGCATTTGTTTTGGATTATGCAAATCATAAAATATATAAAGGTATAGAACAGAGTAAGCAAGCTAAACAGAGGCACTTACGAGTATACAATATTGGCAGTCTTGAAGAAAGAAGAAAATACAATTTTTTTTTTAATTTTTCAATTAATAATATGCTTCTGCAGTGTGTGTAGTGAATTCAGATGACAGAATACATTTGAGGAAAATTCAATTTATTTAGAATTTCACTCAAAAATTCAGAATTACCAGAAGTCGAATGCTATGTGATTTGACTCACTCAAATCAAGAAAAATGCTTTCTGCCCACATCTTGTTTTTGTTATGTGCACTATATTGCACATGTGAAAAATAAAGTAAACTAAGGTCTAACTCAAAACTACTGATCCACCTGGTTCTTACACGGACTACTGGTCCCAGCTGCTCAGTCCCTAAAGGCCTCTGTGCAGACTGAAACAACACTAACTAACTCTTAATTCTGAACACTTTGTTTATGTTCACTGCCTTTCTGCCAGCAGGTGTTTCCAATGCTGTAATTCAGCTTGCCCTATCATATGGCAGCTGTAAATATTTAATGCTCCTACGGGCTTGCATTTCCCGATGGTAATATGTCTGAAGTTTCAGGAATTACAGCCTTTCTGCCAAATGCGTTTACTGACATTGTTATTTTTGGATTCTTAAGGAGGTAGATGCATTTTTTGGTATCCGCGTAGGAAGCAAAGGTCCGAGTGGTTTATCTTAGACCCGTGTCACACATCCGGAATTTCGCCAGATTGCTGGATCCGGCTCACTCCAGTACAGTGTAATACAGTACAATGCCATCGCGGAAACTTCCAGTCACATGTTGTCATGTGACCGGCACATGTGACTGGAGCTTACATCGATGCCATTGTACAGTATTAACACTGTACTGGAGTGTGCCGGATCCTGCAATCCGGCGAAATGATGGATGTGTGAAATGGGCCTAAGAGGAACCACTCGGACCTTTACTTCCTAAGCAGCCACTGAAATTTGCATGTACCTCCTTAAGAATCCAAAAATAACAATATGTTAGTAAACGCACTTGGCAGAAAGGCTGTAATTCCAGACACTTCAGAAATATCACCATCGGGGAATGCAAGCCCATGCAAGCATTAAATAGTTACACCTGCCATATGATAAGGCAAGCTGAATTACAGCATTAGAAACACCTGCTGGCAGAAAGGCAATAAACACAAACAAAGTGTTCAGGACCAGAACAGTGACCAAACTTGACTGTGACTTACTGGAGAGAGAAACAGTCCACAGCATATGAGACTGTAAGATCGAATCCAAGGCATGACAGTTTCATTTTTTTTTGGATTAGAAAAGGATTAAAACGAAAAATGATATTAATATTTTTACCTTGTGGCTTCTCTGTTCTGGAACCACAGCTTCTGTTGCATTGTTCTCTCCCTTCCTTTTTCCAACTCCACTCTTCTTTTACATCTTGACTTTTGACACCTCCTTTGCTGATCACATGAGGCCCTGTGAGGGCTATGGGGGTTAAGGAATGAAGCAGACTGAAGATGCAAGAGTAGACTGGTGCCAAACAAAGTGACCCAGCATAAAACCGCTTGAACAAGTAATGGGAATAACACTACTTTCCCCCCTCTGTTTATTATATTTTGGGGTCTGAAAACACCCCAGAGATAATTAAACTGTTTTATTGTACCAACAATTCTATTTTCATAGAATTTATTCAAATTAAATTACACTACCAAATTTGAGTAAATGTGTCAAATCGAATTTCAGCAGATTCTCAAATCTCTAATAACTGGTGTTAACATTTTGAATGCTGTCTCTTTCGAAGACTTTAGTTGTGCTTGGTTTTAGCCTGTGAATAGGGTGAAATCTATGGAAATATAAACTAATAGATTTTCTAATTTTCTTATGACTCTCACTTTAGGCTGGTGGAGCTCATCTACAACATTTTGTGGCAATTCATCCTACATTACTTGGTTCCCACATCTTACTCCATTGGCCAACACTGCACTCTTGACACTCCAGACCTGTTGGGAATCTCAGCTAGCGGAGACATCTTATTCGGAGCAGTTTTACCTCTACATATCAGGAAGGAATACCCCAAGCTCTTATATACTGAAAAACCAAAACAAGCTGTTTGCAGCAAGTAAGGCACAAACTCTAATGTACTCAAATTCTACCCATCATAGACAGCTCTTTGATGGTAATGTCATTGTTAACGGTATTTATCATTACTAAGTGCTGTTTGTTGATTTTTGGTGGTTAAATTTGCCACCAAGGAGATAAACAGTAACCCAGAACTTCTCCCAAACATCACCCTGGGCTATCAGATATATGATACCTGCTCGGTACTCCAGAGGGAGATAGAGGGGACATTATGGATGATGACAGAGAACACAAAAGCTATCCCCAACTTTAAGTGCCAAAGAAGAGAGAAATTAGCTGCTATTGTTGGCCATTCCACATCTACCTTCTCCATCCTCATGGCTCACATTCTTGGCCTAAGCAGGTATCCACAAGTAAGAAGAATGACCAATTCTGTGCTTTAACAAATTTATTCTATGCTGAAAGTTTTCCATTTGTTGGACACATTTTGCAGATGTTTAGGTTGATCTCATGTGGGAGCTCAGGAGGGCAATGCAGATACCCGAAACCAGGCCTGGGATTACTGGAGATTCCTCCAGTAGCCAGTCCGACGCTGAACATATCCATAACTTTAGGGCAGCCATGTGGCCTATGTACTTGATGTAACATATCCATAACTTTAGGGCAGCCATGTGGCTTATGTACTTGATGTAACATATCCATAACTATATAATTCCCACAGCTCTTCTCCTAATATACTAGCTATGCCTGCCAGTATATACTGGAATATTCTCTACATCCCTTAAAAACTTGACCCTACTACCTTTTCATTTTGTAGAGGAACATGAATTTGAGGCCTGTTAGTGGACCTAACGTATCCTGCTTCCTCAAGTAGAGCTTCATTTATTCTCCAGCTTTATTGTTGGTAGTCTGTGAGCAAGAATATATGTCTGGACAAAGTTTTGACACAGGCAAATGACTAAACCCTTCCATCTTGAGAAATATAATGTATTAGCAGAAATGAGAAAGAAAATTGAAAGCCATATATTATGCTCTAGATTCTCTCCCGGCTCCAGAAACATAATGAATGGAAGAGTTATAAAATGTAAAAAGTTATACTTTCTACTAGAGATGAGCAAATCTGAAAAAGTTCGGTGTTTATGTTGAACATGGACCATACAAAAAATTAGTGTTTGAATTCAGAGTTTGGGTGCTTTACGTACGCTAACCACTCACTTGAGCATCGCTGTGCTTGGGTATACTCAGTGCTCAGCCAACTGCAAGCCACTTGCAGTCTTTTAATCTTTCACACTAGAAGAGCGTGATTGGATGTAGCATGCACCAAAAAAATATAGAAAAAGCCCCCTACCCTGACCCGGAAGTGTTCTCTTTATGGCTGACTGTAAGAAGGCAGAGACCCAAACTGCCCATTCAGTGACTTCTGTTGGGGTTCCGGTTAAGTTCAGGTCCAGAACGAAACTTCATATAAATTCCCGCCAAACCAATGAGTTCGTTCATCTCTACTCTTCACTCACCTGTCATGACTCTACAGCTTTCCAAATGGTCCTCCGCTGGATCACTTAATCCCTCAATGCAGTCTTCTATTCCATATTCAGAGATCTGTACTCTTCAGCATTTCTAGTTCTCACTAGGCCTCATGTAACATCAGTATTTCTCTTGAGGCACATTAAGTGCTGGAGAGTGAATGGAATGGAGCTGAAGGGAGAAAACAAGAAAAGAATGAGCTGGGATCTGCAGTGCCAGAACCGATGAGGGGAAGGTGAATATATTGGATTTTTTTTAACTTTTTTCCATGTTTTAAAATCATCATTTAAAATGGTGGCTAAAAGGCTGCTAAGTTTTATTTTTTTTGGGGGGGTGAAATCAAAATGAATTTGATTTGCTTTTAACCCCTTAACGACCGCATTCAGTAATATTATGTCCTAGCGGTCATAATGTTATTGCCCGTGGTCTGCCGGCGGCAGCATGCCGCGATCGGCACACATCTCAGCTGATTTTCACAGCTGAGATGTGTGCCTGCCAAGCACGAGCAGAATCGTTATCTGCTCGTGCCGTTTAACTCATTAAATGGCGCTGTCAATATGTGACAGCGCCATTATAACGGCATCGGGGGTAAACTTTACTTACCGCCCGATAAGAGATGTCATGTGATGTGATCACGTGTCTTCCGGTGGTTGTCATAGTAGCACAGGGTCATGTGATGACTCCTGTACTACACATGAACTACTTTCAGTTTCACTCGGCCCGCAGCCGAGTGAAGAAGAAAGTGAGCGTATCTGCTGTTTACAGCTATATAGCTGTGATCAGCAGATAGTGCAGAGCGATCGGATTGTTGATCGCTATAGCCCCCTAGGGAGACTAGTAAAATTAAAAAAAAAGAAAAAAGTTTTAAAGAATAAAAAAACCCTAAAAGTTCAAATCACCCTTCTTTCACCCCACTAAAAATTAAAAAGTTAAAAAAATAAAAAATATACACACATTTGGTATCACCGTGTTCAGAAACGCCCGATCTATCAAAATATAAAATCAATTAATCTGATCAGTAAACGGCGTAGCGGCAAAATAAATACAGACACTAAAATGACATTTTTTTGTCTCCACAACTTTTGCACAAAATGCAATAACAGGCGATCAAAACGTAGCATCTGCGCATAAATGCTACAGTTATAAACGTCAGCTCGAGACACAAAAAATAAGCCATCACTAAGCCATAGATCCTGAAAAATGAGAATGCTACAGGTCACGAAATATGGTGTAAAACGTGCGCCACTTTTTTCGGACAAACTTCCGTTTTTTTTAATTCCATAGATAACAGTAAACCTATACATGTTTGGTGTCTACGAACTTGCACTGACCTGAGGCATCACACCCACACATCATTTTTACCATATAGTGAACATGGTGAATAAAATATCTAAAAAACAAAAGTGCTATCGCACTTTATTTGCAATTTTTCTGCATTTGGAATTTATTTTGCCGTTTTTCAGTACACTATATGGTAAAACTTATGATTTCATTTAAAAGTACAGCTCGTTTTGCAAAAAATGAGCCCTCACATGACCATATTGACTGAAAAATAAAAATGTTACGTCTCTCTGAAGAAGAATGGCAAAAAAAGAACGGAAAGCGAAAAATCAGCCGGTCATTAATGGATTGATTGATTGTGTCTGTCATCTCTACTTCTCATTACTAACAGGACTGTAAGTAGCTTCAGAAAAGTATTGAAAATATGGGCAAAAATATTGTGGTAATCTTATAATATTTCCTTCTTTAACTTACAGATAAGTCACTTGTCAACGAGTTCTTTTCTTAGTGATAAAAAACAGTTCACTTCTTTTTTACGGACTGTGCCAAGTGACGCCTTCCAATCTAAAGGACTGGCTCAGCTCATCCTACATTTTGGCTGGACATGGGTAGGATTGGTGGCTCTGGCTAATGACTATGGTCAACATGGTATTCAGGTAATTAAACAAGAGATCCTTAAATCTGGAGCTTGCGTGGCGTTCACAGAGTATATTCAGATCGGAAAACCCAACAGTAACACTGCTCAGATTATCAAAGCTTCTACAGCTCAAGCCGTGGTTATTTTCTCTACTGATGTCCACTTTCTGCTCCTACTTGATGAGCTTTTGAGACAAAATGTAACAGGAAAGATATGGGTAGCCAGTGAAGGTTGGTCAACTTCTTCTTTATTTTCTTCAGAAAAATATTCGAATCTTCTAGCGGGGACCATGGGGTTTGCATTCTACAGTGGAAATATTCCTGGATTCCAAGAATACCTAGACCACGTAAGCCCTGCCAACCTACCGGAAAAGCCTTGGAACTGGATGTTCTGGGAAGAAAATGTTGGTTGTGCATTTTTAGAATTTGAAAACTTTACATTCCCCCAACAGAGACCATCAAGAAACTGCACAGAAAGAGACAAAATTGAACATTTCCAAACATTTTTAAAGCATGTGCCCAATATTCGCATGTCATACAGTCTTTATAGCGCCATTTATGTGATTGCCAAAGCCTTGCATGATCTGTATTTATGCAGACCAGGAAATAGTCTTTTCTTTGGTAGAAACTGCTCAGATTTCTGGAACTTAAAACCATGGCAGGTAAAGTTTCATATGGTGATGATTTGATGTTTCTGCTGTGATTGTGTTTAGATGGTTCTTGACCCACACAACAAGAAACTAGTCATGTTGTAGGGATTCATTTAATTGACCTATAATTTCTAAAAACATTTCTAAATATTATAGGGGTTGACTAGTACTGCCCATCAATTGGAGACCCCCTCCAATAGGTCAAAACACCTATCCTGCATGAGCTGCATGCAAAGTTTGTAAGTGTATTGGTCCTTGTACCACACTGCAAAAGTTAAGTATGGACCCATAGAGTATCCATTGAGCAGGTTCACCACTCCATGCACTTGGCCCATGCAGGAGCTCTGCACATTAGAACCATTAGAGCAGTGTTTTGTGTCATCGATGGGAGGGTCAAGGAGCTCAGTTCCGCAGGACAATATAGCCCTAATAATACATAAAAATTGTTTTAAAATGATATATGCACTTAAAGTAAATATGAGTTAATTGTAAAAATGTTCTGCTCGGGAGATTATCAATAGCATTATAGATTGTCTCCTTATCTCTAGGTACCCGACTCCTTCAGCTATTACATGGGCAGCCCAATATAATTTGAATTAGAATAGTGTAATACTTTTTTTCCATTTTCCTTGCAGCCTTATTGAGAATTCATTGACAAACTCCCCTATGGATTACATTTCTCTCTTTATGGGAACTCAGAAAGATACAGCATATAAACTTCTTATAAAAAAGAGACTGTAAACATCCCCTTTATAAAATGTTGATTTTTTTTTAAATAGAATTATAGTGTAGTGTAATTGTAGCGCCCCTGAGACCATCACGGTGCTACAAGGTTCTGCATCTCAACCAGGATACAGGGCCTACCCACTTAGGGACCCAGAACACCAGTGCCGGTAACACAAAAACCCAGGTAATCCCAGTTACCCCAACAAATCCCCCATAGAATGGTACCCAGCTAGGGTTGGACCAATGGATGGCAGCCTAGAGGTGGAGCCACTGCAGTCCACTAGTTGACCAGGTGGGAGGAGCAGACTATGGAGAGAGACAACACAGGGAGAGAGTAGTCAGTCAAGTCAGAGTTAAGTCAGAGTCAAGTCTGAGTCTGAACAGCAGTGACTGTAGAGGTGTGAAGGTGGAAGATAAGTGACACCCTGACTCAGGTTAACGGTGACCTGGTACCCAGGAGAGGTGGTTGCCGGTGGAGTACACCTGGAACTACGCACCAACGGGGTACAGGACCCTAGGACAGGAAAGAGCTTCAAGCCAACCTGTTTACACCTGCACAGGAAAGGGGACCATCAAGGACCTCGCTGACCCTAAAGAATCCAAAGACTCGGTAGCAAAGGGAGAACTGGGGATAGGACCAGAGACTCCAACCCCACAGGGTTCACGCTTCCGTCATGTGGACAGAAGTGGACAAACCACAGACCGGGGACCCCCAGTGTTCCATACCACGGGGACCCACTTACCAGAGAGAGGTGCAGGGGAAGAAGGTACCGGAGAACCAGACTGGCACAGGGACGAAGGGGACGACCTGGAGGCGAAACCAGCCGGCCTCGGCAACCAGTTAACATCTCAGCAGTGAGTAAACTGAATACCTGTCTGGACTCGTTCTTCCGAAGCCTACCGCACCATATACCCACTGGGGCAATACCCTACTTGTGGAGGTATTACCATACTAGCTGCTAATACAATCAGCCCCAGTAGAGACATTTTGCAGCGGTGGCCCCCTATACATAGCCACAACACTGCATGTGGTGTCATGAATAAACTTTATTCATCAAACCCCTGTAAATATCCCCATTACAAAAAGGGCCCAGGATACGGAACCGGGTAACGGTCACCATCGTGACATCCCCAAGACGTACACTACCCGGAACTGAGTACCCCATATCCCTGGGTGCTACATAATATTTTGAAAGAATTGAACAGTGTGAAAGTAACATAATGGAAGCTATTGTGGTTGACTTTATATGTTTTCGTACAACACCATTTCTCTTGAGACTAAGCTTGAATTTATTCTCTCACATGATAATCTGTCAGCCAATAATTTAGAATGGGTGAATCAAACGCAAGTACACAGGATCTTGTATGGTCAAGTCAATCATTAGATTTAGGGCGGCTTTGCACGTTGCGACATCGCACGTGCGATGTCGATGGGGTCAAATCGAAAGTGACGCACATCCAGCGTCGCAGTCGATATCGCAACGTGTAAAACCTTTTTGATATGATGAACGAGCGCAAAAGCGTCGTTATCATATCATCGCTGCAGCCTCCGACATTTCCATAATGCCGGTGCAGCGACAGGTGTGATGTTGTTCCTCGCTCCTGCGGCAGCACACATCGCTGTGTGTGAAGCCGCAGGAGCGAGGATCATCACCTACCTGCCTCCCGGCTGCAATGAGAAGGACGTAGGTGGGCGGGATGTTTACATCCTGCTTATCTCCGCCCCTCCGTTTCAATTGGCCGCCTGCCATGTGACGTCGCTGTGACGCCACACGACCCGCCCCCTTAGGAAGGAGGCGGGTCGCCGGCCAGAGGGACGTCACACGGCAGGTATGTGCGTGTGAAGCTGCCGTAGCGATAATAATCGCTACGGCAGCTTTCACTAGATATCGCACGTGCGACGGGGGCGGGACTATCGCTGCAGCATCAGTAACACATTGTTACCGATGTCGCAGCGTGCAAAGCCCGCCTTACTCTACCCTCCTCATTACATTAAATACATAGACATATGGGGCAGTCGGATAGCAGTTGGTTGAATGAGTTGGTTGAAAGTGTTTGGGCACCTTTGAGTCAATGTGAGTAGTTACATACTACATATGTTGAATTATTTCTTATGAGGCTTGACAACTTCTCTATCATGATGTAATTGCAAAAAATGTAAATACACTGACTTACTAATGGAAACAACTTTGCTGTTCTAATGGGGCTTTCTCGTACATGGTTTGAGATCAAAGCCTGCAGTCAGGCTATGTGTCTGTAGATTTTTGAACCTCACAGTGTGCGCACTGGATGCTGTCAGGATTCTCCGATGACTGCATGTGTATGATTTGCATATATGTTGACTAGTTATGCATAAATTCCCTCTATTCACTTGAATTAAATGAGTACATGAAACAGAAACAAATACAGCAGCACTCTGTAAGCGCTAAGATATCTGCAAATTTATAATATATGAAATTTAAACTGCATTAATGTGTGACACCCCTGGACTATCAGGTCGTCACAAGGTATTTGACAATCTGCCCTCCCGTGCAGTATCCACCTCCTTCTTGGTTTTGGGTCCCTAACCATATGGTGTTGCCTCCATCAGCTAATCAAATCCTAGAGACACCCTGCACCACACCCACCAGACATACCAGTGGACGGCTTGAGTGGAATAGAGTCGCCCAACTGGGGGGTTGGAGAAGGGGAGGTGAGAAGTGTAAGAGAGAGTAGTTTGAGTAGTGAAAGAGAGAGGATGTCGGGAGCAGGGCTCCTGGGAAACTATCTAGGTAGCAGACGGTTGTCTGGGCCTAGAGAAGTTGGACCCCAAGTCACATGGGATTGTGGCAAGGGGCATGGATCTGTCGAGGAGGAAAGCCGGCAGCCTTGCACCATCACCGGTCGTGGACCCTAGGTCGGGAGTAGCTTCAGGCAACCCGATAATTTACCCGCGGAGAATGGAGCCTTCAAGGTTCGTTCCCCACCCTCTCCAGAATTAGGGCATTAGCGCAACGAGGGGGATAGGACTTTCCAAATCCAAAACGGTCCAGAAAATCCCAAGCGTGAGCCCTGAGAGCAAGCTCCCATATTTAGTCATAGTGGGGAGCAGGACCCGGCAAGTTTCACACTACCGGGACCACCAAAGAAATAAACTTAGTGCCAGGAGGCAGGTCACGGATCACCAGGCAGCACCATTGGGACCAGGACACGAACTAGCTCCCCTCAGCGGCAGCGGTGTCCAGAGACTTTGTTTACCAGTTGTCGGTGTCTGCTCAATGAACTGAGTGAGTACCAAAGTGACCCCTTGTACCCCATTCCTTTACCATCACCGGGGTGTTCCCCCCCTACCCGTGGAGGCGTCTAACACTTGGCTGCCCCATTCCATCACCCCCGGGTACTCCCAACTGCAGCGGTGGTATTCCTAATCACCACAAACCACGGGTGGCGTCCCAAACTCTATAATATCCCTTGTAAATAACCCCCTTTCATTTAAGTGGCCGCACGACCCCCGGGTCTGGAGAGCCTCGATCCACTGAGAACCCGGATCCAAGCAGCTCGGCTGCTGGCATGGGGGCGGCACAAATGCTATATAGAACATATTTTAAAAAATGAAGATACTTCAAGCATAAATTGGCCAATTCACGTAAGCCCATGAACAGCAGCAATGTGACCTATTTTTGATGGGACTCAATCCTAATTTAATGCCTATCCTGGAATAAAATTGTATAAATATATGGGCAGGTAGAATACAGCACTTATTAAAAACACTCTGGGGCTGATGGGAGGAGAACACAGTCAGAGTAGAATGCTGTCTATACCTACATTTTAATTTTCATATATTCTATGTTAACATGAATATATTAGCGCTTACAGAGGCTGCTGTATTATTTTGTGTTTTGTGTAATTATAGCAGCTAACACCTGTCCACACTTGCTATCTTCTATTGTGAGATGCCGGTCAGTTTTTTGTTTTTTTACTAAGTGAGGCAGTACACGTCTAGTCTGAATGTGGTTGGGAGTATGCAAATTGTATACTTTTAGTCACATTCCCACACCTTTTGCCACTGTCACTGTAGAATCCTAACAGTGTGCAGTGTGTGTACTATGAGTATTCAGAAGTCTTCAGTCCCATTGAGTGACTGTGACTGCAGACTTTCCTTATAAACCTGGACAACCCATTAAATTATCATAATGACTGCCCAAATAGTAAAATTATGATGTATGATCATAGTAGAGGGAAGGGTTTCATTTTGAGACCTACATTTCCCCGATAGAATATTCTGGTGGACTTAAGTCATTTGTTTATTACTAGGGATGATCGAATACCTCAATTATTCGGCTTCGCGAATATTTTCCAAATATGTCGCCGCAATTCGACTATTCGCAAATATTCAATGTGCACTGTAAGTCTATGGGAAACCCGAATAACAACTATTCGGAATTATTCGGGCTTCCCATAGACTTACATTGCTCATTAACTATTCGCATAGCGACAACCTATTCATCGAATATTCGAGAAGCCGAATAATTGAGGTATTCGATCATCCCTATTAATTACATGTCCATCATGTAATACAATGTTTCCACTACAGTAAAAATGTCTGGCCGAAGGAATATTCCACTATGTAGACTAATTGCTTGCCGGGATGTCAGGAACTGGAGATTACAATGTGGAATGAGTTGTCTTCAAAGACATGGAACAAACACTTTACAGTAGTCTTGTGGTATTGGTGAACTTTCATTTGGAGAGGTCATCAGTATAAGATCAGTGGGGGTCTGACATCAGTTACCGATCAATTTTTTTTTTTGTTTCAGCGCCGGTCTGATGTAAATAGTGAATGGATCAGGAAAACTCAGCTTCATTCACTGTGTAGTGTCAATTCTCAGGTACTGTAGCTTAGTTCATATTGAATTGAATTGGTGATGAACTTCAGTTTTCAACAATGGCCACTTACAGGGCAAGTGGAGCAGGGAATCCCTTCACTGATTACATCCAGCTGGTGTTGGAGCGGAAAACAGCTAACAGGGGAAGTACCAGGTTTTGACCCCAATGATCAGCTATTGGTTACCTACTCTAAATAAACGTCATCAATATAACCTTGCCAGACAACCCCTTCAAGATAAAATTGGAAGAATGGAATTATAGATTCGATGAAGGTTTTTGAAAAAAAGAAAGCGACTTAAGATGTCTTCATAATATCTCTACAGATTCTCAAATATATCCAAATGACTAGAGTGAAGCTGAGCAGCGGACGAGACATGTTTTTCGATGTGAATGGAGATCCTCCACCTCTATACGACTTAGTTAACTGGCAGCAGAGCTCCAATAGTGGATTGGTACAAGTGAACGTTGGGCAATATGACTCTTCAAGCTTAATTATCAACACAAGTTCCTTAAGATGGAATATGGGTAACACCAAGGTACAGAATAATACATGAGTTAGGAATAATGATCTAAAATTATAAAAAGATTTATGTTACATTTACCAACAATAATTATAAACACAAAACAAGTATAATGAAATATAATTCTTTCAATATTTCTGAGTATCTACGATCCTCAGCAACCAATTAACAAATCAAATTAGTTTTCATAAAAGTCAAAATTCCGCAGATTCTTAAAAATTATAGAAACCTACTATTAAAGGGAACCTGTCGGGTCCAATATGCAGCCAGGACCACGAGCAGTCTGGGTGCATATTGCTAATCTCTGCCTAATCGTCCCTGTATACATTAGATAAAGAGATCTTTAGAAAAAAGTATTTCTAAAGATCTATTACCATATGCTAATGAGCGAGGGCAGTAGCCCCCTGGGTGTAGCTTCCCTTTCCAGTCACCCCCATTAGCATGTTAGTACGTCCCTGTGGGTGTGATAACATGCTAATGAATACGCAGGGTCACAGGATGCTCTCACACCTATCTGCTGCCATCGATTCCACTCGGGGATTTCGGCTCAGTGCGCATGACCCCGGAGTTTGGGTCATGCGCACTACTTCAGTTTGAAGCCAGGAGGCATACACCCAGCTTCATAGTGGGCATGACCCAAACTCCGGGGGAGAACCAATGTTAATTATTTCATCTCTTTATTCTTTGTTCAGATCAACATGTTTCAGAGAGCACTGTCTCCTTCATAACAGGGGTATAGCATTTTAAATTTCATGAACCTTTTTGTAAAATAATTACTTTGAATTTAAACTTCTTTTGATTTTTTTTTTTCATTTTTATTTAAAAAAGTCTCATGAAATTTGAAATGCTATTCCACTGTGGCTTTTATAAATTATTTTTCAATGTATTCCTTTAAAAACTTCACTGCCGGTATTTTAACAGTTGACTATCCCACCGGAATTTGAAAAACAGCAGACGGTCCTCTTAGCTGCACATGTGTATATATAGGTTTTTCTTTCTTTTGTGCCATACTGTTCTTTGATGTCCTGAAGAAGGAGACAGTGCTCTCTGAAATGCGATAACCTGAACAAAGAATAAAGAGATGAAATAACTAACATTGGTTCTCCCCTGGGGATATCACTGCATATACCCAATCGATCTCCTATACATCATTATGAGAGAATTAGGAGAGCAGCTCATTGGGGCATGACTTTTTATGCAACCCTCATATACGGGTATGAAGAATATTTTTTTGTATTCCTATAAGCAGGGAAGATTTTCTAAACAAATAAGAAAATGCAACATAATTACTATCCATAAAATTAGGGCCTTAAGGAGGAACATTTCTCCTTGCAGAGAGTTACAGGCCAGTCTAAGGAGACTTATACACCATGCAATGCTCTTCTCTTAATTTAAATATGCAAATTCTCACTTCAAAAATAGCCAAATCAGATCTCCTGCTTTGCACAGAGGAGGGGAAACACCCTGAAACACGTGTCTGCAAATTAGGTTTCTGATTTGGCTCCCTATTCTAAGGCCACACAGGGGACTACTGCGATCGGATCACAGCTACAGGGGACGGGCCGGCACTGAGGAGGGGAGGGTCGGTGCTGAGGAGGGGAGGGCCGGTGATGCGGAGGGGAGGGCTTTATCTCCCTCTCTCCTTCGTAGCCGGCTATTGCCATTCTCGCTCTGCACTCGCATTACAGCAATGTACCGCAAGTGCAGTGCGATTTTTTTCTCTTGCCACATAGACTTGAATGGGTGCGAGATAAAAAAGGATCACATTACACTCGCAGCATACTGTGACTATTTTCTCGTCCGTTTAGGGCTTAGAAAATAATTGCTTATGGATGCTGCACATAGGATAATATTGGTCCGAGTGGAATTCGATGTTTTATCGCATTCCACTCGCTACGATTTTCATGCCGTGTGGCTTAGGCCAAAGTCATGTGGCAAAGCTCGTTAAGGGTCAATATTGACTTTTAGGATTACTACATCTAATGTATAGTGACAGATACAGAGTCTTCTTTATTTTGAAGAGGGAATGTGCACATGCTTAACCCTTTCATGCCTGGGCAATTTTTCGGTTTTTCGTTTTATTTCCTTCCTACTCTTCTTCCTAGATCCATAAAGTTTTTATTTTTCCATTACTATAGCCATGTGGGAATTGTTTTGTGTGCAATGAGTTGTACTTTTGAATTACACCATTCACTTTATTTCATATTGTACTGGTAACTGGAAAAAAAATTCCAAGTATGGAGAAATTGTAAAAAAGTGCAATTCCACCATTGTTTTTTGGGCGGTTTATTTACCAGTAACAAGGATCATCTGCTAACCCTGCACTGCCATCGACAACCAATTGGTGTCCCATAATTGTGTCATGGGGCCGTTGGAGGCCAGGAAAAGTGTGATCCCTAGCAGAGTGCATTCGATGACGCTGTCAGTGATTGATAGGGCAATCTAAGTGGTTAACAGGTATGGCTGGATCAAAAATCCACCCCCAACTGTTAGCTGCACATGTCTGCTAATCATGTCAGCAGACCTGTGCAGCAAATAATGTCATCTCGCTGCGTGAGTCCGCATTTAAGATACAGATATGGCCAAAGAGGAATATATATGCCCTTGGTCATAAAGGGGTTAAAATTGACATTCGCTAAAAACCTCAAGACTCTGGTTCCTAATAAACTATATTACTTCAATCTTCAGATTCCTATATCAGTTTGCAGTGAAACTTGTCCTCCAGGTTTCAGAAAAGCACATATTAGTGGAAAACCTACATGTTGCTTTCAGTGTATCCCCTGCGCTCATGGAGAAATCACTAATAACACTGGTAAGTTAAATATTTTTGCTGTTTAAATAATATCTTCAACCTCATCCTGACAGTGAAGATATGGAGCATAAGACAATAAAGACATTACAGAATAAGACATAGTTCACCAGTTACAGGAGGAGTAAAGTGGGCTTTACACACTGCGATCTGGCTAGCGAGATCACAAGTGATCGTACCGGCCCCCGTCGGTTGTGCGACACGGGCAAATCGCTGCCCGTCGCGCACAACCTCGCTTACCCCCACCACACGGACTTACCTGTCCTGCGACGTCGCTGTGGCTGAAGATCCGCCTCCTTCCTAAGGGGGCAGGTCATGTGGTGTCACAGCTATGTCACACGGCAGGTGGTCAATAGAAGAGGAGAGGCGGAGATGAGCGGGACGTAAACATCCCACCCACCTCCTTCCTTCCGCATTGGTGATGGAGGCAGGTAAGGAGATGTTCCTCGCTCCTGCAGTCTCACACACAGCGATGTTTGCTGCCGCAGGAATGAGGAACAACATCGCTAATGAGAGGAAAACAATTTTTTGTTTTAGGACGACCTCTCCGCGGCAAACGATTTTGGCCGCTTTTGCGATCGTTTAAGGTCGCACATAAATGTTACACGCTGCGATATCGTTAATGACGCCGGATGTGCGTCACAAACAACGTGACCCCGACGATAAATCATTAACAATATCGCAGAGTGTAAAGCCCGCTTAAGGGTCCTACTAGAAAGTTTACAATCTGTAAGGAAATGGGGTGGCGGGGTCACAATTGGTAGAATGTGTTTGTCATATAGAATCCATCCATCATTATAGGAAACATGGTTTTTCATTTAAGGCTAGTTACCAAGTGCTATTGGGTGCATGGAGTTTATGCAGACAGATGAATAGGAAGGACCAGATTCTGAAAAAAAATTAGGGAAAACAGTAGATAGTGAGATTAATGAAGTGAGATGGCAGGCCGGTCTATAGAGGTTTTTAAAGTATGGTTAAAAAATGTGGGGGCCAGGAATCAATTGAATAATCTGGGTTAATGCTATCCAGAAACCTTGTGCAGCAGGAGAGAAATCTTGATTGAAAGTGGGAGGTTTGGTTATGAAGGATGTTAGTCTTAGATCAGTTGAAGAGCTGAGGGCACTGTAGGGTGATGGACAGAGATGAGGGAGAAGATAAAGAGTGGTACAGAACTATAGAGAGCTAATTGAGTGAGAGAAATGAGTTTAAATGTTACTGTGAGGTGGATGGGTAACTAGTGCAATGACTGGCACAAGGTGGAGGAGCTGTTGTAGATGCTGGATTGATATATTATCCTGGCTGATGCATTCAGGACAGATTAAAGTGGATAAAGTGTAGTAAAATGGGGACCAATCAGTAGTCCATATGATAATGAATACAAGTTACATTAAGAGTATTTGCAGTTTCAAGGTGAGTAAAGGTCAGATTCTGGAAATGTTTTTTAGACACAGGTGACATGAACAAGTGAATGATTGGATATAGGGAGCAAAGGAAAATTCTATGTCAAATATGACCTCAAAACAAGGGGCATGCTGCTGTGAATGTATCAGTGAAAAACTTAAAGAAGTTGCTGTACACAGTATAGGTAGGTTAGTAGAGGGGGGAACACCAGAAGTCCAGTTTTGGGGAGATCCAATTTCAGATTCAGGGATAACATGATGTTAGAGACAGCGGACAGGCAATCCCTGATATTTTGTGTTGTTATCAAGTTCTGATCACCCTTCAAGTACCTGGCTATCTTTCTGTGGCTTGAGGGTTGACCTCAACTGAGCAGTCAAGGTTGAAGGCTCTCCCTAAAGCTGGTGTCACACTAAACGACAGCGACAACGACGTCGCTGTTACGTCACCATTTTCGGTGACGTAACAGCGACCTTGTAAGTCGCTGTTATGATCGCTGCTTAGCTGTCAAACACAGCAGAAGCAGCGATCATAACGTCGCTACATGTGCAGAGAGCAGGGAGCCGCGCTTAGCGCTGGCTCCTTGCTCTCCTGCAGCACACATCGGGTTAATTAACCCGATGTGTGCTGCAGCTACATGTCACAGTTCAGAGAGCAGGGAGCCGCGCTTAGCGCTGGCTCCTTGCTCTCCTGCAGCACACATCGGGTTAATTAACCCGATGTGTGCTGCAGCTACATGTCACAGTTCAGAGAGCAGGGAGCCGCGCTTAGCGCTGGCTCCTTGCTCTCCTGCAGCACACATCGGGTTAATTAACCCGATGTGTGCTGCAGCCACATGTCACAGTGCAGGAGCCGGCACTGGCAGCAAGAGCGGAGGCTGGTAACCAGCGTAAACATCGGGTAACCAGGGAAAGGTCTTCCCTTGGTTACCCGATGTTTACGCTGGTTACAGCTTACCGCAGCTGCCAGTGCCGGCTCCTGATCGCTTCATTTCGTCGCTCTCTCGCTGTCACACACAGCGATGTGTGTGTCACAGCGGGAGAGTGACGACCAAAAAATGAAGCTGGACATTCAGCAACGACCGGCGACCTCACAGCAGGGGCCAGGTCGTTGCTGGATGTCACACACAGCGACAGCGACGGGACGTCGCTGCAACGTCACAGAAAATGGTGACGTAGCAGCGACGTCGTTGTCGTCGTCGTTATGTGTGACACCAGCTTTAGTTTCTACACATGGAAACTACCTATCCATGTCCTTTGCCGTGGCATTCTGGTCTAGAAGGACAGTAAATTATTGTTTGGGGCTCTTTTCAGAATTGGATGGAATAGACCAAATCCATGTAAGAATAATTGTGCACTCAAAAAATAAAACAGCTGATAGCCATGGTGCAAGGTGTCAGATAACCACTGATCTATATTGTTCACTTGAGTTAAGGATAGTTCACCAATATAACAGTAAACAATCCCTTTCATGATAAATTGTTTGGGGAACCATTCTGTAGATGTAAGATATGTTCTTTTCTCAATCTTTTTTTTTCAGATGTGAATGAATGCCTTAAGTGTCCATGGGACCAATGGCCAAACCAAGAAAAAAACAAATGTTTACCAAAACTTACAGATTACCTCTCCTATGACGAAACCTTAGGTGTCATTTTGATGTCCACCAGCGTCACATCTTCATTAATTCCTTTGTGTCCTCGGCCTTTTGATCCATTACAAGACCACTCCTATAGTAAAAGCCAACAATTATACCGTTAGTTGTCTTCTCTTGGTTTCCATGTCTCTCTGTTTTCTCTCATCTCTGGCATTTATTGGATATCCAAACCATGTCAAGTGTCTTCTACGCCAAGTGACTTTCGGGATGGCCTTTGCTCTTTGTGTCTCATGTATTTTAGCCAAGACTGTTATGGTCATGATTGCGTTCAGAGCCACAAAACCAAATAGTAGTTTGACGAAATGGGCCAGACCTCAAATGTCATATCTGGTGATTGGCCTGGGAACATTTCTAGAATTATTAATAAGTGCCACATGGTTATTAATGGCCCCACCTTTCTCACAATATAACTTGAATGCAAAATTTGGGGTTATCATAGCTGAATGCAATGAAGGGTCCCTTACGGCCTATTGGTGTACAACAGGCTATTTAGGCTTACTAGCCTTGGCTAGCTTTCTCCTGGCTTTCTTAACTAGACATCTTCCTGGTAACTACAATGAATCTAGGTTCATCACCTTCAGCATGCTGGCTTTTCTAAGTGTCTGGGTGTCTTATATTCCGGCCTCCCTCAGCACCAGTGGAAAATATACAGTAGCCATGGAAATATTTGCAATCCTTTCCTCAAATTGGGCCATGCTATGCTGCATGTTTGCGCCAAAATGTTATGTTATTTTGTTTCAACCTAATATGAACTCAAAAAATACCTCCTTTGGAAGAGTTAAAATGAAAAAAAAAGTTTCTCTAATTTTGTCAATACATCAGTGTTAATAAAAAAATAATCACGATTTGTAAACGGTTTCATTTATCTTTTGTATATTTTAGAAATTTTATTTTTCAACAGAAAAAAGTTTGACAAGCCACTCTTGTAAGTTTTTTTTCAGAAATAGAGCCGATTTGTCATGGGTATAACATGGTAATCAAGAGTAAGGGCACCTTGACTGGCCCTAAAGGCTAAGGGCCCTAAACTGTCCCTTATTCCAGAGGTAAGCTTGATGGTAGCCAGGTCTGGACCCCCAGCGTGGCCCTAACCTTTGAGCAGCCCTGGTCTAACACCCCTTCTTTCCCTTGGGGAGGGCTGGGCAGGAGTAAAGAATCTCATAAATACTGACAGACAGGGGAAAACCAAAACTCAAACTCACTGCAAGCACAAACAGGGGAAAAGACAATATGTGCTCAGAGAGAAATAAAGTACAGGGAGGAAATACACAAACAAATATATTTCCACAGCACACAAAATAGCATACAACCGTTCATCAACAACTGGGTCACCATGCACAAAGACTGATAACGCTAGATCAGAACTAGAGCCTAGAGCTGATACCTTCAATATTAATTTAACAGATTTTCACAGTGGGTCCAAGATCTTTCATTTAAGTATTGACATTTGTGACAGTACCATTATATTTTGTAGATATTATCAAATTGGTTCCTTTCTTCCTCTGTTGGTTATCAAGTATGATGTAAATATGATGTAAGATATACTGACCAGGAAATCTAGATATAATTTGATTGTTTGGTCATCAAGATTGTTAGTCCTTTGGCATTACCCAGGGTGCACAACGTGGAGGCGGACTAACATTACACCCCAAAAAATGTCAATCCTATTATCTTATCCTAATCTAACCTATTATCTAACCTAACCTATTATCTTATTCTAATTAACTTTCAATCCTATACAATTTCTATCCTAAGTACTTAGGTGTAATCGATAGAAGTCTAACTTTTAAATCCCATTTGGATAAGGTGGTGCAGAAACTGAAAGCACGTAACAATATTATTCAGAAACTCTGTGGATCCTCCTGGGGCTCGGGAACATCTGTTTTGAGAACATCTACTCTTGCCCTGGTGTACTCTGCTGCAGAATACTGTGCTCCAGTATGGTTAAATAGCTGTCATGTAAACCTAATTGACACTCAGCTGAACAACTCTATGCGTATACTATCTGGTGCTATTAGACTTACACCTCTTCACTGGTTACCTGTCCTGAGTCATATCGCACCTGCAAACCTGATTAGACAAAAGCTTGTATTTAAAGAATAAACTAAAGTAGTGAATAATGAAAAACTTCCAATACATCAAAATATCAGAGATGTTACAATACAACGATTGAAATCAAGACACCCATCCATCCGAACTGCAATAACCTTGCATGAACAAGACTTCAAATTAGAGAAGAAATGGCGAGAACTTTGGGTCAGTGTTACTACACTGACCCAAAGTTCTCGCCATTTTTCCTCTAAATTGAAGTCTTGTTCATGCAAGGTGAGCTCCAAACGTTCCCTAACTTACAAAATCCTCCACCAGGCTTCAATTTACCAAGGAAAACACAGGTTACTCTAAATCGTATAAGAACAAACAATGGTATCTGTGCAGATCCTATGTATAAGTGGGGAAAATTTGACTCTCCGACCTGTGACTGTGGATCAGATCGTCAAACTCTCAAGCACATTGTTGAGGAGTGACCCTTGAGATCCTACCATGGTGACAAGAATGATTTCTATACTAGAAATGATAATGCTATTGTGTGTGTTGGGGCTGTCTGATTATAAAAACCAAAGAAATATCAGACAGTCAGGGTCCACCGTGCAAAGTCTCTGCTGCAGACTATGGCAGAGGATAAGGGGTATCTTGTACTACGGAAGCAGTACTGACACTGATACGTCTCAGTGACACTAGAGCCAATCACGGCGTGTACTGTTAAAGTCACAGCGACTACCGTATTTAGCATTAGCGTAAAAGGGATAGGTTAATGAGTGAGGAAGAGTATATAAGTGTGCCGCAGTAAATAGTAGTAGCACAAGTGCAGAGTGCAATACCTCTGTTAAACTCACAGAGGAATATAGTTAGGAAATAAAGCAATTCCTCCCTTACTCGGAGGGTGTGTGGTATGGTCTCTGTTAATGGTCACAGAGACAAAAGCAGTGAGTGTGAAATGGCACCTACCTATGTCCGTTCCTCTAGTAGGGCCAGGAGATGGACAGCAGCGTAAGCCGCACAAAGCTCCTACCTGCGTTCGCTCCACTAGTGTGCGAGGACACAAACCACTAGATATGGCACCTGCCTAAGTCCCCGCTCCACTAGTGGTGCAAAAGAGACGGACAGCAGCACAAGCCGCACAAAGATCCTACCTATGTTCGCTCCTCTAGTGTGCGAGGATACGAACAACTGCCAGACGCAGTATAAGGAACGTTACCCTAGCGGCAACATCCACCTATGAGTAGAATCACAAGGCCCAGCCGGAACATGTGCCTCAGGCACCTGCCTATGTCCGCTCCACTAAGATGTAAGTATACGGACCGCAGCCAAAGCTGTAAGGTACAAGAACGCTACCCTGCCGGTAGCGCTCACCTAGCATAGACAGAGAGATGCCTAGAGGGACGTGCAGAGAGCGTCTACTCTCATGCATGAACCAAGAGGACTGAGCGCCGGGCGGCGTGCGCCAGGGTCTTATATAGACTCTGTGCCTCATCCAAGATGGAGGACACCAGAGCCAATCCGCTGCCAGAATGACAGCAATGATATCACGCTGGCCTATCACCGAGCAAAGCATCACAAGCACATGACCAGCGACCAATCGGCATAGAACGTGTCGGAGACATGTGACCACGTGTCATAAGCACATGACCAGCGGCCAATCAGCTTAGAAGGTGTCAGAGACATGTGACCTTGTGTCAGCGATGATGTCACCCGCACATGTGCAATGGCTCCAACATAGTCTCCAGTGCTCGCACATGTGCAGTAGCAAGAAATCCGAACATAGTCTCCAGTGCCCCAGCAACCGTAACAGATATTGCATATATAGAAAAACTTGATATTCGACTTTGATTTTTATCCTTTTGATATTTTCCAATCATTGTCTATTGTCTGGTGTTTATTTTGATATGATGGTAAGATATACGTTCATACAATTAGAAAAAGAGCTAGAGCTATCTTCAGCATGTGAGGCTAGGTTCCACCATCTTATAAATGATGGAGGCGGTAGCAATCTGTGATCCCAGCCAGCAGGAATTAAGTTCTGCTAAACCGAAGACCAAAAAACACAAAATAGTTGATGCCCAACTCTGACTGAGCAACTAAGAAGCATCAGTTTGCCTGCTAGACTCTGCAATGTGAACAGAGCCTGAAGTTACCATGACACACTCTTTTCAAGTTATTGCATCTGGTAATGCAAGCAACCCCTACCTCTGGTGTCCTTTTTTATTAGATAAGGGCCAGTATTTGAGGCTAAAAATTATTTTTACAATTGAGTTTCATTTAAAATGTTTCCCCATTTTGCCTTTACAGGTTATTTGCTTTCCTTCTCATTCAACTTTGATGTGGTCATAAGTCAGATGAGAGGAACTCAAAAAATGCAGATAAGAGATGCAAAATATCCAACAGAACAATCACAGCAATTAAGCTTTTTAAACAGATTAGAATGTTTTTAACATTGGTGGTAATTGGTCATTGGTGCTTTCTGTCACAAAGCCAATCACTTTGGGGACCCTAAAGCTGGGGTCACACTAAATGACAGCGACAACGACGTCGCTGTTACGTCACCATTTTCTGTGACGTAGCAGCGACCTTGTAAGTCGCTGTTATGATTGCTGCTTAGCTGTCAAACACAGCGACGCAGCAGCGATCATAACGACACGCGTCGCTGTGCTACATGTGCAGAGAGCAGGTAGCCGCGCACACTGCTTAGTGCTGGCTCTTTGCTCTCCTAGCTACAGTACACATCGGGTTAATTACACGATGTGTACTGCAGCTACACGTGCAGAGAGCAGGAGCAGCGTGAGAGCAGCGGAGGCTGGTAACGAAGGTAAATATCGGGTAACCACCTTGGTTACCCGATGTTTACCTTGGTTACAGCTTACCGCAGCTGCCAGATGCCAGCTCCTGCTCCCTGCTCGCTTCATTTCATCGCTCTCTCGCTGTCACACACAGCGATCTGTGCGTCACAGCGGTAGAACGACGACCAAAAAATGAAGCTGGACATTCAGCAACGAGCGGCGACCTCACAGCAGGGGCCAGGTCATTGCTGGATGTCACACACAGCGACGGGACGTCGCTGCAACATCACAGAAAATGGTGAAGTAGCAGCGACGTCGTTGTCGTTGTCGCTCTGTGTGACACCACCTTAAGATATGTAGTGGTGGTCCTACCTGTCGCAATCACTTCAATTGCCTAATCTAATTTGACCAAGCAATAGCAGCAGTTTAGCATTCGAATATTGTTGGCCGGTGGTGATTTGTGCCGTCAGGAACAGCACCAACCATTATAAGTACCGCGAGTGGCGTGGACATGGTTCACCTGCCAAAATCATTGCGATTGGGAGGTAATATGTGATTGGCCATTCATAATTAACAAATTAAAATGCATCTAATATTGGTGGTTAGTGGGGAAAGTGGTGACTGGTGATGTCTGTGACAGCACCAATCACTATGAGGACCACTAGTGATGTGGCTGTGGTTCCACCCATCGCAATTTATGCAATTGATCAATCTTCATATACTGTCCATTCACAGCCAAATGGTTCATTTAAAATATTGATACCGCTTTGCACAATTGTGAAAATCTGTTCATCTGCCCACTGGGATTTGTAGTGCTCCAACGCCTCTGCTGCTCCTTCAGTGCGTTCTGCTGCTGCTGTGTAAGATTCACATTTTTGATCACCCCAGTATTTTTTCCTAAACCCTCAAAGTCCACCTCCCCTTCTCCTAATCCTGACGCTCCCACCCCCTGCTGCATTTAAGCACCAATTTTGAGCAAAAGGGCAGGGCAAGGGTATTTTTTTATTTGGCCCCACTTCTGTGTGTCTGCTTTGTTTCGCTGAGCACCAATCAGAGACATATTTCACCTGTGCTCAATTTTTGGACAGATTTTTTTTCTGTTACTTTTTTCTCTTACTCTTGTACCACGTCTGTGTGTACATTTGTGCTGCTGAGTAGTAATCAGTCACATACCTCGATGATCGATGCCCGTGTTGAATTTCTGGACAGAAAGTCTAATTTTTCTGTTACTTTTTACTCTTCCACACTTCTGTGTGTACATCCTTCAACCGCCGAGCGCTGATCAGTGATGCACATGACTACCGTATTTTTCTGACTATAAGACGCACCTGACCATAAGACGCACCCTGGTTTTAGAGGAGAAAAATAGAAAAATAAAATTTTAACCAAAAAATATGGTCAGGACACACTGTTATGGGGCGAGGATCTGCTGCTGACACTATTATGGGGGTAATGTCCCCAAATTCTCTACTAAGGTACCCCATTCTGGTAAGGATCATCCTGCCTTGTATATGATCCTGCTCATAATATACCCCCCATCCATCCTGCTCATAATATACCCCCATCCATCCTGCTCATGATATACATCTATCCTGGTATATGGCCTATATCCTGTGGCACAGAAAAAAAAATTAACTTTTATACTTACCTCTCCTCACTTCCTGAAGCATCGATCTCTGTCTCCGTTGCAGCGCCGCTGTGTGGAGCCGTCACCGTGTGTGGAGCCGTCACCGTTGTCTGCAGCATCTCAAATGGATGTCTTCCTGTCTGAGACCGGTCAGCTGATTTGGTGGACACTAGCGGCGCGCACAGCGATGACGTTATCGCTGTGCGCGCCGCAAGTGTCCAGATCAGCTGACCGGCACAGACAGGAAGACATCGCGCGATGCTGCAGGGGGACGGCTCCACACACTGTGACGGGTGAGTGTACTGATTCACTGCTCCCCGCACTGATAATGATGCACGGGGGGCAGTGAATACAGCCGCACATGATCACTCCAGGCTGTAGTTGCCAGGGGTGATCACGGCCGGCTGTTAATTATGCGCGCACCCTCCCGCCCATCATCCCGCCCACCTGTCAGCGCCGGTTTCGCTGAGAGATGATGGGCGGGAGGATGGGCATGCATATGTAATGAGCGGGTCCACGTGGTCATGGCAGGCGCTGCTGCAGCCTGCTCGTGCCCCCGATGGCCCGCTCCACCGCAGCACCCTCATTCCCGGCCGCAGCCCTATAGTCAGACTATAAGACGCACCCCCCACTTTCCCCCAACATTTGGGGGAAAAAAAGTGCGTCTTATGGTCTGAAAAATACGGTAACCGGTATCTGCGCTAAATTTTTGTCAGGTTTTTTAGTGTAAAAAAGAATAATATTTAGCTAATTAAGTTATTTATAGGGACAGCGGAATCTGAGTAAATATAGTAAAAATATACTGTAGTTATTAACTGATACTACAGCATCAGTGTCAGTTCGTTGCGGGCGCTCAGTAAGTGTATTTACTGACATTCGCATTGTACATTGTAATTGATATAAAAAAAGAAAAAAGTACAGCATTCCTGTATATGTGAAATAAAATAAAAATACCTTCTTTAATTTCTAGAACAGATTTGAAATTATGTTCAACACATGGAATATAGGAATAATTGTACGCGTTTCGAGCATGTTGTGAGCTCATAGTCAAATATAGGATATATTTTTTAATCTGTTCTAGAAAATAAAGATGATAGTTTTATACTTTTTCACATCTATCGGAGTGCTGGACACTTTTCCTTTTCTCTGCTAATCACGATGCCTCGCTGGGCTTCTTAGAAGAGCTGGTTCTTTCTCTTGTTTCTCTCTTTATAATTGGTACATTCAGAAATTTAGTGGGAATTACAGGTCTGAAAAAATCGGGTTTATGAATTTTTTTTAAACCCAATGACTGATTCTTATGTTTTCTTATGTACGATTTCAAAACATACTTCTATTTTTAATTATGTATGGAGTTTGAACACAACGGGAATAAAATTACATGAAAGCGAGATGAACAAGAAAAATCTTTATTGTAGCTAAAAATATAGACAATGATATATACAATAACAATTCACTGAACATTCAATCTGCAATTTTATTGACAATTCTTGCACCTTTTAGTTTTCTTTTGATCGCATTCCTCTTTCGGAAGGGCTGCGAATCTTCTCTGTGAAGCCTCCAGCAGTCATCCCACTTCCTGTTCACGTTCCATCTACCTTGGTATCGTCGTTACATCTCGTTATTTTCCTGATGAAATCTTTCTCCTTGCTCTTTGTTAATAGCACCAAGGTTTTCAGGAAAGTTGTCTAAATGGGAATGTAAAACATATAACTTCAAATTCACCAGACGACCCAAGGCTTCAAAACGTTTCAGCATGTTCTCCACGACAAACTTACATTTTAGTAATTTATTGCTACCTAGAAATTTGTTCATCACTTTTTTAAAAGAATCACAAGACCTTATTGTTATAAGCTTTCATTTTTGCTTCAAACACATAGTCCTTTATGAGTTTCTGAATATTTCGAAAAACAAATATGTCTTCCTTCAGTTTTGCTTTGGAAAGTCCCTGAAACTTGGTTCACAGGTTCTTGAAAGTCTCTCCTCTTTTTGTTATATCTTTAAGAAACTGCTTCATCAGTCCAGGCTTAATGTGGAGTGGTGGCAGGAGAGCTTAAGTGGGATCAACTCAACTTTCAGCAAATATGTTCTTAAGTCAAGGTTTTAAAGATATTCTCGTTGGCCAACTTTTTGGCTGCAGTAATGAGTACTATCTCAGCTGTCCTATTCCCCCCAAAAAATTGTGTACTTTATATATCCGCCCTTGCTTTCCAAGGACCTAAGAGAGAACTTTCAGATCACCACATATTGACCATCCTTGATCCTCATTTTGGTTCATATTGTACCATTGGGCAGTAGCAGCATTCAGACTTTTATTGGATGAATCACTTAAGAGTCTCCACTCGCTCACACTATACTCCATGTTAAATTTTTCCATCGGTCCAGGAATATCATTGAAATATACTAGAGCATTGTCTTGAGAAAAGCATGGAAATAATTCCTTTTCTCTGCTTCTGTACAATGAAATAAACGTAGTAGGACTGAGCAGGTTCTTCTCCTTTAATCTAGAGTCTAAAAGTTCTATAGAATGATTAGGAAGGTCCAAGTGCCTGGCTAAATCATTTATTTTGAGTGGTGAAAAAGCTGTTTCTTGTTGGAAATAACATTAAGGTCTTTGTCAGAATCCTGCTCCTGATGTTCTGAATCTTCATAAGGAACAGGTAATCCTAGACTATGAGGCACAGGGTGAAACTAACGAAGGTCCGGGTATATCATTTCCTTTATAATTTCCTTCTTAAAAATGCAAAATGTTTGTATTTTTTTTTTATTTTCATAAATAAACACAGATAATTTTGAATCTCTAGTCTGTAAAGGAACGAGCTGGGCCAGTAGCAGTTTTTAGTGTTTTACCCATCTGTCCCGCGTGAGTTGATTACTCAATCACTGGGATATATTGAAGCACTCGAGAGTTATTACCATAAAGTGAAAATTGTCAACAAAAAATAATTTGTAGAGGTCAAGATGGGGAAAAAAAAGGCTTCAGCGGTTAGGGGTTAATGAAACTGAATTACAAATATGATTTTTAGCTTCAAATACAGCTCGAAAAAGTGTTACTTATCTTACCAGCACCATTCAGAGATCTACTGCTTTCTTTCACTACTTTGCAGCTGAAGCCTGAATTGACCTTGGCAAACTGGCAAGTTTCTTAAACAGCAGTAAACCACAACCACTGCAGATGTCTGTTGGATTATTTCTTATACTGCCTACCAACTAGCCCATACTGCCATACTCTTGCATGAGAGAATCTATAGTTTCTGTGACTGCAGTCTAATGGTGTCATTCAAAGTCCAACTCTTTAGGAGATCTTGATTTTAATCCAATAACTAATGTTGATCGTGTAGTTGACTATTCGTTCTCGCTATGCTGTTAGCGAGTACAGTTCACTGCTCGCATATTCACTACGAGTAGCAGGCGCAATGTAAGTCAATGGGAAATACTCACTAACGAGTAACCCAAAAGCCGTACTTTTTATGCGAGTAGTGAATAGTACGACTTTTGGGTTACTCACTACTTAGCGAGTATTTCCCCATGACTCACATTGCACCCGCTACTCGTAACGAATATGCGAGTAGTGGACAGTACTCGCTAACAGCATAGAGGATACGAATAGTTACCTACTTGCTCAACTCTACTAATAACCAAAAGCTGAGTTTTCAGATTTCCCCAGAAGATTCAATTTAAGTGAATTCTAGAAATACTCATTCATCAAGTTATAACTGTCCTTTTTTGTTTTCAAATCCAGGCTTGGCTTCCTTCTACTGTGGCCAACTCCATCTGTGCTAGTTCACCCTAGGTTATTAGGGTATAGTGACAATCACCTCTGCTATTATCACTTAAGAATATTCACCGTGTATAGATATGGACTTAATTTGGCTTAAATGTCAATTCACAGAAAGAAATCATAAAAACTCTTAAAATTGATTTTTATTGCTATAGATTTAAAACATGCACTATAGAGGTGCATTACAGAACACTAGGAAAGTCTAATATGCAGTGGTGAGGCTTACTAAAAAGGCCCTTCACCCTTAAGAGGCTTTACATGCAGCGATATCGCTAGCGATATCGCTAGCGAGCGTATCCGCCCCCATCGTTTGTGCGTCACGGGCAAATCGCTGCCCGTGGCGCACAATATCGTTAGGAGCCGTCACACGGACTTACCTGCCTAGCAACGTCCCTGTGGCCGGCGAATTGCTTCCTGTCTAAGGGGGGCGGTTTGTGCGGCGTCACAGCAGCGTCACTAAGCGGCCGCCCAATAGAAGCGGAGGGGTTGAGATGAACGGCCGTAACATCCCACCCACCTCTTTCCTTCCTCATTGCCGGCAGTCGCAGGTAAGCTGCAGTTCGTCGTTCCTGGGGTGTCACACGTAGCGATGTGTGCTGCCTCGGGAACGACGTACAACCTGCGATCTCAACAATCAACGATTTTTTGAAAATGAACGACGTGTCAACGATGGACGATTTGGTGAGTATTTTCCATCATTAACGGTCGCTCGTTGGTGTCACACGAAATGACGTTGCTAACGATGCCGGATCTGCGTCACGGAATCCGTGACCCCAGCGATATATCGTTAGATACGTCGTTGAGTGTGACGGGGCCTTTAGTTGTAACAATGCATTACCTTCCTGTGATATCCTAGCGGAAAAAGTTGTCAAAACTGCTCAATCATAAAATAAAGTCAAATTAACCCCTACTCGAAAGCTGTGACTATTAGGTGATTATGATGTCAAGCTGTCTCTTGTAATTAGAGTCCTATAGTACATTTAGTCTGCTCTGTCCGTGCTAATTATCATATTTGTTCTTGTAATATTTTCTACACAGTTTTAGTCAGTTCAGCCCATGCTGGTTGTCACAGTTGTCTTTGTGATGTATTTCAACACGGAAAGAGAAGGATACAAGACAAACTCAGCTTACTCATGTATTCCAGTTTAGGGAGAATGTGCCAACCCGACTCGTTAAAGGGCACTTTACACGCTACAATAAATCTTACGATGTGTCGGCGGGGTCACGTCGTAAGTGACGCACATCCGGCATCGTAAGTATGATTGTAGCGCGTAAAACTTCCATGCAATTGCGATTGAACGAAAATCCGTTCATCGCATACACGTCGTTCATTTCTCAAAGATTGAACGTGCGGTTCTGCAATGTTCCCGAGGCAGCACACATCGCAGTGTGTGACACCCCGGGAACATTGAACGACAGCTTACCTTCATCCGCGGCTCCTGTCGACAATGCGGAAGGAAGGAGGTGGGCGGGACATTTACGTCCCGCTCATCTCCGTCCCTCTGCTTCAATTGGCCGGCTGCCGTGTGACGTCGCTGTGACGCTGAACATCCCTCCCACTCCAGGAAGTGGATGTTCGCCGCCCACAGCGAGGTCGTATGGACGGGTATGTACGTGTGACAGCTTTTAATCGATTGTGTGGCACGGTCAAAAAACTGAACGTGCCGCACATACGATGGGGGCGGGTCACATCGCATACGATACCGTATGCAAAATTGAAAGGTGTAAAGCAGGCTTTACTCTCTGGCAGTTGGAGGTTCAACAGGGGTATTTCTTGATATGTTCCTTTAAATCTTACTAGTTGTTTGACCAGTGATACAGAAGCTCATACACCAGGCTTATTACATATTTCTTGACTGGTGGCACAGAAATATGTCATATTAATCTTGATATATTCACTTTGACCTGTGGCCATAATATACTTAGTTGTTTCTGACTAGGTTGTCTGGACAAAGAATCAGACTCATAAGTTGATGGGGCCCAAAAAAAAGCAGTGATTAATTTAGACTACTGTTAGATCACTGCAAAGCATTAACATGTTCATATGTTATATCTAGTGATGATCGGACTTGCAAATAACCGGGACCGGTTGATCCGGTTTTTAAAATCCAGTTCTGGGCAGGATTCTGGTCCACATATAAATCTACGGGGACCAGAATCTGAAGATTAAAAATGGTGGTAGAAGGGATAAGGGGGTTGGAGCAGGCGCTGTACTTACCAAGGCTGCAGCATGGCTGTACATTCCTCAAAGGCTGCCCATTTACTTCTGCCACTGTGAATTAGGCTCATTGAATATGCATGGCTTTTCCCACCCACAGGCGTTTGTGATTGGTTGCAGTCAAACACTCCCCCACGTGTCTGATGCTTCTAATCACGGATGCTGTGTGCATCTATCGTAGAATAAAGATAAATAAAACACTTGGTGTAGGGTCCCCCATAATATGATACCAGCACAGATAAAGCATACAGCTACAAGCTGCAGCCTTCAGCTCTGCACATTTCTTGCTTGTGCATTAAAATAAGATGAACTGCATGCGTCATTTTTTTTTTTAGTTAATTAAAAAAATAATACATGGTGTGCGTTCCCCTCCAAATTTCTATACCCAGCCAAAATAAAGCCCAATAGCTGGGGGCTGGTATTCTCAGGCTGGTTGACCCAGCCTAAAAATAGCAGCCTGCAGCTGCCTGGGATTGTTGCATCTATTAGCTGCGACAATCCCAGTGCTTTATCTGGCTCTTCCCAATTTCCCTGATGCGGTGGCAATTGGGGTGCTATTACAGGTTAATGGCAGCCCATAGCTGAGACTCAGATCAAGATTAGTAATGGCCGGCGTCTATGAGACCCCCCCATTACTAATCTGTAAGTGAAAGTAAATAAACACAAATACCAAAAAAATTCTTTATTTGTAGTAAAAGACAAAAAGCACCCTCTTTCACCACTTAATTAACCCTAAAACACCCCTCCAAGTCCAACGTAATCCACACAAGGTCAATTGATTATTGAGGTCGGACCTGCAGGGGTGTTTTGGGGGCTAATAAATGGGTGAAAGAGGATGTTTTTTGTCTTTTATTCCAAATAAAGGATTTTTTTGGTGTTTGTGTTTACTTTCACTTACAGATTAGTGATGGGGGTCTCATAGACACTGCCATTACTAATCTAGGACTTAGTGACAGCTGTCGGCTGTTAGTAACCCCTTATATTACCCCGATTGCAACCACGCTAGGGCAATCGGGAAGTTCTGGGTAAAGCACCGGGCTTGTCACATCCAATGGATGCAACAATCCCGGGTGGCTGCAGGCTGCTATTTTTTAGGCTGGACCTCCCCAACCTTAGAATACTAGCCCATAGCTGTCGGGCTTTATCTTGACTGGGTATAAAAATTGGGGCTGGAACCGCACGCCATTAATTAATTTAATTAAATATTTTAATGAACAAAGCGGTTACCATTATTTTGATACACAGCCAAGATAAGCGCACGGCTGGAGGCTGCAACCTGTAGCCTGGGTATCATAATACGGGGAACTTTATGCCAAAAGTTCTATTTACTTATTTTTATACCACAATACTGACCCAAAGATGCGCCTGTGATTGGTTGCAGTCAGATGCTATCACACAGACTGTGGCACATCTGACTGCAATCAATCACAGAAGTCAGGATGGCCAGTGGTCGGTGTAAGCAGTGAATATGGATAAGCAATAATTAGCAGCCCAGGATGTGAAGGAGAGGCCGCTGGAGCAGTATACAGCTGCATTGTAGCCTTGGTAAGTATGAAGGCCTTGTTTCATTCTTATTTGTTTTATTTTTCCTTTTTTTAAAAATTTTTCCCAGTGCTAGATCTGGATCAATACTCGGAATCCCAGACCCAAGTCTGGCTCCTGGGTACCTTTGAAACCACATAGATCTGGAATTTTACAGTCTGGGTCCACCCATCACTAATCTTAATCCAAATTCACATAATATTTCAGATTCCAGAGCACATCCATAGGTAAAATAAAAAACACAAACCAAATAAAAAAAAATAATCTAGATTACAGACCTGACAAATTAATTCAAATTCTGACTCAGAACAATAAATAAGTTCAGACACCATATCAGGCCCTTTAAAGGGAACCAATCACCAGGATTTTCGTATATAACCTAAAGCCAGTGCTATACTGACACTATCAGGCTGAGTCTATACAGACATGTAGTGATCAGCTCGGATGTTTAGGTTTTGAAACCCAAGAAAGTAAAGTTTATAAAACCGGCAGCTTTTTGAGTGACAGCAGCTGATAATCAGATAATATCGGTGGGGGTATTCATGGATATCCCCTCCCTCTGTTAGAATTAGCATAAGTATTATATGAACGATTCACTTTGTCTCTTGCAGGACCTTTGTGAGGTCATACCCATGTGATCAGAAGGGGAAAAGCCTCAGCCAACAAAGCTGATACTACAAAGCAACATTTTTCTTTTGGCTGAGGCCCCGCCCCTTCTGGTCACATGGGTTTGACCTCACACAGGTCCTGCAAGAGACAAAGTGAATCGCTTGTATAATACTTATGCTAATTCTAACAGGGGGAGGGGATAACTCTGAATACCCCCAGATATTATCTGATCCTCAGCTGCTGTCATTAAAGAAGCTGACGATTTTATAAACTTTACTTTCTTGGCTTTCAAAACCTAAACATCCGAGCTGAGCACTACAGGTATGTAGAGGATCAGCCTGATAGTGCCAGTATAGCACTGGCTTTAGGTTATATAGGAAAATCCTGGTGATTGGTTCCCTTTAATATATTCAAGCTCTGGAACAGACTTCATAGTAAATCAAAATCTCAAACCAGACCCTAAAAAATAAATTTAGCTAAATCTGAAAATAAATGAGGCTTTGGATCAAACCCCAAAATAACTTTATACCCCAGATTTAGTGATGAGCGAGTACTAAAAAGCTCAGGTGCTCGAGGCTCGGGCCGAGCATCCCAAGATACTCGTGTACTCGGCCCGAGCACCGAGCCCAATGTTATCCTATGGGAGACCCGAGTATTTTTATGAAATGACCCCCGGCAGCATGTAGAAACCCTAAAAATGTCACAAAAGTCTCAGAAGAGTGCTCAAATGACATGGCAACAGCATGGGGAAGACCCCTTGAAGCATTTATCACTCAAAAGTCACAGCTGTGAACAATTTTGTCCGCGTTTTACACCATTACTCACCAGAAAACCTTCAAAAATGACACCAAAATGAATTTTCATGGCGGAAATGTTAAGGGCACATACCCAATAGTGAGATAGAGCAAATGTATGTTACTTTTTGAGATTAATACATGAAACATTTTACGTAAAACATTGTGTGGCACTCCGATGTCCCTGAGAAGAGACGTACATGAAGGCCTCTGAGTCTAATGTGCCCATTTTGAGGAAGTGAGTCTTTGTAGTATTTTCCTTTGCCAGGGCAGTCCAAAATTGTGAGGTTCACCAATGCCCCTGTATACAGACGTGCATGAGGGCCTGTAAACCTGAAGTGCCCATTGTAAGGAAGTGGGTCTATTGTAGTATAGCCCTTTGGCAGGGCAGCCAAAAATTGGGAGGCTCCACGTTGTCCCTGGATAGAGACGTGCATGAGGGCCTGTAAACCTGAAGTGCCCATTGTAAGGAAGTGGGTCTATTGTAGTATAGCCCTTAGGCAGGGCAGCCAAAAATTGGGAGGCTCCATGTTGTCCCTGGATAGAGACCTGTTAGGTTCTTAGTGCCTCCGTGCTTGCATTTAAAAACCGCACGTGTGTGCCTGTTGGTGGCAGCTTTCCGCTGCACTTGTGTGCGTTTTGCAAAAACTTGGATATAACGCACAAGTCTAGTGAATACACATCAGCACAGCATTGCAAAATGCGCAAGAGCGTTGTCAACGAACAAGGAAGTGGACGTGATGGTGGTGCAGGCAGAGACCGAGGTCGTGTGCAAGCTCTAATTTCGCCACAACAAAGGGCCACATCTACTCGCTCGCACGTCCTGTCCCAAATTCTTGGGGACCGCAGCAGTACACCGCTCTTGAACCAAGACCAGTGTCAACAGGTTGTTAGTTGGATAGCGGATAATGCTTCCAGTCAGATTGGCACCACCACAAACACTCTGTCTTCCACACGGTCAAGTGTCAGTAGCCGTGATACTGCACCGCACATTTCAGAACCTGATCCTCCTTCCTACCACCAGGCCGAGTACACGTCCACGGACATTACCGATCCCACACTTGGACACTCGGAAGAGCTGTTCACGTTTCCATTCACACATTCTGGCCTCTCGCCAGCTCATGTTGAAGTGGGCCATGACGAGATTGTA
Source organism: Anomaloglossus baeobatrachus (assembly GCF_048569485.1). NCBI lineage: Eukaryota > Metazoa > Chordata > Amphibia > Anura > Aromobatidae > Anomaloglossus > Anomaloglossus baeobatrachus. The sequence goes on from NC_134356.1 coordinate 681,508,590, forward strand.
TGTACAGATGCCCAAATATTTGAGCAGCCACGTTCTCACGAAGTTGGCAACGTGTCTCAACAAGGGGTGGACGATGATGAGACACAATTGTCAGGAAGTCAGGAGGAGCAGGGTGCGGAAGAGGAAGACGACGTGGTGGATGATCCAGTAACTGACCCAACCTGGCAGGAGGATATGCAGAGCGAGGACAGCAGTGCACAGGGGGAGGGAGGCGTAGCATCCCAACAGGCAGTAAGAAGCAGGGTGGTGGCCCCAGGCAGACGTCAGGCAACTGTTCCCCGGAACAACACGACACAAGGTGCCTGTACAAATGTTAGGTCTTCCCGAGTCTGGCAGTTTTTTAAGTTGGCTCCAGATGATTCTAAAAAGGCCATTTGCAACACCTGCCGTGCCAGCATCAGCAGGGGTACCAAAACTAGCAGCCTGACCACCACCAGCATGATCAGGCACATGTCAGCCAAGCACCCGACTTTGTGGGCTGTACAACAGAGTCGAGGAGCAGTGCTTGCTGATGTCACTGCTACGTCTTCGCTTGTTGTGCATGCGAGCCAATCCCCTGTCCATGCTGCCCGCGAACAAGCCTCCTCCGGCCCTGCACCTGCAGTTGCCCACACAGAAATAACACCATCATCAAGCACGTCCTTGTCCCAGCGCAGCGTTCAGTTATCCATTCAGCAAACCTTTGAACGCAGGCGCAAATACACTGCCAACGCCCCACATGCCACACTTCTAAATGCTAACATTTCACGACTGCTTGTGCTGGAAATGTTGCCTTTTAGGCTGGTTGAGAGAAGCATTCCGCGACCTGATGGTGGCAGCTGTCCCACGTTACTCGGTCCCCAGCCGCCACTATTTCTCCCGGTGTGCCGTCCCCGCATTGCATAACCACGTGTCACAAAACATCACACGTGCCCTGAACAACGCTGTTTCAGCCAAAGTCCACCTAACCACAGACACGTGGACAAGTGCATGTGGGCAAGGCCGCTACATCTCGTTGACGTCACACTGGGTTAATATTGTGGAAGTTGGGACCCAGTCTGAGCGAAGGACGGAACACGTCCTTCACACACCAAGTTTTGCAGGCCCTGCCTCAGTCAGGGTTTCACCCACACTCTACAGCTCCGGAATGTCATGCTCCTCAGCCTCCTCCTCCTCCTGCGCATCCTCATCCACTTTACCCTCCACACCAGTCCCAAGCTGGAAGTGTCGCGGGCGGAGGAGGGGACGCTGCGCTCTCCCACTGCTCGGGTCCGGCTGCCGCTGCTCTACGGCTGCTGCTACTCGGTGGCTCGAGCGATGGCCGGATCCCGGGGACTCGAGCGGCGCTCATCGCCCGTGAGTGAAAAGGGGTGGTTTGGGTTTTGGGGATATTGTCCGTGACGCCACCCACGGTTGTGGTGATTGTGTGGACACCACCGCTGCTCTGGACGGGGATCCCGGGAGCCTGTGACAGGGAGCAGCTTTGTTGTTATTACTCCCCTCCGTGGGTAGGGGGGTTGGTTGTCCTGGGGCCCGGTGATGGGGTAGAGATGGATGACAGGCGGGTTGCGGGGCCTGATGAGGTGCAGGGTCGCAGGGGCAGCGCTGTGCCGCACGGCATGGAGGTACTCACTCAGCCCAATGATGATGACACAGTTCACGGTAAAACAAGTGGCTGGATGGACGGGTCCCTCGGACGGCTGCGGTTGTTCCTCCCTGCAGGTTAGTGATGACTGTCTCTCCCTGCACCTAAGTTCAGTGTTGGTAGTGATGGTTTCCCACCGGTAACCCACTCCCCGACCTGGATATGGGCCGGAGGAGCCCCTTTTGCCCACAGGCGCTGGCCCTGGGAGACGGTTGCCCTTGGCGGTGGCGGTGTCTCCCCTTCACGGTTGGACGGTTGCCTTCTATTGGGACTTGGCTGTTTGGAAACCCTGAGGTCCCCTTCACTAACGGATTTGGCAAATTCACGGCGACACCAAGCCTTGCCGGGATCCGAAAGGCCCCTGCCAATGGTGCTGGCTTCTCTTTGTATACCGGTCCGGTACGGTCGGGTCACCACCCGTCCACGGTCCTTACGGCAGACTCCAATCGGCCTCCACTGCAGACGGTCACCACATCCTGCCAACCTTGCTGTCCTGTCCGGGCCACACACCCGGACCAACTTCAGGCTCTTTGCTGTCACTTTTCTCCTCTCTACTACTTTCCTCCTTCCACTTCCTTAGCTTAACTCTCACTGCCTGTGTTTTCCCTCCTCCTTGGTGGGTGGAGACCAACCGCCTGGCTCCACCCCCTGGTGTGGACAACAGCGCCTGGGGAAGGCAACAAGGATTTTGTGTTTTGACTATGATATGCCTGCAGGGAGTGTGGGGTGTGTAAGTGTTGTGCTCTGTGGCCCCTGGCTTGTCCAGGGCGACACAGAAGCACTGCAGCACTGCCTCGGCGAAGCGGCAACAGGCTGTGCTGAAGCTAATCTGCATAGGTGACAAACCCCACAATGCAGAAGAGGTGTGGACAGCTCTGAAACAGCAGGCAGATCACTGGCTCACACCTCTGAACCTAAAGCCAGGAAAGGTTGTGTGTGACAATGGCCGGAACCTGGTGGCGGCTTTGAGGCGAGGCCAGCTGACACATGTTCCATGCGTGGCCCATGTGCTCAACCTCGTGGTTCAGCGGATTCTAAAGTCATACCCAGAGCTGTCTGATCTGCTGGTAAACGTTCGCCGCCTGTCTGCACATTTTCGAAAGTCACCTACTGCTTCAGCTGGCCTTGCCGGCTTTCAGCGCCATTTGCATCTTCCGGCTCACAGACTGGTGTGTGATGTCCCCACGCGTTGGAATTCAACTCTGCACATGTTGGTCAGGATATGTGAGCAGAAGAGGGCAGTTGTTGAGTACCTGCATCACCTAAACCGTCGGGAAATGGGTCAAACTCCACACATAACACCTGAGGAGTGGAGATGGATGTCCGACCTATGTACCATCCGCCAAAACTTTGAGGACTCCACCAAGATGGTGAGCGGCGATGACGACATTATTAGCATCACCATACCGCTTCTCTGCCTTCTAAAATGGTCTCTGCTCAAAAAACAACCATGATGCATTGCAGGCGGAGCGCGATGAGTTTGAGCAAGAAACAGTAGTGTGTGTGGGTGATAACACACAGCCCAGCCTCGTCTCATCACAACGTGCAGTTAAGGACTATGACGAGGAGGAGGATGAAGACATGGAGCAACTCTCTGGCCAAATTGAGGATATGACATGCAGTCATATCCTCGGTTCAGCGTGGCTGGCCAGAGGACAGGGTAGATGATGATGAGGAGGAGGAGGAGGAGGAGGAGGAGGACAGCATGTTCAGTCATCGTGTTGGTCAGGATACTGAAGTGATGGCTGTTAAGAGTCTGGCACACATGGCTGACTTTATGGTAAGCTGCCTGTCTCGTGACCCTCGCGTTAAGAACATCTTGGCCGACAATCATTACTGGTTGGTAACACTGTTAGACCCACGCTAAAAGGAGAACTTTATGTCTCTTTTTCCTGAGGCGGAGAGGTCAGGCAAAATGCAGCAGTTCCAGAAGGCCATAGTCACGGAAGTAGGCAAAGCATTCCCAAAATTCCCATTCACAAAACGCTAGCGACATAGGTCAGGAATCAGTGGACAACCAAGGCGTACAGCCGAGAGGGGCACAAGTCCAATCCGCCAGAGGTAGGGGACCAGTCTTTAAGATGTGGGACAGTTTTCTCAGCCCCTCACATACCACAGCCCCTGAGGTGCGGGGTAGTGCCACAAGAAATCCTAAGTTTGCCCAGATGCTCAAGGAGTACCTTGCAGATCAAACAACTGTTCTCCGACATTCCTCTGTGCCTTACAATTAATGGGTATCCAAGCTGGACACGTGGCATGAATTGGCTCTCTACGCCTTGGAAGTCCTGGACTGCCCTGCCGCTAACGTTTTGTCAGAGAGTGTTTTTAGTGCCTCAGGTGGAATCATTACAGATAAACGCACCCGCCTGTCAACTGTAAATGCTGACAGGCTGACTCTGATCAAGATGAACAAGGGTTGGATTGGGCCAGACTTCACCACACCACCAGCAAATGAGAGCGGAATTTAAAGTTTGTAACGGGAATTTGCCATGTACCTCCACTCACCCATGGTAACACACTTCTGGACTTTGGCTAATCGCTGGACTGCTCCTCCTTCTCCTCATGCGCCATCATGATGACCGTTACAATAGTTAGGCCGTTGTTTCAGGTATACCCCCAGTGATAAATTTTTCCGCCCATTCTTTCAGAATGGGCATTACAACGACAGGAGACCCGCTCCTTTGCAATGGGAACAATGTTTTGAGGCCCACATGCACATCTCTATCCAGGGACAATATGGAGCCTGACGCTGCCACCGTCAGGCACACACGTGCGGTTTTTAAATGCAAGCACGGACGCAATAAGAACCTAACAGGTTTTTAGGAGCGACAATTACTGAGAAGTCTGACACTATCAGACACTGCTGACTGACGTGTATTATTCACTAGACTTGTGCGTTATATAATAGTTTGTGAAAAACGCACACAAGTGCTCCTGTACGCTGCCACCGACAGGCACACACGTGCGGTTTTTAAATGCAAGCACGGACGCAATAAGAACCTAACAGGTTTTTAGGAGCGACAATTACTGAGAAGTCTGACACTATCAGCCACTGCTGACTGACGTGTATTATTCACTAGACTTGTGCGTTATATAATAGTTTGTGCAAAACGTGCACCTGTACGCTGCCACCGACAGGCACACACGTGCGGTTTTTAAATGCAAGCACGGACGCACTAAGAACCTAACAGGTTTTTAGGAGCGACAATTACTGAGATGTCTGACTCTATCTGGACTGTTTTAGACTGTGTACACCAGCCCCAGATATGATGAAGGCTGGTATACGGTCACCACTACCCTGCCTGCCTGCCTGCCTGTATACTGCTACAATAGTCCTGACAAGGACTCTTCTGGTCACTAGCCTGTATTCCGACCTGGCTATACCCTGCCTGTATATAGCAACAATAGTCCTGAGGAGGACTCTGCTACTGTACTCCGACCTGGCTATTCCCTTCCTGCCTGTATACAACTTATTGTATGTCCTGAGAAGGACTTCTGGTCACACTGTTTGCAGCCCTGCTCCGGAACTAACTATAAAGGCCGCAAACCTTTCCCTGAAGCAGCAACCCTCTCCCTGCACTGACTGTCTGGATGGCTGTGAGCAGAGCACAGCGCGCCCGCCGGTATAAAGGCTCGGTCACGCTGTGCGGGCCGGCCAATCACTGCAATTCCAGAACTAACAGGGCTGTGGCATTGCAGTGGTCTGCCAGCCAATCCCTGCATGAGGGCTGGCTCTCAAAAGAGCGCCAACATGCAGGGATGAAGACGACGAGTACAGCACGAGTATCGCGAGATTACTCGGTCCCCGCCGAGTAGCCTGAGTACAGTGATACTCGTGCGAGTACCGAGTAGTAACAAGCATGCTCGCTCATCACTACCCAGATTAGATTTTTAAAGTCACTCTGACCTCAGACCAAGCCTCAAAAACAATACATACCACTTTCACCACACTTTTGGCTTGCATGACATGGAGAACCAGTGCATTAGAGCCTGAGGCTGAAGAGCAAGCTAGTAGCAAAGAGAGCAATATCCACTATTATTAGTTGAATGAATGGGTACAAAAGCAACTGTTTGTTCGTGGTGATTGGCCTTATTATTTATACCTCATAACCCACCCAAGGATGGGTGATTACCAGCAAAGGAATTTGTGGAGTTACTTAGGAGGCTAAGGCGTCTATAGCAAGGGGACATCAAACACGATGGTTCAAAAGTTAAAGATCTCAAGAGTGAATAAGAAAATATTCTGACTGTAGAGCATATAGGAATTTCATGATGGTATGATCATGGGGTACAAGATGAAGTGTTAACTCTTTGGCCTGACCATTCAAAAGTATCGAAGAACCCTATGAACCCACGGCATAGCAACAGCATCAAATGTAACTGATAAGCATCATCAAAATGCCTCAGCCACTTTAACCCAGCTTTTAGAGATTGGAGAAATATATACTGCTTTCATCTGCACAATACATTATACAGTCATATGAAAAAGTTTGGGCACCACTATTAATGTTAACCTTTTTTCTTTATAACAATTTGGGTTTTTGCAGCAGCTATTTCAGTTTCATATATCTAATAACTGATGGACTGAGTAATATTTCTGGATTGAAATGAGGTTTATTGTACTAACAGAAAATGTGCAATCTGCATTTAAACAAAATTTGACCGGTGCAAAAGTATGGGCACCTCAACATAAAAGTGACATTAATATTTTGTAGATCCTCCTTTTGCAAAAATAACAGCCTCTAGTCGCTTCCTGTATCTTTTAATGAGTTCCTGGATCCTCTATGATAGATTTGACCATTCCTGTTTACAAAACAATTCCAGTTCAGTTAAGTTTGATGGTCGCCGAGCATGGACAGCCGCTTCAAATCATCCCACAGATTTTCAATGATATTCAGGTCTGGGGACTGGGATGACCATTCCAGAACATTGCAATTGTTCCTCTGCATGAATGCCTGAGTAGATTTGGAGCGGTGTTTTGGATCATTGTCTTGCTGAAATATCCATCCCCTGCGTAACTTCAGGTTCGTCATTGATTCTTGCACATTATTGTCAAGAATCTGCTGATACTGAGTTGAATCCATGCGACCCTCAACTTTAACAAGAATCCCGGTGCTGGCATTGGCCACACAGCCCCAAAGCATGATGGAACCTCCACCAAATTTTACTTTGGGTAGCAAGTGCTTTTCTTGGAATGCCATCTTTTTTTGCCTCCATGCATAACGCCTTTTTGTATGACCAAACAACTCAATCTTTGTTTCATCAGTCCACAGAACCTTCTTCCAAAATGTAACTGGCTTGTCGAAATGTGCTTTTGCATACCTCAGGCGACTCTGTTTGTGGCGTGCTTGCAGAAACGGCTCCGTTCGCATCACTCTCCCATACAGCTTCTTCTTGTGCAATGTGCGCTGTATTGTTGACCGATTCACATTGACACCATCTGCAGCAAGATGATCATGCAGGTCTTTGGAGGTGGTCTGTGGATTGTCCTTGACTGTTCTCACCATTCTCCTTCTCGGCCTTTCTGATATTTTTCTTGGCCTGCCACGTCTGGGCTTAACAAGACCTGTACCTGTGTTCTTCCATTTCCTTCCTATGTTCGTCACAGTGGAAACTGACAGTTTAAATCTGTGAGACAATTTTTTGTATCCTTCCCCTGAACAACTATGTTGAATAATCTTTGTTTTCAGATCATTTGAGAGTTGTTTTGAGGAGCCCATGATGCCCCTCTTCATAGGAGATTCAAATAGGAGAACAACTTGCAAGTGGCCACCTTAAATACCTTTTCTCATGATTGGATACACCTGCCTATGAAGTTCAAAGCTCAATGAGGTTACAAAACCAATTTAGTGCTTTAGTAAGTCAGGTAAAAGTAGTTAGGAGTGTTCAAATCAAGAAATTGATAAGGGTGCCCATACTTTTGCACCGGTCAAATTTAGTTTAAATGCGGATTGCACATTTTCTGTTAGTACAATAAACCTCATTTCAATCCAGAAATATTACTCAGTCCATCAGTTATTAGATATAGGAAACTGAAATAGCAAAAACCCAAATTGTTATAAAGAAAAAAGGTTAACATTAATAGGGGTGCCCAAACAAAACTTTTTCATATGACTGTATCTAATGTATATAGTATGTTAATCATTTGCCTTAAAAATTATCTTATCTCAGATCTTCCTCTCGAAGGACCTACAATCCAACCCAAGAGACCCAGGAGATAAATACAGAGATGTCCAGACAAAAAACATATAGTACATTGTGTGTTCTATTAAAAGAAGAATAATTAACATGTCCCTATAGGGGGAATTTATTAACGGATTTTATGTTCACCTGGGATAGAGTAAATCCTTTTAATATGTATATATAAGTATACTTCTATACATGAGATGGTAGCTGTCCGACACACTGAAATCACAGGTGTGAGTCTCGGTACAATGAGGTATTGAATTTATGATTATTATTATTATTATTATTATTATTATTATGTTTTAATTTTACACTGCTGTTATGTCATTATATCTTTTTATTGTCTTTTAATACATAAGTATAAAAACAACTTAATTATTAAATACATTATGCATTAAATGTATAAAAAACAGTATAAACGTATAAAAACACATAAAAAATTAAATTTACAATTAAAAAAGGCAAAATATATAAAACAGATATACAATTTAGTTATCACAATGCCCTGAGAAAGTTTTCACCCCACTTGGCATTTTTTCATGTTTTGCTACCTCAAAACTTGGAATTGAGGGTTTTCATCATGTCATGTAGAGAACATGTCTACATCTGTGCACATTTGGTTTTCTTTTTATTGTGAATAAACAACAAATAGTTCAAAATAATTGTAAACTTTAGTGTGCAAAACTATTCACCCTCGTAAAGTCAATACTTTGTGGAGCCTCCTCCTTTTGCAGCAATTACAGCTGTACGTCTCTTTGGATAAGTCTTTGAGTTTTCCACATCTTGCCAGTTGAATCTTTGCCCATTCCTCAAGTCAACACTGCTCCGGCTTCTACAAGTTAGATGGTTTCGTCTGGTAACCAGAATTATTCAAGTCTGATCACAGAGTCTCAGTTGGATTAAGGTCTGGGTTTTGACTAGGCCACTTCAAAGCATTTACATGATTCCACTTAATCCACTGTAATGTTGCTTTAACTTTGGGTCATTGTCTTGTTAGAAGGTGAACCTCCTTTGCAGTCTCAAATAACTCAAAGACTGAAAAAGGTTTTGCTCAAGATTATCTCTCTATTTTCCATGATTCCTCTTCCACTCAACCCGGACTGATTTCCCGCTCCCTGCTGCCAAAAATCTCCCCCCAGAATGATGCTGACCCCACCATGCTTCACTGAGGGAATAGTGTTCTTGGGGTGATGAGCTGTGTTGGCTTGGCACAAAACATAGTGTTTACCTTGGTGGCCAAAAATTAAAATTTTTATCTGATCAGATCCCATCACCTTCCTCCGTACATTAGTGAAGTCTCACACATGTCTTTCGGGAAACTCAAAATGAACCTTCCAATTTCTGGCTGTATGTAAAGGCTTTTTTTCTTCCACTTTTCTATTAAGACCATCTCTATGGAGTGTACAGCTTATTGTGGTTGTATAGGCAGATACTCCAGCAGCTGCTTGGGAACTTTGCAGACCCTTCAGGGATACCTTTGGTCTATGTGCTGCAATCTTTCCCCAAGTTGAGAATTTTGGTGGTCCGCCGTCTCTTAGCAGGTGTGTTATGGTACCATGTTCTTTCTATTTGATGATGATGGTTTTGATGGTGTACCTGGGGATCATCAGAGATTAGGATTTTTTTTAGAATCAAAAACTGAGTTGTACGTCTCAAAAATGTCTCTGGCGTTGTCCTTGTCTTCATGGTTTTCTTAAGAGGAGGTATCTTTGGTCTTCAAGATGTTGTTTGGAGAACAGCTTGGTCTTTATGATGTTGTCTGGAGATCTCCTTGGTCTTCATGGTGTAGTTTGGAGATATTCTTGGTCTACATGGTAATGTTTAAAGATCTCCTTGATCTTCATGGTGTTGTTTGATTAATGGAGCCTCTTGCTTAAATAAGTTGCAGCCTCTGTTGACTTTCGAAAAAGGTGTGTATATAATGACAGAACACGGACACTTAGATTGCATACAGGTTGACTTCATTTCACTAAGCATGGGACTTATAAAGGTAATTGCATAGGATCTTCATATGTGAATACATATGCACTTAGCAATTTGTATTTGTTTATTCCATAAACCTAATTTTTGCCTATAATGTTCTCACTTCCTTTCCCCAACTTAGGACTACTTGGTGCTGATGCATAACACACAAACCGGATGACAATATTTAAACACAGGTTGTAATGTAGCAAAATAATCAAAAAGCCAGAAGGGGTGAATACTTTTGCAAGGCACTATATATATATAGCACAATATTGAAACACCTCTAAAATTTGCTATTTATCATCAAACACTATGCATGGGTCCTTCTTTTTCTAAAATACATGTAATCTTGGCTACATACAGTATATATATATATATATATATATATATATATATATATATATATATATGTATATGCATAATACATCTAATTGGTTTATTTAAAAATTTCAAAGGGTCATTTTCTGCAGCCTGCACATATGTTCATACATTGCAGGCTGCTGAATCCTGTTCAGTGGAACAACTTGGTTTGTAGCCCCACTTTCAGTTCTTCTGGAACGTCATGGAGCTGAAACACCTTTTCATTTTCATTGCTTTAATTGTCTGTAACTGCATCTAGGTGCTGTAAATCTGTATTCAGGAGAGAACAGACAGGAATTACAGACCAAATTGACTAAAAGCTCATCTCATGGATTTTAGAAATTGAGCCGCTTGCAGGGTATGAGAATGGGTACAGACTGCAGAAATCAAGGAATGGAAAATTTAAAATAAAAAAAAAAATTGCAAAAAATTATTTTTAGCAATAATTAAAGGAATACACAAAAAGATGCCCTTGAAGATGTAATTAGTCTTCAATCCAAAACTGAAATACTTAGCAGTTGTTAGTGCACCTTACTCTTATGTTAATTAGTAGTGATGAGCGAGTATGCTTGTTACTACTCGGTACTCGCACGAGTATCACTGTACTCGGGCTACTCGGCGGGGACCGAGTAATCTCGCGATACTCGTGCTGTACTCGTGGTCTTCATCCCTGCATGTTGGCGCTCTTTTGAGAGCCAGCCCTCATGCAGGGATTGGCTGGCAGACCACTGCAATGCCACAGCCCTGTTAGTTGTGGAATTGCAGTGATTGGCCGGCCCGCACAGCGTGACCGAGCCTTTATACCGGCGGGCGCGCTGTGCTCTGCACACAGCCATCCAGACAGTGAGTGCAGGGAGAGTGTTGCTGCTTCAGGGAAAGGTTTGCGGCCCTTTATAGCTATTTCCGTATCAGGGCTGCAAACAGTGTGACCAGAAGTCCTTCTCAGGACTATTATAGTTGTATACAGGCAGGCAGGGTATAGCCAGGTCGGAGTACAGTAGCAGAGTCCTTCTCAGGACTATTGTTGCTATATACAGGCAGGGTATAGCCAGGTCGGAATACAGGCTAGTGACCAGAAGAGTCCTTGTCAGGACTATTGTAGCAGTATACAGGCAGGCAGGCAGGCAGGGTATATAGCCATTCCTAGTGGTGACCGTATACCAGCCTTCATCATATCTGGGGTTGGTGTACACAGTCTAAAACAGTCCTGATAGTGTCAGACTTCTCAGTAATTGTCGCTCCTAAAAACCTGTTAGGTTCTTAGTGCGTCCGTGCTTGCATTTAAAAACCGCACGTGTGTGCCTGTCGGTGGCAGCGTACAGGTGCACGATTTGCACAAACTATTATATAACGCACAAGTCTAGTGAATACACGTCAGCACAGCATTGCAAAATGTGCAAGGGCGTTGGCAAGCAACAAGGAAGTGGACGTGATGGTGGTGCAGGCAGAGGCCGAGGTCGTGGGCAAGCTCTAATTTCGCCACAACAAAGGGCCACATCTAGTCGCTCGCAGGTCCTGTCCCAAATTCTTGGGGACCGCAGCAGTACACCGCTCTTGAACCAAGACCAGTGTCAACAGGTTGTTAGTTGGATAGCGGATAATGCTTCCAGTCAGATTGGCACCACCACAAACACTCTGTCTTCCACACGGTCAAGTGTCAGTAGCCGTGATACTGCACCGCACATTTCAGAACCTGATCCTCCTTCCTACCACAAGGCTGAGTACACGTCCTCGGACATTACTGATCCCACACTTGGACACTCGGAAGAGCTGTTCACGTTTCCATTCGCACATTCTGGCCTCTCGCCAGCTCATGTTGAAGTGGGTCATGAGGAGATCGTATGTACAGATGCCCAAATATTTGAGCAGCCACGTTATCACGAAGTTGGCAACGTGTCTCAACAAGGGGTGGACGATGATGAGACACAATTGTCAGGAAGTCAGGAGGAGGAGCAGGGTGCGGAAGAGGAAGACGACATGGTGGATGATCCAGTAACTGACCCAACCTGGCAGGAGGATATGCAGAGTGAGGACAGCAGTGCACAGGGGGAGGGAGGCGTAGCATCCCAACAGGCAGTAAGAAGCAGGGTGGTGGCTCCAGGCAGACGTCAGGCAACCGTTCCCCGGAACAACAACACGACACAAGGTGCCTGTACAAATGTTAGGTCTTCCCGAGTCTGGCAGTTTTTTAAGTTGGCTCCAGATGATTCTAAAAAGGCCATTTGCAACACCTGCCGTGCCAGCATCAGCAGGGGTACCAAAACTAGCAGCCTGACCACCACCAGCATGATCAGGCACATGTCAGCCAAGCACCCGACTTTGTGGGAAGTACAACAGAGTCGAGGAGCAGTGCTTGCTGATGTCACTGCTACGTCTTCGCTTGTTGTGCATGCGAGCCAATCCCCTGTCCATGCTGCCTGCGAACAAGCCTCCTCCGGCCCTGCACCTGCAGTTGCCTACGCAGAAATAACACCATCATCAAGCACGTCCTTGTCCCAGCGCAGCGTTCAGTTATCCATTCAGCAAACCTTTGAACGCAGGCGCAAATATACTGCCAACGCCCCACATGCCACAGTTCTAAATGCTAACATTTCGCGACTGCTTGCACTGGAAATGTTGCCTTTTAGGCTGGTGGAGAAAAAAGCATTCCGCGACCTGATGGCGGCAGCTGTCCCACGTTACTCGGTCCCCAGCCACCACTATATCTCCCGGTGTGCCGTCCCCGCGTTGCATAACCACGTGTCACAAAACATCACACGTGCCCTGAACAACGCTGTTTCACCCAAAGTCCAACTAACCACAGACACGTGGACAAGTGCTTGTGGGCAAGGCCGCTACATCTCGTTGACGGCACACTGGGTTAATATTGTGGAAGCTGGGACCCAGTCTGAGCGAGGGACGGAACACGTCCTTCCCACACCAAGGTTTGCAGGCCCTAACTCAGTCAGGGTTTCACCCACAATCTACAGCTCCGGAATGTCATGCTCTTCAGCCTCCTCCTCCTCCTGCGCATCCTCATCCACTTTACCCTCCACACCAGTCCCAAGCTGGAAGCACTGCAGCACTGCCTCGGCGAAGCGGCAACAGGCTGTGCTGAAGCTAATCTGCATAGGTGACAAACCCCACAATGCAGAAGAGGTGTGGACAGCTCTGAAACAGCAGGCAGATCACTGGCTCACACCTCTGAACCTAAAGCCAGAAAAGGTCGTGTGTGACAATGGCCGGAACCTGGTGGCGGCTTTGAGGCGAGGCCAGCTGACACATGTTTCATGCGTGGCCCATGTGCTCAACCTCGTGGTTCAGCGGTTTCTAAAGTCATACCCAGAGCTGTCTGATCTGCTGGTAAAAGTTCGCCGCCTGTCTGCACATTTTCGAAAGTCACCTACTGCTTCAGCCGGCCTTGCCGGCTTTCAGCGCCGTTTGCATCTTCCGGCTCACAGACTGGTGTTTGATGTCCCCACGCGTTGGAATTCAACTCTGCATATGTTGGTCAGGATATGTGAGCAGAAGAGGGCAGTTGTTGAGTACCTGCATCACCTAAGCCGTTGGGAAATGGGTCAAACTCCACACATAACACCTGAGGAGTGGAGATGGATGTCCGACCTATGTACCATCCTCCAAAACTTTGAGGACTCCACCAAGATGGTGAGTGGTGATGACGCCATTATTAGCGTCACCATACCGCTACTCTGCCTTCTAAAACGGTCTCTGCTCAAAAACAAACATGATGCATTGCAGGCGGAGCGCGATGAGTTGCAGCAAGAAACAGTAGTGGGTGTGGGTGATAACACACAGCCCAGCCTCGTCTCATCACAACGTGCAGTGGAGGACTATGACGAGGAGGAGGATGAAGACATGGAGCAACTCTCCGGCCAAATTGAGGATATGACATGCACACCAGTCATATCCTCGGTTCAGCGTGGCTGGCCAGAGGACATGGTAGATGAGGAGGAGGAGGAGGACAGCATGTTCAGTCATCGTGTTTGTCAGGCTACTGAAGTCCTGGCTGTTAAGAGTCTGGCGCACATGGCTGACTTTATGGTAAGCTGCCTGTCTCGTGACCCTCGCGTTAAGAACATCTTGGCCGACAATCATTACTGGTTGGTAACACTGTTAGACCCACGCTACAAGGAGAACTTTATGTCTCTTATTCCCGAGGCGGAGAGGTCAACCAAAATGCAGCAGTTCCGGAAGGCCATAGTCACGGAAGTAGGCAAAGCATTCCCCTCACAAAACGCTAGCGGCATAGGTCAGGAATCAGTGGACAACCAAGGCGTACAGCCGAGAGAGGCACAAGTCCATTCCTCCAGAGGTAGGGGAACAGTCTTTAAGATGTGGGACAGTTTTCTCAGCCCCTCACATACCACAGCCCCTGAGGTGCAGGGTAGTGCCACAAGAAATCCTAAGTTTGCCCAGATGCTCAAGGAGTACCTTGCAGATCGAACAACTGTACTCCGACATTCCTCTATGCCTTACAATTATTGGGTATCCAAGGTGGACACGTGGCATGAATTGGCTCTCTACGCCTTGGAAGTCCTGGCCTGCCCTGCCGCTAGCGTTTTGTCAGAGCGTGTTTTTAGTGCCGCAGGTGGAATCATTACAGATAAACGCACCCGCCTGTCAACTGAAAATGCTGACAGGCTGACTCTGATCAAGATGAACAAGGGTTGGATTGGGCCAGACTTCACCACACCACCAGCAAATGAGAGCGGAATTTAAAGTTTGTAACGGGAATTTGCCATGTACCTCCAGTCACCCATGGGTAGACACTTCTGGACTTTGGATAATCGCTGGACTGCTCCTCCTTCTCCTCATGCGCCACCATGATGACCGTTACAATAGTTAGGCCTTTGTTTCAGGTATACCCCCAGTGGTAAATTTTTTCGCCCATTCTTTGCAGAATGGACATTACAACGACAGGAGACCCGCTCCTTTGCAATGGGAACAATGTTTTGAGGCCCTCATGCACGTCTCTATCCAGGGACAACGTGGAGCCTCCCAATTTTTGGCTGCCCTGCCAAAGGGCTATACTATAATACACCCACTTCCTGACAATGGACACTTAATGTTTTGAGGCCCTCATGCACGTCTCTATCCAGGGACAACGTGGAGCCTCCCAATTTTTGGCTGCCCTGCCAAAGGGCTATACTATAATACACCCACTTCCTGACAATGGACACTTAATGTTTTGAGGCCCTCAGGCACGTCTCTATCCAGGGACAACGTGGAGCCTCCCAATTTTTGGCTGCCCTGCCAAAGGGCTATACTATAATACACCCACTTCCTGACAATGGACACTTAATGTTTTGAGGCCCTCATGCACGTCTCTATCCAGGGACAACGTGGAGCCTCCCAATTTTTGGCTGCCCTGCCTAAGGGCTATACTACAATAGACCCACTTCCTTACAATGGGCGCTTCAGGTTTACAGGCCATCATGCACGTCTGTATGCAGGGGCATTGGTGAACCTCACAATTTTGGACTACCCTGGCAAAGGAAAATACTACAAAGACTCACTTCCTCAAAATGGGCACATTAGACTCAGAGGCCTTTATGTACGTCTCTTCTCAGGGACATCGGAGTGGCACACAATGTTTTACGTAAAATCTTTCATGTATTGATCTCAAAAAGTAACATACATTAGCTCTATCTCACTATTGGGTATGTGCCCTTAACATTTCCGCCATGAAAATTCATTTTGGTGTCATTTTGGTAGGTTTTCTGGTGAGTCCGTAAAAATGGCGTAAAACGCGGACAAAATTGTTCACAGCTGTGACTTTTGAATGATAAATGCTTCAAGGGGTCTTCCCCATGCTGTTGCCATGTCATTTGAGCACTCTTCTGAGACTTTTGTGACATTTTTAGGGTTTCTACATGCTGTCGGGGGTCATTTCATAAAAATACTCGGGTCTCCCATAGGATAACATTGGACTCGGTGCTCGGGCCGAGTACACGAGTATCTTGGGATGCTGGGCCCGAGCCTCGAGCACCCGAGCTTTTTAGTACTCGCTCATCACTAGTGTTTAGCTTTGTATTTAGCCAAAAAAATGAAAAAAAAAATGACGTGGGGTCCCCTATTTTTGTAGCCAGCTAGGGTAAAGCAGACGGCTGCAGCCTGCAGACCACAGCTGGCAGCCTCATCTTGGCTGGTAATCCAAAACTGAGGGCACCCCACGCTGTTATTTTAAATTAAATAACTAATTAAAAAAAAAACAAGCCTAAAAATAGCAGGCCGCAGCCGCCCCAGAAGTGGCGCATCCATTAGATGCGCCAATCCTGGTGCTTCGACCCAGCTCATCCCGTGCCCTGGTGCAGTGGCAAACGGGGTAATATATGGGGTAATACCAGATGTGTAATGTCACCTGGCACCAACCCCGGGGGTTGGTGAGGTCAGGCGTCTATCAGATACCCGACATCACCAACCCAGTCAGTAATAAAAAAAAATAGACGACAAACACATTTTTATTTGAAAAAACACTCCCCAATACATTCCCTCTTTAACCAATTTATTAGAAAGAAAAACAAATCCAGGTCTGGTGTAATCCAAGGGGTTCCCATGACGATCCACACTGTCCCAGTCAATGAAGAGCAGGATGTTCCCCATTGGCTGGGAGAGCAGTGCAGTGACCTGAGCTAACATCAATGGGTCAGCCCAGGTCACTGCAGGAGATGACAAGTGCTGCTGTCAGCGAGGTACATTACCTGCGCTGATCTCCTGCACTGCTGACAGCACCTGTCACTGAGTTCAATGACTTCCGCCTTCACAGCCAAGTATCGCGAGCGGCCCGTGACATCACCGCTAGTCAATCTCGGGTCGGAAGCGGGAGAAGGTGATGTGACAAGCGGCGGCCATGGAGGACAGTGACAGCACTGAGGTCGGGATGGCGGGACTTCATCACCGTAGGTAAGCCGAGCGTGACCATGTGTGCAGAGTGCCAAGTGGGCGGAGCCTAGCGGGGTAATGTGTGCAGAGTGCCAGATGGGCGGAGCCTAGCGGGACTATGTGTGCAGAGTGCCAGGTGGGCGGAGCCTAGCGGGACCATGTGTGCAGAGTGCCAGGTGGGTGAAGCCTAGCGGGGTAATGTGTGCAGAGTGCCAGGTGGGCGGAGCCTAGCGGGGTAATGTGTGCAGAGTTCCAAGTGGGCGGAGCCTAGCGGGACCATGTGTGCAGAGTGCCATGTGGGCGGAGCCTAGCGGGACCATGTGTGCAGAGTGCAGGTGGGCAGAGCCTAGCGGGGTAATGTGTGCAGAGTGCCAGGTGGGCGGAGCCTAGCGGGACCATGTGTGCAGAGTGCCAGGTGGGCGGAGCCTAGCGGGGTAATGTGTGCAGAGTGCCAGGTGGGCAGAGCATAGCGGGGTAATGTGTGCAGAGTCCCAAGTGGCCGGAGCCTAGCAGGACCATGTGTGCACAGTGGCAAGTGGGCGGAGCCTAGCGGGACCATGTGTGCAGAGTGCCAGGAGGGCGGAGCCTAGCGGGGTAATGTGTGCAGAGTGCCAGGTGGGCGGAGCCTAGCGGGGTAATGTGTGCAGAGTGCCAGGTGGGTGGAGCCTAGTGGGGTAATGTGTGCAGAGTGCCAGGTGGGTGGAGCCTAGTGGGTTAATGTGTGCGGAGTGCCAGGTGGGCGGAGCTTAGCGGGACCATGTGCGCAGAGTGCCAGGTGAGCGGAGCCTAGTGGGTAATGTGTGCAGAGTGCCAGGTGGGCGGAGCCTAGCGGGGCCATGTGTGCTGGCGGCGGAGTGCAATGTGGGTGGAGCTAGCGGGGTCATGTGGCGCTGAGGACGTCAGTGTTGTCCACTGCATGGCTGGGGACAGGTGAGTGTAAGTGTGTGTGTGTGTGTGTATGTATGTGTACATGCCGCGTGCAGGAGGGGGCGGAGTGAGCTGAGCGGGGAAGTGTCGGCTCCCTGCACACGTAACCAGGGTAAATATCGGGTTACTAACCAAAGCGCTTTGCTTGGATACCCGATGTTTATCTTGGTTACCAGCTTCTGGCAGGCTGCCAGCGATGGCTCCTGCTCACTGTAGCTGTAAAAAGCCCTGCTTTTTGCTGCTAGAACCGTTCTCGAACGTAACTAGAACTATCGAAGTTTAGTAAAAAGCTCGAGTTCTAGTTCGATCTAGAACACCCCACAAAATCACTCGAACCGCGAACTGGAGAACCGTGAACCGCGCACAACTCTAGTTAACACTGCTAAACACCAAAGAGCAAAAAAACAAGAAAACTGGTCCCAAGTAAACACCAATAAGAGATAATAAACAATGTATTTTGCTAATAACAGGCAAAGGAAAAATAGTGGTTGCAACAAAAGGGGCACACACCCAAAATACAAAATACTTTTACTATTATAAGTTTTCCTCTGTTGAGTTCACATAAAACAGAAGACAGGCACTCAAGACACCGATTCTGATCCATCAACATTATTTTATAATACGTCAGTCATCAATCTACGCTCCACAATCTTTCCATTTCAAGGATCCTCATATTTTGACCACAGTATCATTACTGACAACATATCACAATCATCTTAATCCTGAAATCTACAAAAAACTGCAAAAATGTCTGAATAAAATGTCATTCAATCGTCAGTTCTACACTTAAGGCCGCTTTACACGCTACGACATCGCTACAGCGATCTCGTTGGGGTCACGGAATTTGTGACGCACATCCGGTCGCTTTAGCGATGCCGTTGTGTGTGACACCAATGAGCAATTTTGCATCATCGCAAAAACATGCAAAATCACTAATCGGAGACATGGGGGTCCATTCTCCATTATCGTTGCTGCTCGGTGTACGATGTAGTTTGTGGTTCCTGCGGCAGCACACATCACTCCGTGTGACACCACAGGAACGAGGAACATCTCCTTACCTGCTGCCGCCCGCATTGCGGAATGAAGGAGGTGGGCGGGATGTTATGTCCCGCTCATCTCCACCCCTCCGCTTCTATTGAGCGCCCGCTTAGTGACGTTGCGGTGACAACGAACGGACCGCCTCCTTAGAAGGGAGGCGGATCGCCGGTCACAGCAACGTCGCTAGGCAGGTAAGTAGTGTGACGGGTCCGGGCGATGTTGTGCGCCACGGGCAGCAATTTGCCCGTGTCGCAAAACCGATGGGGGCGGGTACGCACGCTAGCAATATCGGTAATGATATCGCAGCGTGTAAAGCGGCTTTTAGAAGCATTCTGAAACATATAATAGACTTCTTATAACTCTATTATTTTAAGCTATGTACACAAAAAAATCAATCACTGGCAACGGCTCAATAAGAATGGTCTTAGAGGACCACTATGTACCCGTCTCAGAAGTTCGGAAAACATTGAAATATTATGTAACATAAAGAGTTACTGTGCCGCCCCTGTGCCAGCAGCCGGCGCTGCTCAGGTCCGGTCCTTCAGGGGTGGTGGCTCGAGGGTCTCCAGAACCAGGGGTCTCGCGGATACGCCGAATAAAAAGGGGGGTTGGTAATTATGGGATGGACGTAGGTGTACGGGCTAGGCCGTAATGAGTTTGTGACGCCACCCACGGTGTGTGGTGAGGTGGAACACCACCCCTGCTTTTGCGGGGCTCCCGGGGGAGATGTTGTGCAGCAAGTTGTTAACCCCTCTGTGAGCAGGGATGGTGGCCCCGGGACCCGGTGATGAAGTGCAGGGGATGACGACCGCAGGGTGCTGGTGTACTCACTATTAGTAAATCACTATTAGTAAACCAAGGTGGTGGTGGCTGGTGCTGCGGCCGGGTGTGTTCGGGTCTCCCACTCGGTTGGTGGTCTCTATCCTGTTCCTGCACTGTTTCAGTAGATGGACTATCCATGTATGCAACTCAGGAGTCCGCTCCCGGCTAAATGTGGACTAAGGAGCCGTGCCCGCAGACGCTGGCCCGTGGAATCTATGGGCCCCGGCGGTGACCTCCTATCCCGTATCTGTGGGCTGCTGTCTTCTATGAGGGACTTTGGGTGGGACAGGACCTCTAGTCCTGGCCTCAATCGGCTAATTAACCAGCTCCAGTAGGTTCTGGCTTCTGGCTTCAGGGTCCGATTACCCCCCTCTGTACTCCGGCTTCTGGGTCTGTTCCCCACGTTGACACTGGCGGGCCACAACCCTGTCCCAGTCCACCTCGGCTCCCCCGAGCCGACTTCCCGTCTCCTGCTGACGGAGACCACCGTCTGTCTCCTAGCCAGTGGCACCAGGGCTCCTACCCTGGTACCTGTCAGTTTACTTCAGGCCTGACACACAGGCCTGACCTCGGCTCTCCTTGAACTCTAAAACTCAACTCTCAACTGAACTGCTTTCCCCGCCCTGGGCTGTCTAAAGCCCTGGGTGGGCGTGCACCAACCGTCTGGCCATACCCACTGGTGTGTCTATCTGTCCCTAAGGGGGTGACTAGGGTTTAAAGGTTGGCTAAATGTTGCCTAATGGGGGAAGGTGTTGTGCAGGGGGCCTATTTGTGACTACCTGGTTTTGCCAGGGCGTCACATTACATACAGAGGTTTTCCATTCTGCAATTCCTGGGAAGATCTTTATAGTCAGGCCATAGAGAGGTCCAGTTAAAAATCCTGGGTCGTCTTCACTATGGCCAAAATATTTACCCATTTCTTTTTCAATTTAAAAGGAGTTCTCCAAAATAAAAAAAAAACTTAGGAACTGATGTCTGCCAATTGTATGTGTCCTAGTAGAGGAGTTTAAATTAAAGGGAACCGGTCACCAGTTTTTTGCCCTATAAGCTGTGGCCACCACCAGCATTCTAACATGCTGTATATAAAAGCCAGATTGCTGTGTAGAACGTAAAAACACTTTATAATACTCAACTAAACCAGTCGCTTCTGTGGATGTGGCTCAAATGGGCGTCTTTGACTTCCGATGTTGGCGCCTCCTCTTTCGGCCATCTTCGTCCTCCTGAAGCTTGTGTGAATGATGCATCTACATCATACTCACTCGCTGGTCCCACGCATGCACACTACAATATTTTGATCTGCCCTGCTCAGGACCTGAATGCCGGCGAGTGTGTATGACGAAGAACGCGTCATACACTGCGTCTTCAGAAGATGGAGTACAAAGATGGCCAAAAGAGGAGGCGCCGACACTAGAGGACGAAGACGCCATTGTGAGCCACACCCACCGCAGCAACCGGTTTAGGTGGGTATTATAAAGTGTTTTTTATGTTCTACACAGCGCTTTTCCATTTTAGGTCAATTAGGAACCAAAATTATTTCTATTTGCCAAATGCCAGGAGAGAGAGAGAAGGACCTAGCTAAAGAGTGGCTCTTTTTAAGGAGACCACCATATTAAGTGGCCCTTTTAGTCAATATCCAACTCGTTGACGAGTTTAAAGATATGAGAAGGGAAATACCAAGGCCAGGTGTCCATCCACACACAGCTGTTTCGGGGTATTGCCCCTCATCAGTGTGGAGTAGGATTCTGCCTAGTAGACCAAGAAGACAAAGCAATCACTAGCTCGGGGAGACCAGCCAGAGAAAACACTAGCAGCCAGCAAAGGCGCTCAACACAGTGAAATCCTAGGTGCATTGCCCCCTGGGAAGTAAGCAAATCAAAAAAGGTCCGTGGAGCCTCTGTTAGAAGTCTCGATACAGAAAATAGCCAGATATCCCTCCGGGAAGGACCATCATAACCACCATAACCACCATATTAAGTGGCCCTTTTAGTCAATATCCAACTCTCTGATGAGTTTAAAGATATGATAAGGGAAATATCAAGGCCAGGTATCCATGCACAGACAGCTGTTTTGGACTTATGCCCCTCATCAGTGTGCATACTTCCCAGGGTGTAATGCACCTAGGATTTCACTGTGTTGAGTGCCTTTGCTGGCTGCCGGCTGCGATTTCTCTCGCTGATCTCCCCGAGATCAGTGATTGTTTTGTTTTTCCATGTCTGTCTGTTTCTTTCTTTCTCTATCTGTATGTCTCTATCCCTGTCTGTCTCTGTCTGTCTGTCTCTTTGCCTCTTTCCCTGTCTGTCTGCCTCTGTCTGTCTGCCTCTGTCTGTCTCTTTGACTGTCTCTCTCTCTCTGTCTCTTTCCCTATCTGTCTCTGTCTGTCTGTCTCTGTGCCCCTTTTCCTGTCTGCCTCTTACTCTATCTCTGTCTGTCTCTTTCTGTCTCTCGCTATCCATCTTTCCACTGACATCTTATTACCTCACACATAAGCTTCTTATACTATGAATGTCCTTTGTTCCTATAGCAACCACTCACAGCTGCTATTTATAACCTATAGCTCACAGCTCCATTGCCTTTAATGAAGGCAGGGTTTTTGGAGAGTAACTGTAAAGCGCAGGGTTAAATTTCCCCATCCAAACAAAGTCTATGACGTTCCCTGAGTCACATGGGGTATCTGTGCAAAATTTTGTGATTTTAAATGTGAGGGTGCGGATTCCTTTAGTGGACACACACACACACATACATACAGTCATACACACATACATACACTCATAGATATATAGATATATAAAATAGATGCATTTCACAAACTTATATAACAAGTTTTAATTGGGTCTTCCAACAAAGAGACATTTTCCAATCATATAGTCCACGGATCATTTAAAAAAGTAGGGTTTGTCCAAAGAGGACAATGACTTCAAGATTAATTTCCATTAATTGTTGGGTTTGTCATGGACATAGGTGGGGTATGATTCAATGAGTTCTGCCCATTATGTTATGTACAATTGTATTTTGCATTTCAGATGCTGTTGAGTGTGTTGAATGTCCATGGGACAAGTGGCCGAATCATCAAAGAACAAAATGCATCCCTAAAGCTGAAGATTACCTTTCCTATGAAGATCCCTTAGGGGCTACCTTGGCTATTATTAATGTGGTGTCCTCACTGGTTCCTTACATCATTTTATGGATTTTAACATTGAATAAGTCTAGTGCCCTCGTAAAGGCCAGTAACTACTCTATAAGTTGTCTTCTTCTGGTATCACTGTCGTTGTGTTTCCTTTGCTCCCTGCTTTTCATTGGGTACCCCAAGCCTGAGAAATGTCTCCTGAGACAGGCCGCATTTGGCATGGTCTTTGTTTTCTGTGTAGCTTGCATTCTGGCCAAAACTATATTGGTATTATTTGCATTCATGGCCATAAAGCCAAGAAGTAACAAGAAGAAATGGACCAACACAAGAGTGTCTTATGTCATAATAGCAGCTGGCTCCATATTTCAGGCACTGTTGTGCATTTGTTGGCTTTCTCTTAGACCACCCTTCATGGAGTACAACCTTCATATTAGCCCTGGAGTCATTATTGTTGAGTGTAACGAAGAATCACTCATCGCTTTCTGGATCATGTTGGGCTATTTGTTTCTCTTGGCTACTACAAGCTTCTTGGTGGCCTTCCTGGTTCGAAGACTTCCCGACAGCTTCAATGAGGCCCGGTTTATTACATTCAGCATGTTGGCCTTTCTTTGCGTGTGGGTGTCCTTCATTCCTGCCTTCCTCAGTGCCCAAGGAAAATACACTGTAGCAATGGAAATATTTGCAATTCTTGCCTCTAGCTGGGCTATCATAATATGCATGTTTGCCCCAAAATGTTTTATTATAGTGTTCAGACCTAATAGGAACTCTAAAGACTATGTCATGAGCAGACACCGATATCCTGTGGTCAAGGACAGCAGAATGTGAACTGAAAACCTATTGGATAACCGTGGGTATAGAGTTATGTGCAGTGTAAAAATGTATTGTACGCATCAAAGCAATAGAATATCTTTATTCAAAATCATCCAAAATATAATTATATATACATAATATATAGAGAGAGTACATATGTATACCAGTTACCCGATAGTTCATCTGCATGCATTATATTTCAGATTGTATGCTAAATAAATGTGCTTAAAAATGTATTTCATAAATATCTGTAATAATAATAGTGTAATAATAATTGATTATACTTAAGAGCTGCACTCACTATGCTGCTGGTGCAGTCACTGTGTATATACATTACATTACTGATCCTGAGTTACCTCCTGTATTATACTCCAGAGCTGCACTCACTATTCTGCTGGTGCAGTCACTGTGTACATACATTACAGTCACTGATCCTGAGTTACCTCCTGTATTATACTCCAGAGCTGCACTCACTATTCTGCTGGTGCAGTCACTGTGTATATACATTACATTACTGATCCTGAGTTACCTCCTGTATTATACTCCAGAGCTGCACTCACTATTCTGCTGGTGCAGTCACTGTGTACATACATTACAGTCACTGAGAATATACAGCTCTGGCAAAAATTAAGAGGCCACTGCAAAATTGTCAGTTTTTCTGATTTTCTCTTTATATTTTGGAGTAAAATATAAATTGTTCTTTTATTCTATAAACTACCGACACAGTCTCAGAATTTCCAAGCAATAAATATTGTATTTATTTTCTGAAACTGAGAAATGGTCAGAATAACAGAACAATGCACAGACTGCACAGAATGCACAGAATGCACAGCGCTTTCAGACACCTCAAGTAATGCAAAGAAAACAAGTTCCTAATCATTTAGAAACAACAATATGAATAATGTTTTATCTCAGGTAGAGTTCAGAAATCAATATGTGGTGCTCCTGCGGCTTTAGGCACTCAGGGTACTGCTCCTCAATAGAGGTGCAGCACTCATCCCGGGTACAAAGGAGGTCATTGCTGGTAACCACACCATTCACCACAACACACAGTTAGTTGCCTTTTCACTGGAGACTGGAGACTGGGTTAGGGTAGAGTCATTAGGATGGCCACCAGAACATATGGAGCCTCCCACCCAATAGTCCAGGGACCCCAGAGGGAGGAGCAACACCTAGGGGGAAGTAGGTGACAGACTCAGACACAGAGAATTGGAGACAACCGGTGAAACATGTGAGACACATGAGTTCACATGGTCGCTGAGGTAGCTCCCTCAGGACCGGTGCAACAGATGGGGTGTGGAGCCCTAGGCTGGTGGGAACTTTATGTCCCGCCAGTAGAATCCATCGGACGGGAGATTGCAAGTCTCCTCAACCACCAAAAGCTCCCAGGGTACAGCAGCACATTGAGCCAGGAGTCATGTCCAAAGGATGGCCCATCAATGGACTCACGCTTTCTGCTATACGGCATGGGAAAGCTAAAAGACACGTGCCCCTGCATAGCTTTAGGCAGCAGGGACTCACCAAACACAGTGCAAGGAGGAAGGGCTCACAGTCCACAACACCGGTTTTGGCCTCTGATCTATCCAGGATCGGCTGGAGCCTATTACAGCGGAGACCTGCACTCCACGGGTGATGACCTTACAGTGAGTAAAGACCTGTGATGCAGCCTCTGTGTTGCTCCCTTTCTTCCTGCGCCATCATCCCATGCTCCCGACTCTTCTAGCTACTACAATGCCCATCATCCTCTCTCGGGCCCAGCTTTACCTGTGGAGAGCTGCAACATTTGAGCTGCGTTACCATCTGCCCCAGAAGAGAGACTTCCCGTAGAGGCGGCTTCCCCATTGGCTGCATATCACAGGTGGTGTCACCAATAACAACTCCCATCCACCCCATCCCTTCATCTCTATTGACACTGCCGGGGTCACGAAACCGGGCCAGGCCACTGTGACATCCCAAACCCCCAAGACGAACCCGGTGACGAGTAACCCCAGAGACCCCGTGGGTGCTTCAACTATTTTGTGGAATAACCATGATTTTTAGGGATGGACGAGCATGCTCACTGTACTCGGTGCTCGCCTGAGCATCTCAGTACTGTTAATTGTGGAATTACACTGATTAGCTGGCCACACAGCGTCATCAAGTCTATATAAGACCTGATGGCACTGTGCTCGTCACTCTGATCCACAGTCAGCTAGTGTAGGGAGAGGTGCTGCTGAGCTAGAGACAGATTTAGTGTGCCAGAAAGCACAGGGGGAGGAAGAACTCTTCTGCTCCCATTGCTGTCTAATCACTCAATGAGTGAGCAGAGACTGCGGGTTGGTAAGCGGAGACGTCACCGCTGCCACCGTTGCCACAGTAGCCCAATGAGCCGGTTACTATAGCAACAGTGATCTCCGATCACCTGTTTACCGACACCGCTATTCATCGGCTCATGTAGGAGCCGAAGAAGAAGACAGAAGACCACGATCGTGGAGGGAGATAAAGATGGAATCCCTAAGTGTCTGTATATTTATTTCTAATAAAGTATTTTTTCTCTGCGTAGTGTCTTTTGTTAAGAGTAGAAAGTTGATCCAGCTCAGCTGTGGCAAAATCCGGCATGCAAGGATACACTCTGAAGGTGCAGGAATGCAATTGAAGAAGAAAAAAATCCAGCTTCCGGAATATAATAAAATCTCATGCAAACTTTATTGTGAAAAATTGTAAAAAGTTTTTTTCATAACAAAATTGGACAGGATAGAGAGCACAGGTGCGGCAACGCATTTCAAACTCTCCCTGTGTTCTTTGTCAAGTGAGTAAACATTATCCATAAGCTTTTAAACTCACCTTCACCAATGGGAGGAGTGAGTTTAATTAGAGAAACACATGTGCTGTCAACCCTTAATTGGAGATTCTTAATGGCTGGGTCAAACTTAGCCTGACGGTAAGAATCTCAGGCTTAATACCAGCTAGTAAAACAAAGCTGGTACTAATCCCTTATTACCCAGCATGACACCCGGCACCAGGGCCGCTGGAAGAGTTGGTTACAGCACCAGAGGAAGGCGCTACTATGAAAGCGCCATTTTTGGTGCAGATGAGGACTGCATTTCGCAGCGGGGCGGCAAAAAAGCTTGGGCCACCCTGTGCTGTGGATTCCAGTCCCCAACTGCCAAGTTGTACCTGGCTGGACACAAAAATTGGGCGAAGCCCACGTCATTTTTTTAAAATTATTTCATGAATTTAATGGAATAATTAAAAAAAGGCTTCCCTATATTTTTGGTTCCCAGCTGGGTACAAATAGGCAGCTGAGAGTTGGGGGCAGCCTGTACTGTTATGATTCAGGGACCGAGGAGGATAAAAAAAATACAGAATCCCAAAAAGGTAACAGAGTGGCTGGAAACTTAATGGACTGCAGACCTAATCCTGACACATAACTAAAAGTAGCCGTGGGACGTGCCTACGATGACCTGGGCGCCTCAACAAAGCTGGAGAACTAAATAATCTCACAGATAGAAATATAAGAAGTCTAATCTGCTTCAGAGCAGTCCCCAAAGATAGACAGATAGCCCCCCACATATAAAGACTACGGTGATATAGACAAACACAATACAAAGCCAAAAAAGACAGACTCTGCAAAGATGAGGACCAAACTATCTTTATAGGGTAGGATAGGAAAGAGCAACTGTCTGCAGCTGTAAAAACCCTAATTTATACCAGCACTTCTGATATGGAAAAATCTCGAGGTCACACAACTTTTCCACACACAGGAGACATTGACCACCGGCAAGTAACCAGAGAAAACTACTCAGTTAAATAGCCCAATCTGACCCTGATTGCCAGTCCTCCACAGGTGTGTGGCTTTCATTCCACACATCAACTCCACCACCAGCACTGACCACAAGAGGGAGCCCCAAACTGGAAAACGCATTCACAACACCATACCTGCCTGCTGTACTTGGCTAGCATAAAAATATGGCGAAGCTCACTTCATTTTTTTTAGAAAACACTTAAAAAAGGGCTTCCCCGGAATTTCCATTGCCAGTGAAAGTAACACCAAGCAGTGGGGGTTAGCAGCCAGCAGCTGCTTGGGTTACCCTTAGCTAGCAATAGAAAATGCAGCAGGAGCCCAAGCTTTTTATTACCCCTAATCCTAACGTTAGGGTTATGTGTTTGGGGGTTTTATTTATTTTTTTTATTTTAATGAATTTTTTAAAAAAAAAATCAACATTGGCTTTGCCATATATTTGTATGCCATCTAGGTACAGCAGGCAGGTATGGGCTGCCCCAACCCCAGCTGCTATTTGTACCCAACTGGGAACCAAAAATATAGGAAAACCCTTTTTTTTATTCTTTCATGAATCTTATAAAATAATTAAAAAAAACTACATGGGCTAAGCCCAACTTTTGTGTCCAACCAGGTACAACTAGGTATCTGGGGACTGGAATCCGCAGTACAGGGTGGCCCAAGCTTTCTGCCCCCCCCCCACTGCGAATTGCAGTCTGCATCTGCCCCAGAAATAAGCACGTTTATAGAAGAGGAATATCTTTGCGCTGTATCAACTCTTTCAGCGGCCCTGATGCCGGGTGGCTCACTGGGTATTACGCCAATATTACGCCATCGTCACCATGAATTTCTAGTAAAGGTAAAAAAAACACAAGCAAATATTTTTATTAGAAATAAAACAACACAACTAGTGACTCCATCTTTATTGAACTAAAGAATAGAGATGAGCGGTTTTCGAATCGAACTGTTCCCCAATCTCAAATTTGACCTGTTTTAGGCGATGTTCGAGTCAATCGACGGACGCGGACAATTAGCTTCAAGTTCAACAGTTTGAGGTTATGTTCGATAACAGTTCGATCACCAAAAGCGTAACTGGCTTTTCACAGTAATACTGTCATTCAATGTTAATACAGGGGTACCTTGGTTAACGAGAACAATCCATTCTGGGAGTGTGCTTGTTAACCAAGTTACTCGTTCAGCAAAGCAAAATTTCCCATAGAAAATCATTGCAATGCAGACAATTTCTTCCACTTGTTAAATGTCCCATCCTGGTCCCCTATTGTGCCATGCCACACCCACAGAAACACACACAAACACACACACAAACACACACAAACATACACAAACATACACGCACACACACATAGTATGCTCACCTTACCTTCCGTTCCATCGCCGGCCTCCTGGGACTTGCAGTTCGCCAGTACAAGATGTGTATCGGGTAACCATTGTGACCGATGCCGAAACGTCCGCTGACAGAGCGCTGACGTCAAAGGCAGGAGCTGCTTGCCTCTGATTGGCCAGTGCGCTGTCTTTGAGTAGCATCTAACAGAGGAAGTTCTTCCCTTGTCGTGATGGTTACCCGATACACGTAGTTCGCCGCTACAGGATGTGTATCAGGTAACCAGACGTCAGCATAATATGTGTGTGTGCGTCCGGGTTTGTGCATGTTTGTATGTGTTTGTGTTTGCTTGCCATTGTTTTCAATGGTGTTCGAAGGTGTTCGAAAGTGTTCAACGAACGTTCGACGAACACACCCGCTGTTCGACAAACCGAACCGAACTCGAACACTAGGGTGGTGGCTCATCTCTACAAAAGAACCCCCCCTCCACCGTAGTTCTGGGTCAAGGGTCCCGCCATGTCCAATCTGGATCCAATATCATCTGATCGGTTTGCTGGAAGGAAACTGATCAGATAATGTGTCAGGTTCAAGGACCTGAATCAGATGACACATCAGCTGATTGTTTAAAAGCAATTTAAACAATCATCTGATGCATCAGTAGAAGAAAAAAAAACTATACTCACCTCTCTGCAGAGTCCCGGGACATGTCCGATTGGCTCCAGGACCCGTCGGTAATCTGCTGATGCTGTCACCTGACAGCATAATCTGATCATTTCAACCAGCTGGGTGGTAAAAAGCTGGCCGGAATTTCACCGCTGGACTTAAACGATCAGATGATACTGTCAGGTGGCAGCATCAGCTGATTACCGGGAGGTCCTGGAGCCGATCGGACATGTCCCGGGAATCTGCAGAGAGGTGAGCATGCTATTTTTTTTTCTACTGTTCACTTTTGTTTCACTTAGCAGCGAATGTACAGGAAGAGAGAATCTGCTGCACATACACATTGAGGCTATGTGCGCACGTTGCGTACTAGCCCTGCAGATATTTCTGCAGCGATCTGAAGAGCACATGTGCGCTTTAGATCGCTGCAGAAATGTCCGTAGTGAGCGCCGATTCCATGCGCTCTGCCTGCAGCTCCTGCCATAGACAGAGCAGGAGCTGCCGGCAAAGCGCAGGAAAGAAGTGACATGTCACTTCTTTTTGCGCAGCGCTTCGGCAGTAGCCGAAGCGCTGCGCTCTTAGACGCCACGTGCGCACGGCCCCTGCACAATCTCCATAGACTGTGCAGGGGCCGCAGGACGCATGCAGTTACGCTGCGCTACAAAGCGCAGCGTAACTGCATGTTTTTACGCAACGTGCGCACATAGCCTAAAAGTGCATGTCCCATATAGTACAGACCAAAAGTTTGGACACACCTTCTCATTCAAAGAGTTTTTTTATTTTAATGACTCTGAAAATTGTAGATTCACATTGAAAGCATCAAAACTATGAATTAACACATGTGGAATGAAATACTTAACAAAAAATTGTGAAACAACTGAAAATATATCTTATATTCTAAGTTCTTCAAAGTAGCCACCTTTTGCTTTGATTACTGCTTTGCACACTCTTGGCATTCTGTTGATGAGCTTCAAGAGGTAGTCACCGAAAATAGTTTACACTTCACAGGTGTGCCCTGTCAGGTTTAATAAGTGGGATTTCTTGGCTTATAAATGGGGTTGGGACCATCAGTTGTGTTGTAAAGAAGTCTGGTGGATACACAGCTGATAGTCCTACTGAATAGACTGTTAGAATTTGTATTATGGCAAGAAAAAAGCAGCTAAGTAAAGAAAAAAAAGAGGCCATCATTACTTTAAGAAATGAAGGTCAGTCAGTCCGAAAAATTGGAAAAACTTTGAAAGTGTCCCCAAGTGCAGTGGCAAAAACCATCAAACGCTACAAAGAAACTGGCTCACATGAGGACCGCCCCAGGAAAGGAAGACCAAGAGTCACCTCTGCTGCAGACGATAAGTTTATCCGAGTCACCAGCCTCAGAAATCGCAGGTTAACAACAGCTCAGATTAGAGACCAGGTCAATGCCACACAGAGTTCTAGCAGCAGACGCATCTCTAGAACAACTGTTAAAGAGAGACTTTGTGCGGCAGGCCTTCATGTAAAATAGCTGCTAGGAAACCACTGCTAAGGACAGGCAACAAGCAGAAGAGACTTGTTTGGGCTATAAAACAAAAGGAATGGACATTAGACCAGTGAAAATCTGTGCTTTGGTCTGATGAGTCCAAATTTGCGAGCTTTGGATCCAACCACCGTGTCTTTGTAGAAAAGGTCAACGGATGGACTCTACATGTCTGGCTCCCATCGTGAAGCATGGAGGAGGAGCTGTGATGGTGGGGGGGTGCTTTGCTGGTGACACTGTTGGAAAATTATTCAAAATTGAAGAAATACAGAACCAGCATAGCTACCACAGCATCTTGCAGCGACATGCTATTCCAACCGGTTTGGATTTAGTTGGACCATTATTTATTTTTCAACAGGACAATGACCCCAAACACACTTCCAGGATGTGTAAGCGTCGCGGGCGGGGGCCAGTCCTCCGTCACGGGGGACTGCTCGGGGGATCACGCTCGGGTCTGGTACCTTCTCCTTGGTGGCTCGAGTGGGGCTGGACCCAGGGCTCCTCATCCACGAGTGAAAATGGGGATTGGATTTTGGATAAAGATAAAGTTCTGATTGTCCGTGACGCCACCCGTAGTTTGCGGTGAGGTAACAGAACACCGCCACTGCCGGTTAAAGGATCCCGGGGATGGTGGTGGGCAGCCAGGTGGTGATTTCCCTCCACGGGTAGGGTGCTGGTGTTCCGGGACCCCGGTGAGGTGTTGTTGGTTGGTGCAGGGAGGAGATGGCGACCGCCTGAGAGCCGTGCGGGTTGGACCGGGGGATGTTGTTACTCACAGTTCACCTTGCAAGGAACTCACACAGAGGCAGGAATTAACCAGGAATTGCCGGTGTCTGTAGCCTTTGGTACGGAGGGTGTTCGGATCCCACACACGGTACAGCAGGCCCCTTTTCTTGCTCTGCAGCTAGAAACCTCTTTCTCTTTCCCTGTTCTCCACTCTCTTTCATCCTCCTCAGTCAGGAACGGGGAGCCCACTCTCCTGCAGTGATCTGGAACCTCTCTTGGTACCGGCGGGCCGCTACCCTGCCCCGGTCACCTCAGGCCCCTTCCTCACGCTTCCCTCCTCCACAGCAGCTGGGAGCTTTCACACCCCCGATCTGCTCTGTTCACTCTCCTCTCATTCACTACTCCAGCCCCTCCACTGCAGCTTAGTTTAGCTCCTACACTGGGGGGAGGGGTTTGTCTGCAGAACTGTACCAGTGTGGGATCAGATTACCAAGGAGGATTAACCCTGGGACTACCTGGTTTTGTCAGGGCATCACATAAGGGCTATTTGACTAAGAAGGAGAGTGATGGGGTACTATGCCAGATGACCTGGCCTCCACAGTCACCAGACCTGAACGCAATCGAGATGGTTTGGGGTGAGCTGGACCGCAGAGTGATGGCAAAAGGGCCAACAAGTGCTAAGCATCTCTGGGAACTCCTTCAAGACTGTTGGAAAACCATTTCCGGTGACTACCTCTTGAAGCTCATCAAGAGAATACCAAGAGTGTGCAAAGCAGTAATCAAAGCAAAAGGTGTCTACTTTGAAGAACCTAGAATATAAGACATATTTTCAGTTGTTTCACACTTTTTTGTTAAGTATTTCATTCCACATATTTTAATTCATAGTTTTGATGCTTTCAATGTGAATCTACAATTTTTAGAGTCATGAAAATAAAGAAAACTTCTTGAATGAGGGGGTGTGTCCAAACTTTTGGTCTGTACTGTATGTTAAGTGTCAAGTGCTAATTAAATAAATAAATACTAAAAAAAAATTAGATATGATAATAATCATAAACAATTCCATACACAATATTTCCATACACAGTTGTTTACTAAATGGTACTAAAATGGTCAAGAGGTAGGTAATATGTTTAGTGTAAATCCTAAAATTTGATAATAAATATATAATAAATGCAAACTTAGAGTGCACTGGGCTTATAGTTAGTTTGCTAATTGTATACCATAATATATATGTTACACAAAATAAAGCAGTGAAGGTGCAGTACACTAAACATATTAGGTCTAGGAAAGCTCCCCGACGTGCGTTTCGCCATCTTTCTCAAGGGAAACATGGTGGTATGTGGTGTGTTGTTCTGTTTTATTTTGAATTTGGCGCCGAAAGATTGCACTGTGCACGACCGTGCAGCGTCTGACGCTACTTCCGGCCGCGAAACCGCGCTGTGTATGTGTTCGGCCTCTGGACAGGAAGCAGCATCAGTATAGGTGGTCTCTGTGTGCCTGAATGATTGTGTGTAATGACGCATGCGTAGAGTTGAAAATTAGTAGGAGGAAGGAATCCCAGGGATGTGTGCGTTACACTCTAGAACGCTATATCCAGAAGTATGGCATTCCACAGAAATGGCTGTGACTCAGCCTGTTAGTGAATGACAAAGGTAAATAGTACCTCAGTGGGACATTAATGTTTGCATTGTAATGTATTACGTTCATAACAGGACAACCACATTTACCCACATGCATATGATATGGCTCATGCAGATAACGTAATTTAAATAATCTATTAGCAAAATACACATATTTGTGTTCTAATATGCACAGAGAAACAGTACTTTATAACCAACCATTTAATAGTACAACTTATTCTTAGGGAGATAAAAAATGAGAAAAATAATAATAATAATAAATTTTGTAGGTTCAAATGTAAGTCATAGGAGGTCCTACGACAATCCTGGTTCTGCTACATCTAAAGTGACAGTAAGCTGCCTTAGGACATGACCGCATGCTGTAACTTCAGGCAGAGAATGTCTGAGTCATTAACCCCTTATTACCCCAATTGCCACTGCACCAGGGCAATTGTGAAGAGTTGAGTTAGGTTCCAAGATTTTTACATCTAATTGATGTGGCAATGCTGAGCGGCTACAGGCTGTTATTTTTAGGCTAGCAGGGTCAACAAGTTTGGGTCTCCTTAGCCTGAGAATACCAGCCCACAGCTGTCAGGCTTTATCATGGCTGGGTACCAAAAGCCTCCTTGCGACATTCCAACAATGATTCCATGCTTGCATTAGCTTACTTTGGCATTCAAATCTCCCATGATAAAGAGTAGTGCCGACGTCACACGGTACGATCTATCGTGCGATCGCACGAGCGATCGTACCCGCCCCCGTCGTTTGTGCGTCACAGGCAATTAGTTGCCCGTGGCGCACAAAGTCGTTAACCCCCTGTCACACGTACTTACCTCCCGGACAACAACGCTGTGGGTGGCGAACATCATCTTCCTGAAGGGGGAGGGACGTTCACCGTCACAGCAACGTAACACAGCCGCCGGCCAATAGAAGCGGAGGGGCGGCGATGAGCGGGATGTAACATCCCGCATACCTCCTTCCTTCCGCATTGCCGGCGGGACGCAGGTAAGCTGATGTTCATCGTTCCCGGGGTGTCACACGTAGCGATGTGTGCTGCCTCTGGAATGATGAACAACCGGAGCACAGACGGAGGAACGACATTTTGAAAATGAACATGGTATATATCATTAGTTCTAACTGAGCTTGTTCTTAGATGTTGAAAATTTATCTCATTTGCTCATGAGTTTTATGATCTGGTTAGTATGCAAGCCTGTTTGCAAGCCTAGCTAAGGGGAAGCATTTATGTAGGGGGCATTTGTGCAGATTTTATAAGTGCTGATTTTTGATAAGTGCACTGCAGTTATTCATGGCAGTTGTACAGGGCAGAAGACAGGTAAGGCATGTAAGACTAACAAAGAAACTTGCTCCAAATTTTTGTGTATTGCAACATATTTCCACCCTATGTATTTGTACAATTTATATGCTAGCTGCTTCAATCCCTCATTTCTACCGCTCTTTCACACGCCCAGTGCACTCTATCTATATCAGTCCTTCTCTCCTCTCCTTTCCTATGTACTGCTCTCATGCTCTTTTCAAAATTATAAACCATCCGGATCCATTCGCTTCCACCATGCAACGTAATAGACACTCTCATAAATCCCTCAGTCACATGCTCACTCTCTCAATTCTCCTTCTCCTTTTAGCAGGAGATATTGCACCTAATCCAGGACCTTCTTATAATAGTAAGCTCAATTCCTTCCCTGGCATTCTCAGAAACCCCCTAAATCTCATTAATATTCCTTGCATACCTTCTGTCTCTTTTAACTGTGCCCTTTGGAACTCACGCTCAGCATGTAACAAACTCTCCTTCATCCATGACTTCTTCCTTTCCAATTCCCTCAACCTCCTGGCTCTTACTGAGACCTGTATTCAGCAGTCAGACACCACCGCAGCTGCTGCTCTCTCATATGGTGACCTACAATTTTCACACACGCCTAGACTTGACAACAGATCAGGTGGAGGTGTTGGTCTGTTGCTTTCCCCAAACTGTACTTTTCAGGTCATCCCTTCTGTTCCCTCACTTATCTTCCCTTCTTTTGAGGTCCACACTGTCAGGCTTTACAGACCCTTCTCCCTGCAAGTAGCAGTTGTGTATCACCCTCCAGGCCCAACCAGTCAGTTCTTGGATTTCGCCACCTGGCTTCCACATTTCCTAGCCTGTGACCTCCCCACTCTTGTCATGGGGGACTTTAACATCCCTATTGATGATCCTCTCTCTCCAGCTGCCACTCATATTTTATCTCTAACCTCCTCTCTTGGCCTTTCACAACTAACTAACTCTCCTACACATGAAGGTGGGAATATGCTGGACCTGGTCTTCTCCCGTCTCTGCTCAGCGCATGATTTCACTAACTCCCCTCTCCCACTCTCTGACCACAACCTTCTTTCATTCTTGGTCAAGAGCTGTCAACCCACTCAGGACACCCCCATTTAACTCCCATATAGGAATATACATGCCATTAACAACCAGGAATTTCTGAAGAAGTTACAGTCATCACTGGCCCCAATATCCTCCCTCTCATGTCCTGACTCTGCTGTAAAACATTATAATGACACCCTAAAGAGCGCCCTAGATGAAGCTGCACCTGCTACACGCAGAACAACTTGGCGCAGATGGCAGCAGCCCTGGCACACGTTGCAAACACGCTTTCTCCAGCGGTGTTCCAGGTGCGCTGAACGTCTGTGTAGAAAATCCAATCTAGCCGAAGATTTCATCCATTATAAGTGTATGCTCAAAACATACAATGCTGCCCTTCATCTCTCCAAACAAGCATACTTTAACACCCTCATCACCTCTCTAGCCAACAATCCTAAACGACTCTTTGATACTTTCCATTCCCTCCTCGGACCAAGAGTTCTGGCCCCAACCACCAACCTCAGTGCAGATGACCTGGCCAATTATTTTAAAGAAAAAATTGACCATATACGCCAGGAAATTTCCTCCCAGCCTCATAACACCACACATTGTTTGCCCTCCTACACTTCATCTAGCTCACTTTCACTCTTTGATCCAGTCACAGAAGAAGAAGTTACCAGGCTCCTCGCATCTTCTCGCCCTACTACCTGCACCAGTGACCCTATTCCCCCACATCTCCTTAAATCTGTCACCCCAGCTGTCACCACTCGCCTAACTAAAATATTCAATCTCTCTCTCCCCTCTGGTCTCTTTCCCTCCTCCTTCAAACATGCCAGCATACACCCATTACTTAAAAAACCATCCCTGGACCAAAATTGTGCCGCTAACTACAGATCTGTCTCTAATCTCCCCTTCATCTCCAAACTCCTGGAACGTCTGGTCCACTCCCGTTTAATCCGCTATCTGTCAGATAATTCTCTCCTCGACCCTCTACAATCTGGTTTCCGCTCCTTACATTTTACTGAAACTGCTCTTACTAAAGTCTCTAATGATCTACTAACAGCTAAATCTAATGGTCACTACTCCCTGCTGATCCTCCTGGATCTCTCTGCTGCATTCGTTACTGTGGATCATCAGCTCCTCCTCACTATGCTCTGCTCTATCGGGCTCAAGGACACTGTTCGTTCCTGGTTCTCCTTTTACCTTTCTGACCGCTCATTCACTGTATCCTTTGCCGGCTCCTCTTCTTCTCCTCTTCCCCTTACGGTCGGGGTTCCTCAGGCTTCAGTCCTAGGCCCCCTCCTGTTCTCTCTATACACAGCCCCTATTGGACAAACAATCAGCAGATTTGGCTTCCAGTACCATCTCTATGCTGATGACACCCAACTGTACACATGTTCTCCTGACATCACCCCTGCACTATTACAAAATACTACCGATTGTCTGTCCGCTGTCTCCAACATCATGTCCTCCCTCTAGCTAAAACTGAACCTGTCAAAAACTGAACTTCTCCTGTTTCCTCCCTCTCCTAACCTTCCGAAACCCAATATTACCATTTCTGTGTGTGGCTCTACCATTACGCCCCAGCAGCATGCCCGCTGTCTTGGGATTATATTTGACTCCGATCTTTCCTTCACTCCCCACATTCGTTCACTTGCTCGTTCTTGTCACTTCCACCTCAAAAACATCTCAAGAATTTGACCTTTTCTTACCGTTGACTCTGCAACAACTCTTACTGTCGCTCTCATTCATTCTCGTCTGGATTATTGTAACTCTTTACTAATTGGTCTCCATATTACTAAACTCTCCCCTCTCCAATCCATTCTGAATTCCGCAGCCAGGATCATTTTCTTCTGCAACCGCTTCACTGATGCCTCTGTTCTTTGCCAGTCATTACACTGGTTGCCTATCCATTACAGAATCCAATATAAACTTATCACTATCACTTACAAAGCTCTCCACAGTTCTGCACCACCCTACATCTCCTCCCTCATCTCTGTCTATCACCCCACCCGTGCCCTCTGCTCTGCACCACCCTACATCTCCTCCCTCATCTCTGTCTATCACCCCACCCGTGCCCTCTGCTCTGCACTACCCTACATCTCCTCCTTCAGCTCTGTTTATCACCCCACCTGTGCCTTACGCTCTGCTAATGACTTAAGACTGACATCCTCAACAATTCGAACCTCCCACTCCTGTCTTCAAGATTTCTCACGAGCTGCGCCTATGCTCTGGAACACACAACCAAGAGCAATCCGATTAATTGCCAACATCCACACCTTTAAGCGGGCCCTAAAAACGCATTTCTTTAGACTAGCCTATCACCTCACTGCCCTGATCTAATCTAGTCCAATTCTGCCCTTCAAAAAATGTACTTCCAGTTCTCGTCCCCTGTACCTCTATAAATTCTCACCGACGGGTTCATGCAGCTGCTTTTGAATCCCCTATTAAATAGATGGCTGGACCATATATGACAAGCTTCCCCCCCCCCATTCATCTTTTGTGCCTCCCGTATTCCCTCATAGACTGTAGCTTACGAGCAGGGCCCTCACTCCTCCGGGTATCTTAATTTTGTTATTTTGTATTGTCTCATATTGTCTGGACATGTCCCCTCTTAATTGTAAAGCGCTGCGGAATATGTTGGCGCTATAGAAATAAAACTTATTATTATTATTATTATTATTATTATTATTATTAACGAGCAATGATAAGGTGAGTATTTTTGATCGTTGACAGTCACTCGTATCTGTTACACGCAACGACGTCACTAACGATGCCGGATGTGCGTCATGAATTCAATGACCCCGACGACATATTGCACGATATATCGTAACGTGTGATGCCGGCATTAGTCTTGTTTTGGTGTCTTTTCGATATCTTGTTGAACTTGAAAGTAGAATAGATCACAGTCCTCCTCTTGGCATATGTTGTTGGTGCATATCCTTGCAAAACTGTGACATGGATTGGCGCTCCTTGTAGCCATATCAAGATGACTACAAAAATAAATACATGTTTGGTATCTACGTACTTGTACTGACCTGGGGAATCAAACTGCCAGGTCACTTTAACTATAAAGTTACATGGCATGTAAAAAAAAACAAAAAGCAATTATGTAATTGCAGTTTTCTTGTAATTTTACCAAACTTGAAATTGTTTTCCTGTTTATTAGCAGATCAGTTGATAAAACTAATGACTTAATTCAATATTATAACTCATGTCTCAAAAAACAAGACCTCATACGGCTGTGTGGACTGAAAGTAAAAAAGTTATGGCTCTTGGAAGAAGGAGAGGAAAAAACAAAAATGGAAAAGGCATTATGAGGGTATATTATGGACTACATAGTTTTATGTGGGTTGTACATTGTACTAAGGTGGGACGCTTTGGGCCGTATGCCACTGAAATTACAATAATAACACACAATGCAAAAAAATATAAAAAACCATATACACCATTCTATAGCGTGAGATATAGGCAACTAGAATATTCCTTTCTACGTAATTATTGAATGTCAGTACCGCACGTGGGACTCAACATCTGCACCTCTGGCTCTCCCAGGAAATAAAGGAACACAGGTCACACGTGAAATTAGTCTTTGGAGAATCTCTACATTAACCCTTTAAAAAAAACAAAAATCAAGACATCCACAAGGTGTTTGTGACAAAGAGGTCAGAACATAGAGGGTTAATTGATTGTGTGTGTTACACGGCGGCATCTATATAAAAAGGAAATCTCACACGTTATCCAGAGGAGAACAAAATTCTAAGACCGTGAGTACAGAGCATTGCACATTACTATTATTTCAATATCATTGGTCTTTTAATATTTTTCCAAAATATATGTGTATATATATATACATATATTTATATATACATATATATATATATATATATATATATACATATATATATATGTATATATATATATATGTATATATATATATGTATATATATATATATATATATATATATATATATATATGTATATATATATATATATGTATATATATAAATAAAATACAATTTTCATACTTTTTTTATGCTTTATTATTTTTGGTATAACGTTCACTTTTTTTTACAATTTTTTCCAAACCCAGAAATATTTTCGATTAGGAAAAAGTATTTTTACTGTTAATTTTTTTAGAATCTACTGTAATATTTTTACTTTAAAAATAAGGATTATACAATTTTTGTTAAAAGCAATAGAGTCACCTACACAAATCCAGTGTCTGAATTATTATAGTGACGAGTCCCTGTAGTTCAGATGCACTGAGCACAAATCACTGCAGAATTCCATATGGAGAGGGAAAGATCTGCAGCTCTCACAAAGGGAAGTGGTCTTCTTTTGTTATTATTAGTTATTAGTTATCAGTCATTTTTTAAGTATGTTGAAATTTTAATTAGTTTCAATTTCACTAGATATATATATATATATATATATACACACACCGTGCATATATTCAATTTCACTATATATATATATATATATATATATATATACACACCGTGCATATATATATATATATATATATATATATATATATATATATATAGATATATATATATATATATAAAAACAAGAAAGCCAGCTAAACTCAAAATGGCATGTATTATAAGATGTGCACTGCAGCAGTAAAAAGTCCAAACTGTACTATTATAAATTAGAGATTTTTTTGCAAAAAAATTGCAATTTCTTGAGCCACCCCGCCATATATACACACACATATATATAATGCTCACCGCTTCCTCCAAGTGCACGGCATCTGTCCAAGACAATGCAAGACAAACTTTGTTCCAGCTCATACAGAGTATATGCTTTTTTTATTGGAAAAATGTATTAAAAAAAAACAGGTGAAAAAAAAGCAAAGTTTTTCTGGGGCCAGTTTGCTGTTTTTTCAGCTACCATCCGTGTGTGTTTTTTACTATATTTTTCCAATAAATGAAGTCTATACTCCATATGTGCTGCAACAAAGTTTTCCTGTATAAATATATATATATATATATATATATATATATATATATATATATATATATATATATATATATATATATATATAATAGATCAATTTGATCAATTCAGTAGCTAAATTTCTCTTTATTTGTATGTTCATGGCAGTAATGCAGATTCCATTGTCACATTTTCACATAAAGCTATTGTATTTTTCAGGCCAGTGTTCACACACTGCTTTAGGCCTGCGCCACACATCCGTGCCTCCGGCACGTGTTTGTCATTTTTTACACGTACCGGCGGCACGGAGAAATGTACAGCAATGCTACCCTATGGTAGCAGGCACACACACGTAAAACCACACGGAACGTGTGTCCGTGTGCGTTTGTACGTGTGTGCGATTTTCAAAGCGCTGACATGTCAGTGTTTTCTCCCGCAGCACGGGTGTTACACGGCCCGCACCCGTACCACACGGGTGTAGTGTGGATGCGGTCCCGTGTGACACGCGCCGGAGAAAACACACATGTCAGGGAAAAAAATAAAAAACATTAACTCACCTTCTCCAGCCCTCCTGTCTCTGCCGCTGCTGCCTCTTGCTGCCGACCGCCGCTCATTAATCTCATAGAATATTCACTTCACTGCCTGGCAGCAGCAGCAGCGGGGAGACGGGAGGGCTGGAGACCGAGGATCAGCACCACGGACAGCAGCGCGGACATCAGGAAGGACCAGGTGAGTATAATAATTACTGATTCTACGTGTGCTATCGCGGATAGCACACGTAGAACACACGTGTCACGCACGTACCAGAGACACGTACTTACCTGCACGCAACACGCAGGGAAAATACGTGTCTCTCGGCACGTGCGTGAAATTCACGTGAGTGTGGCAGAGGCCTTACATATATTCCCCTTGCACTGTCACTGGTGTGCATACCTTCTCTCTACATAGTGAAGTTTTTTTAGGGCTTTGCACCCAGTTCAGAGTCAGAATGGTGTTCCAGACGTTATTTCTTGACGTTATTTCTTAATTGCTGCTTTTTCATCTACCATCCATGTGTGTTTTATACTATATTTTTCTACTAAAAGAAGTTTATACTCTGTATGTGCTGGAACAAAGTTTTCCCTACACACACACACATATATACACATATATACACATACATGTACATATATATATATATATATATATATATATATATATATAGATATATATATATATATATAGATAGATATATATATATATATATATATATATATATATACATATATACACACACACACACACACACACATATATACACATATACACATACATGTACATATATATATATATATATATATATATAGATACATATATACACACACACACACACACACATATATACACATACATGTACATATATATATATATATATATATAGATATATATATATATATATATATACATATATACACACATACATGTACATATATATATATATATATATATATATATATACACATATATACACAGTAACAACCACAATTTTTGCATTTTCTATTTTTTTAAACGTGTGATTTCTTTTGTCTGGTCATTGTGAGGCCATTTTTCTGGTGATGAACTTAGGAGGTGGGCGGCATGTTTTGGCCACCCATCTCCTCCCCTCCTTTTCTATTGGGCGGTGGTTCAGTGACGCTGCTGTGACGTCGCTGTGATGCTGAACGAACAGCCCCCTTAGAAAGGAGGCGGTTTGCCGGTCACAGCGACGTTGCAGGGCAGGTATGTGCGTGTGACGCTGCCGTAGCGATAATGTTCGCTACGGCAGCGATCCCCACATATCGGCCGTACGATAGGGGCAGGTGCTATCGCGTTCAACATCGCTAGCAATTGCTAGCGATGTCGCAGCGTGTAAAGTGCGCTTTAGTATTTGTAGCACAATCTCTTTCTTTGATTCCTGCACCACACCATCGGGGCATTAAAGCTACTCATGTATTCAAGACATCTTGAGGATCTTGCTTCATTCCATTTACAAATCTGCCATCAATTCCTTTTTCTTGCTTTGGGTACAGGCCCAAAGTCTTCGCCCTAACTCATCCTAAAGATGCTCTATAGGGTGTAAATCAGGGGATCAGCTCGGCCATTACAACTGGGAATATTTTTCTTTGCTAACCAATTTTTCTACTAAATTGCATGTGCACTTAGGTTCATTGTCTGTCTGGAATTTCTAGCCCCGGCCTACTTTGATTTTACCATGTGGCAGCATTATATTCTCCTGTATATCCTTGTACATGGTAGCATTCATATTTCCAGCAATTCTATGCAAAGGTTCAATGGCTGATGCAGAAAAGCAGCCCCAAACCTGCGACATCGCTAGCCGATGCTAGTGATGCCGAGCGCGATAGTACCCGCCCTTGTCGCAGATGCGATATCTTGTGATTATCACTACGGCAGCTTCACATGCACTTACCTGCCCTGCGACATCGCTGTGGCCGGCAAACCGCCTCCTTCCTAAGGGGGCGGGTCATACAGCATCACAGCGACGTCACACGGCAGGCGTCCAATAGAAGCGGAGGGGCGGAGATGAGCGGGACATAAACATGCCGCCCACCTCTTTTCTTTCGCATAGCCGGTGGAGGCAGGTAAGGAGATGTTCCTTGCTCCTGCAGCTTCACACACAGCGATGTGTGCTGCCGCAAGAATGAGGAACAACATCGTATCACCTATTGGTGCGATATTATGAAAATGACCGACATTACACAGATCACCAATTTACAATTCTTTTGCGATTGATTATCGGTGCATCTAGGCTTTACATGTTGCGACATCGTTACCGGTGCCGGATGTGCGTCACTTTCGATTTGAATCCGACAATATCACAGGTGCGATGTCGCAACATGCAAAGTATCCCTAAGTGTTTGGTTTCTTACAGCATTATGTTTTCCAATTGGATGGTATTATAGTGCTGCCCAAACAGATTGAACTTGGATTCATCCGACCACAATATCGTACACCAATCTGTCTCTTTCCATTGGCTGTGCTGTTCTTTCTTTCTTTTGAACTCAGGAATGG
The DNA here is from genome assembly GCF_048569485.1 of Anomaloglossus baeobatrachus. Lineage (NCBI taxonomy): Eukaryota > Metazoa > Chordata > Amphibia > Anura > Aromobatidae > Anomaloglossus > Anomaloglossus baeobatrachus. The sequence continues at coordinate 681,552,296 of NC_134356.1, forward strand.
GAAACTTGAAAACACTTTTCTATCTTCTTATAGAAAGCCATGGACCCCATAGGGGGGAGGGGCGACATGACCAGAGGGAAGGGAGGGAGTGAGGGGGTTAATAAAGTGAATTAAAAGGGCATTATGGGCCCTTATAGGGGATTGGTGGAATAGGGTCACTGTAGGGTGGGGAGGGTGCTAGTATATAAACTATAGGGGAGGGGTCTTACCTTCCTTGTGACTCCGGACAGAAATGGATTCCCGCCCACCCGCCCTTGTGTTTTGCGAGTTCGTTTTGGCTATGTTTTGTTTTTTAAAAAAAAAAAAAAAAAATGAAAACAAAATGAGAAAATGGAATGATGCAGTTAAAAAAAAAAAAAAAAAAAAAAAAAGGAGGAATACAGGTTTCAAAGAGTCGTATGTTCTGTCGCAGCAGCGGGGGTAGGTCTGGTCCAGAGGCGGTTGTAAGGGATTGGTGGCTGGACTGAGAGGCACTGTCTTGGTATGGTGTCTCCGGGTTCCGGTAAATTGCAGGCACGGGGTTCTGCAAGGTTTGGGGGGTATTAATCCACGGGGTGATTAATACCTCATCTCTGGGTCGGAGTGTTGCGGCCAGGGATATTGGTGGAGGAAGTGGTTTCTGGACCGGGCCTACATGGGGTTACGTGTACAGTTATTATTTATGTGTTACCTATTATTTGTTTGGGGTCGCCCGTTGGACGGCGCCCCCTTGTGTTAGAATGTTAATAATAGGTAATAAAGGCTGCTGTGGCCAATTTGTTTAACCAAGTCACATGCAGTCGGTGTGTTATTTATTAGGTTAAGTGGGTATACTAACCATCACGACCGGAGAATCCTTCCTCAGTGGTCAAGCTTTCTCCTGTTTTGTGGGTATTCACCATTTTCATTTTCAGAGTGCAAGGCAGCTGCTTAGAGGAACCCATTGGTGCTGTTTTTTGGCACAAAGTGAAAGGAGACTGGGTTTTTATAAAGCTGTAAATTTTGTATCACCTGGCCTTCCCTAGCGATGACAGTGAACAAGCCATAACCCTAACAGGCTAATTAAGGTCTGAAACCTTTGGTTAAAGTTATCTGAGCACACAAAACATTCTCTTCGACTCATTTACATTTTTGTAATTTTTAAAATGTAAGAAATGAAAATATAAATTTGATTTGCCTAAAATACAAAGGAAATGTGTCATGTTTAACGTTTTGTCTTTTAGAGATCATTTCTTATTCAACTTGCTTAACTGCTCACAATAACAGTAATTTTGACCAGGGGTACTCAAACCTTTATATGCTACTTTAATAAGCTGATATTTCCTATTCTTAAGACATTGCCCCTTTGTAGTCAACATCACAGGAATGGAAGGCATCAGCTACATATAGCTAACTAAGGATATAGCATTCCCAATAGACAATGGTCAATGATCACCTCTTCTTTCTTTCTGCAAAATCTTTGCACAGGTCACACAGCATGTCCACAACACTATCCAAAAGAAGTCAACGAGTCATCTCCAGAGTATTGTTGTCTTTGTTCTATTTGCCTATTTTAGAGTATAGCTGTGCATGCTGTAAACAGAAAAGCTAAGATGGCTGCCTTGATAATAATGGATGATGGATGGATAGACAGATAGCTAGATAGATAGATAAAGTTATTGGGCAGAGTAGCTTGCAAGTGGTCTTAACCTGTATCGTCTTTACATTTTAGAGTTTAGAGTAAATTCCAATGTCTTATTACACTTGTTTATGCCATCCTTAGGTCTCCCATCCATAATGCTAACGCTCTACTGCCTTATCTGGATTTTCATCCTTACCTCGCTTATACCAACTTCCTATAATGAAGACAACCGATGTACACTGGAGTCTATATCACTTGAGGGGATTCACCATCCTGGAGATATAATCATCGGGGCAATGCTACCAGTTCGTGTGGCAGATAATTTCAAGGATATTTCTTTTACTGAGCCTCCCCCAAGAACAACCTGCACAACGTAAGTGAAGATGTCTACAAGATATGTTAAATCCAAGTTTTCACTTGGGGTGGTCTAGGATTTATCCATCTATAGGGTATTTATTTATCTCAAAGGATAAATTATATCCCTAACAATATAAACATGTGGAAGTGGCCCATAAATAGGGAAGTGTAACTATGATTAGAAAGTGTTGATTTACGATGTCTGTAATTTTTCCTATCAAATAAATGGTTGACATTGATAAAAATGTGGATGGTCTTTTTGACAAACATTTAGGAGGTAATAGTGGGCAAGCAGTACAATGTTCGGTGCTCAAAACTCGAAATATTGAGTGAACATTATGATGCTTGGGTGCTCGTTACTCTAATCGATCTGGTCAGATGCTTGGACAGGCTCAACTCAAGTAACAAGTATATTGGAAGTCAATGATTTGCCAGTTCGGCTCTCCGCTCACATACAGACAGCAATAAACAGAGCATTTCTGGAGGAGGGAGGGCGGGATTTTTTTTGGGGACACACTACATCCGAAAATGTTATTTTTACCCTCTATGAGAGCCATTCAGAGTCTACAAGTGGCTCTCACTGGAGTGACAGCTCACACTATTCACTGAAGGGAGCCTGCACTTTGCATTCTATGTTTCATGAACTACACATCCGAGCGCTTGGGCTCCTCTGCCGAGCACCGCGAATACCCAAGCACACCGATGCTCGTTTAAGTACCGAGCAGTGCCGAGTATACTTGCTCATCATTATTAGTACCGAGCAGTGCCGAGTACACTCGCTCATAATTATTAGGATGTCATCGAGACCATATCATAAGCTTGAAGGGTATGGAATAGATCAATTTGGATAATTGACTGTAAGGTCTACTGTGATGATTGACTAAGACATCTTGTGTCTCCTCAAGGATTCATTTTGGTTACTTTCAGCAGCTTCAAGCTCTCCTGTTTGCAATAGAAGAGATCAACAGAAATGACTACATCTTACCCAACATAACCCTGGGATTTCACTGGTATGACACTTGTGGGGTAATTCCTTTAAACATAGCTTCAGTTTTACAAGTCTTATCAGGAGATAAGATGGCCATTCCCAATTATCGATGTCTTCACAATGTTCCCCTAAGTGGATTCATAGGTTCTTCTTCGTCCCCATTGTCTATAGCTGTTGCACACATCCTCGGACTTTACAAGTACCCACAGGTAAGGATAAATCCACCACTATCTTTAACATAGATCAGAGAAACTCTCAGATATCTATTAAAGGGTAATTTCATACAATGAAATCTCAATCATTCACTAAAACAGTAAAGATACAGTGTTTTGAAAATTATTCATACCCCGCAAACGTTTACACATTTTTTCACATTACAACAACAAATTTAAATGGACATACCATTACTAAATAGCAAGTATTTATGAAGTGTAAATGAAATGATACATGGTTAAAAATATAAATATGAACACTCCTACGTGCATTTGTATTCAGTCCCCTGTAGCCTGATCCCCTAACTAAAAATCCTGAGTGACCAATTGCCTCTAGAAGTCACCTATTTAATACATTAATTCCACCTGTGTGTAATTTTATTCTCCGTATAACTACAGCTGTTCTGTGAAGGCCTCAGGGATTTTTGTGAAAAAATTAGGCAGCAAACAGCATCATTAAAACCTAAGAACACACTGGACATGTCAGAGAGAAAGTTGTGGAGGAAAGTAAAGCAGGGTTAGGTTATAAAAAAATAGCCTAATTACTGAACGTCAGACTGTTTAATCCATCATCCAAAAATGGAAGGATTATAGCACAACTGCAAACTTATCAAGACATGGTTATACACCTAAACTGACATCCCAAGAAAGGAGAACATTAATTAGAGAAGCAGCCAAGCAGTCACTGGAGGAACTGAAGCGGGAGAATATGTCCACATGAAAACTAATAGTTTTATACTTTACAAATCTGGCCTTTATGGAATAGTGGCAAGAAAAAATACATTTTTGAAACCAGCCATGAGAAGTTCCACTTACAGTTTGCAAAAAGCCATGTAGGGGACACAGCAAGAGTGTGGAACAAGGTGTGCTGGTCAGATGAGAACAATGGAGAAATGTTTGAGCTAAATGCAAAACGCCATGTAGGGTAAAAACACTGCACATCACTCAAAAAACACCATTTCCACTGTCACACATGGTGGTGGCAGTATCACTGTGGGGAGGCTGCCCGTTAGCAGGGGTAGGGAGGCTGGTCAGAGGTGATGGGAAGATTGATAGAGTGAAATACAGAGCAATCCTACAGGAAAACCTTTTAGAGGCTGCAAAAGACATGAGACCATTGCGTAGATTTACTTTCCAGCCGGACAATGACCCTAACATCCTGCAGAGCTAAATGGAAGGTTTTGATCAAAGCATATTCATGTGTGGGAACGCCTTAAGGCTGCTGTACACGTATCAACTTATCGTGCGTTCGCATGTGCAATCGCACCCGCCCCCATCGTTTGTGCGGCACAGGCAATTTGTTGCCCGTGTCGCACAAAGTCGTTAACCCCCGTCACACGCATTTACCTTCCAAACGACCTCGCTGTGGGCGGCGAACATCCACTTCCTGAAGGGGGAGGGACGTTCGGCATCACAGCGACGTCACACAGCGGCCGCCCAATAGAAGCGGAGGGCGGAACCTCCTTCCTTTCGCATTGCCGGCAGGATGCAGGTAAGCTGTGTTCATCGTTCCCGGGGTGTCACACGGAGCGATGTGTGCTGCCTCGGGAACAGTGATCAACCGGATGTTCGATTTTTTTGAAAATGAGCGATGTGTCAACGATGAACGAGAAGGTGAGTATTTCTGCTCGTTCACCGTCACACATAGCTGTCACACGCTACGATATCACTAACGATGCCGGATGTGCGTCACTTTCGACGTGACTCCGTCAACATCTCGTTAGATATATCGTAGCGTGTAAAGCCCGCTTTAGTCACAGTTCAGACCTAAATCCACTGATCTGTGACAATATATTAAAATTGCTGTTCCATCCAATCTCACCACATAACAGTGAGTGTGCAAGAATGTGCAAACATGTCACCTTTGTATGGGCAAAGCTGGAAGAGAAACCCATCAAGAGACTTGCAGCAGTAATTGCAGAGAAAGGTGGTCCTACAAAGCATTGACTCAGTGGGGCTGAATACATATGCACCTACATATGCACCTATTATTAATAAAATAATTAGAAAGCCATATTTCTTTTTTTTACACATCACAAATACTTGCTACTTTGTGTTGAAATCACATAAAATCCAATGAAATTACATTTAAGTTTGTGGATGTAGCATGAAAAATAGTGTAAACGTTTAGGGGTAGGAATACTTTTTCAAGACTCAGTATGCTGTTTTGCTGAGAATAATGTTTTTTTGCCTCATTTCACATCTAATTAGACAGCTGAGTTTAATACATAGACAGTATGATGCACATACGTACAATGGGCTCAGAGAAAACCCAACGTTGATGGGAGCTGTTCCACTGCCCCGATATTTCTGAAGCCAAGGTCCAGCACCATGATCCACATTATGCTTATTTTCTCAAATAAGTAAATGATGACCCTTTTCCCGGAAAAAGGAGACCTCATTGACTTACATCATACTGTGTGTAAACGAGTACAAAGCACCTGAGCATTAAAATGCTCGTTACGCTTACTGAGCACTTAGCAGTTTGCCTAAAAATTAGCATAAAAATTGTTTCCCCATAGAAAAAAAATGTAAAACTGTCTACTTTCTGAGGAACTAATTTGAAAATGTAAACATATAGATTTTTATTAAGAGTAACGGCCCATTTCCACGCAACGATATCGCTAACGATATGTCGTCGAGGTCACGGAATTCGTCGTTAGCGTCGTTGTTGCGTATAACAGCTACGAGTGACGGTCAACGATCAAAATACTCACCTAAACATTGATCGTTGACACGTTCATTTTCAAAAAATCGTTACTCGTTGTGGACGCAGGTTGTTCGTCGTTCCTGAGGCAGCACACATCGCTACGTGTGACACCCCGAGAACGATGAACAACAGCTTATCTGCATACTCCGGCAACGAGGTGGGCGTGCCATTAATGTGGCTGGTCTCTGCCCCTTCGCTTCTATTGTTCGGCTGCTGTGTGATGTCGCTGTGACGTCGCACGAACCTCCCCCTCAACAAAGAGGTTGTTCGCCGCCCACAGCAACGTCGCTAGGAAGGTAAGTACGTGTGACGGGTGTTAGCGATATTGTACGCCACGGGCAGCGATTTGCCAGTGACGCACAAACGACGGGGGCGGGTGCGATCGCTAACGATATCGTAGCGTGTAAAGCCCGCTTAAAAGTAACAGAGCTCATAGTAGAAATTACACAATTATTTTACAACTCTAAAAAGAAAACATTGGTGGTGATGGTGAAGATAGTGATAATAATTTATGAAACGCTGGAAATAAATATAATTCTTATTTTTTTAATAGTTTTTCTTCCATTGATGTTTTTTACAATCAGGTCAGTTATTATTCCACCAGTTCTCTCCTGAGTGACCGGATGAAGTTTCCTTCCTTCTTCAGGACTGTTCCCAGCGATGCCTTCCAGTCTAAAGGGCTTGCAAAGCTTGTGCTACACTTTAATTGGACCTGGGTCGGGCTACTTGGAGTGGACAATGACTATGGACAACAGGGAATTCAGTTAGTCAAACAAGAGATTATCAGGGTCGGGGCCTGTGTAGCCTTCACCGAGAATATTTTGACCAGCAGAGCAGATCGGAATGCTCCACATATAATTGAAGTCATGAAAAAGTCAACAGCAAGAGTGGTAATCACTTTCGCTACTGGTCTCGATTTGGTCCCCATAATGACTGAGATGGTCAAAGAGAATATCAGAGATAAAGTATTTGTGGCAAGTGAAGGATGGTCTGTGACAAGTCTACAAAAGATGGCCAGCTTTTCCCATCTCTTATTTGGCACAATTGGCTTAGCTTTCTACAATGGGTTAATACCGGGATTTAAAGAATTCCTCAACAAGCTCCATCCAAACATGACTTTGCCAGGAAATTTAGTGATGACATTTTGGGAAGAAGCCTTTAATTGTACATTTTCAACGGTGGGGTATTTGGGTCTCCAAAGAAAGGTGTGCACCGGAGAAGAAAGGCTGGACAGTATCCAGAACAGCTACAATGATGTCTCCAATTTAAGGGTGTCTTACAATATCTACACCGCAGTTCATGTTCTCGCCAAAGCTTTGGAAGATCTTAGAAAATGCAATGAAAAGGATGGTCCATCTCTTCATGGGATATGTGCTCAAATACAAAATTTCTATCCATGGCAGGTAAAATAAAGTCATTCTTCTGTACATAAGGGGCAATGTAATAGTAGTTATATACTTGTAAATATTGTTTATTGGAGTTCAAACCGGCATGGCATATACACCATTTTCTGAGCATCAGACATTCGATGACGCTCAACTACAAAAAAGAAAAAGTTCCAGATTAGTTGTGGGCAAACCTTAACTTTAAAGTTCGCGGTCCGATCTCAACACCTAGTGTCCATGCAAGGGCTCTAAACATGGACTCCTCAAGGAAGTTCATCTTACTGTTTGGGTTCAATCACCAGGAGAAAAATAAATACATTTTTTAAAAAGGAAGCAAAATGGGGATTAAAGCAGGACAATTATACTAACTGATTTTCTGCAGGGTTGTCACTGCTTCTGGGTCCGCTCATTAAATCTAATGCATATTTATTGTTACTCCAGACCACCCTCTGACAATTTCAGGGATTGGTTGTAATTAGACTGCCAGGATGCCTGCCTCTGGGATTGGTTCCCTTCACACTAGCTGGCCGAGTCCCTAAGCTGGAATGTAAAAATAAATAAACAATTGGAAAAAATGGTGTGGGGGTCTCCTGTCTTTTCATATATAATGAAGATAAAGCAGACAGCTGAAGGCTGCAGCCCCCACCTGTGTGTATTATATTTTCTGTGTATCAAAATATGAGGGATGTCATGCAGCTTTTTAAAAATTATTTAAATAAATAATTTTTAAAAAATGGCATGCAGCCCCCCAATTTTGATATCCAACCAAGATAAAGCAGACAGCTGGGGGCTGGTATTCTCAGGCTGGAAATGTCTATGGTTATTAGGCCCTCCCCAGAGCAAAAATAGTAGCTTACAACCGCCTCAGATTTAGCACATCTGTTAGATGCGCTAATCCTGGCATTTTACTCTGCTCATCCCGATTGCCCTGGAGTAGTGGCAATCAGACAAATATAAGGAGTCAATGACAGCTGTGATTTGTTAAAAAACAATCACAGCTGCCATCAAGCCCAAAGTTAATAATGGGGAGGAGTCAATGAGACCCCCAAGAAACAAACAGAACACCCTCTATTCCAATTTATTAACCCCCCAAAAAAACCTGCAGGTCCGACATAATCAACAGACACAACATCCCACGATAATCCTGGCTCTGCTGCATCTGAGGTCAAGGTGTGTGGTCACATTAGAAAATGTGACATAGCACTGCAGTGTAAGAGACACACTGAGGGATTCGTAGCTGTGAGTGATGTTGTCAATGAGGTCACCTGAGGTCACAGCTGATGGTTCCCATGGTACCCCAGCTGAAACTTCAAGTGAACTCAGTGAACTCACTTCAGGTGAATTCAATAAACTCAGTGCCTGATTACTGGTTTAGGCTATGTGTGCATGATGAATATTTGCAAAAAATCTGCATCTCCTGGCAGAAAAATGCATCTAACTATGGGCTCGATGACAGCTGTGATTTTTTGACAACTCACAGATGTCATTAACTCCATTTATTACCCCAATTGCCACTACTCCAGAGAAATTGTGATGAGCCAGGTAAGCACCAGGATTGACATATCAAATAATACACCAATTTTGGAACAACTGCAGGCTGCTATATTTAGGCTGAGGAGT